>NW_021629784.1:0-314800 GCF_900700375.1 Denticeps clupeoides | reverse complement strand
CCGCTCAGCTTCAGCTCCATCCCATTCCTGTTTTGTGATTAAAGCCTGTTGAACTGGAGCTACATAAGATGTGCTCCTCAATTCCAGGTAGAGAAAATCTGCTCCATCGTAACCAAACTGACTGTATCCATCTGTAGCTCCAGTCTCACCATCCAACTCACAGCCGTACATCCACTGAAAAGGGTGGTAGTAGCCTAGTGGGTAACACACTTGCCTATGAACCAGAAGACCTGGGTTCAAATCCCACTTACTACCATTGTGTCCCTGAGCAAGACACTTAACCCTAAATTGCTCCAGGGAGACTGTCCCTGTAACTACTGATTGTAAGTCGCTCTGGATAAGGGCATCTGATAAATGCTGTAAATGTAAATGTAAATGTAAAAGTGTGGATTCCTGTAAAGAGAGAGAGAGTTTTTTTATTGTTATTGTTCTGTTGAATTTTCTAAAATATAAAATTATATAATTTTATAAAATGTTCTATATTTTTCAACCATGTATTGATTTCTTTTACTATATATAAACTACACGAGGATTTATATTAATCATCTTCATGCTACCACATGAAAGAAATTATTTAAAAAAGATCAGGTCAGACGTCTCCAGTTCATTTCAGTAAAACCTGCTGCTGTATCCTGTGATCGAACCTCAACACAGTAACAGACACCATGATCATCTGCTTGAAGTTATAAATGATTCTTTTATTGTGTAAAATAATATAATGTAACAGTGAGTAACACTGGAAAGCTGTAGTCTGTGGTAGGCGGGGCTACAGGGATTGGTAAATTATTTCTGCTCTATGTTTGTTATGTTTCACTTAACTTGTGGAATTAAAACAGTTTTTCTAAATTTCATTCCCTGTGTAGAAATGTTGGTACTCAACATGGTAATGCACATTGATCTGAATTAAATAGGTTTATAAATGTTTATTAAGGAAAAACACTTTGTATTTGCAAGATGTTGTGAGATTGTGGATCTTTATTTTTACATGTTTGTACAGGGAGTGCAGAATTATTAGGCAAGTTGTATTTTTGAGGAATAATTTTATTATTGAACAACAACCATGTTCTCAATGAACCCAAAAAACTCATTAATATCAAAGCTGAATGTTTTTGGAAGTAGTTTTTAGTTTGTTTTTATTTTGAGCTATTTTAGGGGGATATCTGTGTGTGCAGGTGACTATTACTGTGCATAATTATTAGGCAACTTAACAAAAAAAAAAATATATACCCATTTCAATTATTTATTTTTACCAGTGAAACCAATATAACATCTTCACATTCACAAATATACATTTCTGACATTCAAAAACAAAACAAAAACAAATCAGCGACCAATATAGCCACCTTTCTTTGCAAGGACACTCAAAAGCCTGCCATCCATGGATTCTGTCAGTGTTTTGATCTGTTCACCATCAACATTGCGTGCAGCAGCAACCACAGCCTCCCAGACACTGTTCAGAGAGGTGTACTGTTTTCCCTCCTTGTAAATCTCACATTTGATGATGGACCACAGGTTCTCAATGGGGTTCAGATCAGGTGAACAAGGAGGCCATGTCATTAGTTTTTCTTCTTTTATACCCTTTCTTGCCAGCCACGCTGTGGAGTACTTGGACGCGTGTGATGGAGCATTGTCCTGCATGAAAATCATGTTTTTCTTGAAGGATGCAGACCACTGCTTGAAGAAAGTGTCTTCCAGAAACTGGCAGTAGGACTGGGAGTTGAGCTTGACTCCATCCTCAACCCGAAAAGGCCCCACAAGCTCATCTTTGATGATACCAGCCCAAAGCAGTACTCCACCTCCACCTTGCTGGCGTCTGAGTCGGACTGGAGCTCTCTGCCCTTTACCAATCCAGCCACGGGCCCATCCATCTGGCCCATCAAGACTCACTCTCATTTCATCAGTCCATAAAACCTTAGAAAAATCAGTCTTGAGATATTTTTTGGCCCAGTCTTGACGTTTCAGCTTGTGTGTCTTGTTCAGTGGTGGTCGTCTTTCAGCCTTTCATACCTTGGCCATGTCTCTGAGTATTGCACACCTTGTGCTTTTGGGCACTCCAGTGATGTTGCAGCTCTGAAATATGGCCAAACTGGTGGCAAGTGGCATCTTGGCAGCTGCACGCTTGACTTTTCTCAGTTCATGGGCAGTTATTTTGGGCCTTGGTTTTTCCACACGCTTGCTGACTATTTTGAATGAAACGCTTGATTGTTCGATGATCACGCTTCAGAAGCTTTGCAATTTAAGACTGCTGCATCCCTCTGCAAGATATCTCACTATTTTTGACTTTTCTGAGCCTGTCAAGTCCTTCTTTTGACCCATTTTGCCAAAGGAAAGGAAGTTGCCTAATAATTATGCACACCTGATATAGGGTGTTGATGTCATTAGACCACACCCCTTCTCATTACAGAGATGCACATCACCTAATAAGCTTAATTGGTAGTAGGCTTTCGAGCCTATACAGCTTGGAGTAAGACAACATGCATGAAGAGGATGGTGTGGACAAAATACTCATTTGCCTAATAATTCTGCACTCCCTGTACACAGTCCAGAATAAAAGTGATTTTTACTTTTTCTGCAGGTAATAATGTTCCAGGCATCGTTGCTGGGTTGGTTGTTGCTGCTCTTGGTCTCATCGCTGTGGTTGTTGGTGTTGTGATGGTTATGAAGAGAAGATCAGGTGAGAGACGCAGCAAACAACATCAGTAACTTCTACACCAGACATTGAAACTACTAATCAGTAAAATACTAAAATACTTTCTCTTTTATACAGGTTACCAGCAGGCCAGACGTGAGTATTACACTCAATTCAAATACAGGCGTTTTGCTTTTTTAAATATTTTATTTGTCTCAGGGAGAAATAAACCTGTAAATGTTTAAATCAGATACTTCAAATAAGAATTCACTGTAAACAAAAATGTAAGACTTTCAACATCTTCTCTTCTAGAAACAGATCTTACCGACAGATCTTACCAACACCCAACCTGCCAACCTGCTGCCACTAGTCACCCAGGCAACTCACCCATTCAACCCATCTGCACCAGTTTCAAAGCTGAAACACAAGTAGGATTTTACTGTCATTTGATCTTCAACGTACATCACAAAACAGTACAAGATTTTCCTCAAATGATCTTTGTTTCCTGTCTTGCTCTTTTTGTATGGAGAAAATGTTTCAGATCTTTGAGTTCAGATCATGAAAAATGGGAGCAAAACAAGTGTTGCATGTATATATTTTTTCAGAATCCAAAAACGTTATTTATCCCAGAGGAAATTAATTACATCAAAACTACATGCGGTAGAAAGTACCAATAATTGCCCAATGAAGCTAAAAATGAAAAGGACTCAATATAATATTAATACTAGAGGTGGGCATAGATTAATTTTCTTAATCTAGATTAATCTCACTGTAAGCAAGAGTAAGAAAAATTAATCTAGATTAAGATAGAGTAAGCAAAATTAATCTAGATTAATCTAGATTAATCTACATTAAATTAATCTACATTAATCTAGATAAAAAATGGCTCATTTGAATTCTGCCGAAGGCATTCAGAATATATGTGCTACCCAAATAATGACTAAAAGTAAGTCTTTGAGAACGTGTTTCTCAAGCCAGGTGGCGCATTAGACCAGGAGCTCATCTCCTGTTTCCAAAATGCATCACAAACTGCTTGAGAAAGCTGTTCTACTATGATAATTGGTGATGAAAATAAATTATGTTCAATAAGATGTACTTGTGTTTACCAACTGTTTATTCAGTTAAATAGCTGCATCCATGTTACCACGTCACGTTTGATGTGGTCATTTCACAGTTCGAAGACTCGTTCTCGCCCCTACGGTGCAATTCGGCTAGGTATACATCCGCGCTAAAATATCAAGGTGAAAGTCATCATAGTGTAGCAGTTCTTCTTCTGCGTTGTGTAACTTTTTGATTTCGTTTCTTGAACCGCAAATGATGAGCTGACACCCAAGAGATTTTCTATGCAAAGTGTATTCTGTACAAAAAGCAAGGTCGCGTCAGAACATCGCATCTTTCTGCACCTCTCTCTACAATATACAGTATTAAAAGAACATAAAAAAAATATTCACAAAATAACACACATGCAAAATATTCCTAATATGTACATAAATTAAAATGAAAGAAATAACTTTTGGCACACAAGCCCCACGCACCTCTCACAGCTCACGCCATGTGTCCAAGAGACCTGAACCGGGTCTCAAAAACAAAATAAAAGTCTTTAGGAAATAAGAAAATAAAAGACACAAGAAAGAAGAAATATACTTATAAATCTAGTGTAACCATTTAACTCCGGCACAAGAGTTTGCGTAGTATAGACCCAGCTCCCAACCCAACTTTGTGAATAGATTAACGGCGATATTTTTTTATCGCCCGATAAGAGTCACGTTAACGCAGCACTTTAACGCTGATAACGGCCCACCACTAATTAATACATTTACATTACATTCAGATAACATTTACAAAATTTCTCAGACGCCCTTATTCAGAGCAACTTACAATCAGTAATTACAGGGACAGTCCCCCCCTGGTGTCTTGCTCAGGGACACAGTGGGGTTTGAACCTGGATCTTCAGGTTCATAGAGTGTGTCCCCTCTAGGCTACTACCACTCTTATAGAAAAAATTATGAATTAGATAGTCTCTGTTATGACTAAAATATCATGTATTATAAAAAAAATATAGATTATTTAGAGTATGCACAGTATATAGACACAAAAATACTATTTAAATTAAGTAAAAGTATATTGAAAAAAAGAAGCATATTGCACCTAGAAATCAATGCACAATACATTATGTATAAGTAATATTTAAGTAAGAATCAATGTATAAATATATTGCACATGTTAAAAAGTTGTTACAGTTATTGAGGATAAGTGATAGAGGGAACGATTATAGAATCTGATTGTGGTGGGAAGGAAGGATTTTCTGTGGCATTCAGTGCTTTGATGAGACTGTGGCTGAAGGTCAGTCACCACACTGTAGATGAGTGGGTGCTCAGAATTGCTCATGATGACCTGTGGTCTGGACAGTGGTCTACTTTGTCTAGTTCCCTGTCCACCACCGAGCCTGCCCTCCTGATCAGTTTGTTCAGTCTCTTAGCGTCAGTCACCACAGCATAGAAGATTGCACTGGCCACCACCATCTCATAGAACATGAGCAACATGGTGTTGCAGTCTAAAGGACCTACAGTAGAACATTTGCTTACTACCTGGCATTCTGATTCTTGTCCCCCAGGCGACTGAAGAACTGTCATCTACTAACACACCAAGCCAAACCAGCCACCCAAGCTGCTCACAAAACGCTGTTGCCCTCACGGACTAGAAGCAGGCCAGACGCTCCAACCACAGCTGATCTGAGATGTTCCTCCTGCTTCTCTATCTCTCCTTCATTGGCTGGGTCTCCTGTACCTTACAGCTGCTCTTCAAAACATGTACCGTGCCTCAGACACAAAGGGTCAAAGGGGCAAGAAGATGACAAGACTGCAGTGAACTCTTCTAGCTCAGGGACACAATGGTAGTAAGTTACTACCTGTGACGTTGTAGTGTTCTAGTTCATGCGACAGTGTTCCCCACTAGGCTAATAGCACCTCGTTTACTGTGGTGGTTTCATGATCCATTTACATTTTTAAATTTACAGCATTTATCAGACGCCCTTATCCAGAGCGACTTACAATCAGTATTTACAGGGACAGTCACCCCCTGGAGACACTCAGTGTTAGGTGTCTTGCTCAGGGACACAATGGTAGTCAGTGGGATTCGAACCCGGGTCTTCTGGTTCATAGGCAAGTGTGTTACCCACTAGGCTACTACCACCCAGATCCGGTCCAAAAGGGGTTACTCCGGTCCGGTATCCGGTCCGAGTTTCACGTTAGTCATGTGAAATGTTCTCTTGTAGTTTTCACCATGTGTCAAATGTATAAAGCTGCCCTGTTCGTTTCTGTTCGCCGTCAGGTCTTGAAGTTATGTTCCATGTTCACCAGTGTCATCGAATGTCTCCCCTGTCCTGTTCTTCACAAATTAAACCCTGGTTTTGTGATGTCATGCGATTGAGTCCTTCTTCGTATTCCTCGGTACCTATTCTCATCGTCTCCTTTCACCTGCCTCGTCATGCCAACATGGTTGTGACAGACTACCATCTCGCCCCAGGGTGTGGCCATGGAGCCCAAGAAGCTGGAAGCAGTGGCATCGTGGCCCCTACCCACGATGCTGAAACAGCTGCAACGGGTTCTTGGGTTTGTGAATTTCTATCGTCGCTTCATCCGTGGCTACAGTACAGTCTCACCCAGCCTTCAACACGCCCGTTTCACCTGACCACTGAGGCCATTCATGCAGTCAAGTCCCTGTGCCCTCGTTTCACCACCGCTCCTGTTCTTCAACATCCAGATCCATCACTTCCGTTTGTGGTGGAATTGGATGCGTCAGAGGTGGGTGCTGGTGCTGTTCTCTCTCAACCCGGTCCGGACCGGGAATTGCACCCGTGTTGCTTCTTCTCGCGGAAGTGAAGGATCTGGATGTTGAAGAATAGGAGCGGCGGATGAACTGAGGATCAGACGAAGGACTTTAGCTTGCTGATGTGGAATACAGGATAGGGTGGTAGTAGCCTAGTGGGTAACACACTCGCCTATGAACCAGAAGACCCGGGTTCAAATCCCACTTACTACCATTGTGTCCCTGAGCAAGACACTTAACCCTAAAATTGCTCCAGGGAGACTGTCCCTGTAACTACTGATTGTAAGTCGCTCTGGATAAGGGCGTCTGATAAATGCTGTAAATGTAAATGGACACGGATGGTAGGAGGGAGCTGGAGACGGTAGGCGAGGCGAGCCACACTCTGTCCCTTTACATTTATAGCATTTATCAGACGCCCTTATCCAGAGCGACTTACAATCAGTAGTCCCACTTGGAAGCACGACCGCCAGCACACCCGCCGCACACACTTCCGAGTGGGACAGAGAGTGTGGCTGTCCACCCAGGACCTTCGTCTCAGGACTGAGTCGCACAAACTGTCCCCTTGGTACATCGGCCCATTTCGGATCCTCAGCTGGATCAAACCCCTCGCCTACCATCTCCAGCTCCCTCCTATCCATGTCCATCCTGTATTCCACGGTCACCGGAATCAGAACGTGAGCACGTGTAGGAGGAGACGAGGAACCTCGGTGCGGTGGAACACCAGGAGGCTGATAGATTCATTCCTGCCCTGATCGAATCCTTTGTGATTTGAATTTGAAAGAGAAACAGGACGTCTTCATATCAGCAGATCATTCAACAAACACTCAGTTTATATTCAACACTTCACTGCAAGGTTGGTGATTACAATATGAATGTAAAATAATTTGATCAAAATAATATTTTAATATGCACGTCTTAATTATAACATTATCTGTCCCGGCGCAATGTTTCTCTTTGCTGTGTGTTCAGCTTCACCTTTTCTCCTCAGATTGATCTTCCCATACTGAATATACACACAAAAGCACTGCCAGCTATGACTGCTCAGGAAATCCATGCTATGCAGAAGGAAGACGAGGCCATCGGTCCAGTTTTGTTCTGTAAAAGCCTGAAACAGAAGCCCAGCCGTAGCGAGAGGATTCAAATGTGTAATAGGGGTCTTCTGCTTTTAAGAGTGCTGGAGGTTAGTGGTACATGACGCCATCAGAGATGGCAGTAGATGGGTGGTGGAGCAACTGGTTTTACCAGAGAAATTGCACGTGCATGTCAAGACAGCACTTCATGATGACTCTGCACACTTAGGAAACCCAGGTGGCATGAATATGTGGATGCCATGACTCACAACTGCACACGACACGACTCCAGAGGGTACACACCCTACTACTTGATGTTTGGCAGACATCCCAGACTCCCAATTGATCTGGTTTTTGAGCTGTCCACCACAAGTGAGACAATCCAGACCTTGCACAATTGTCTGTTTATTTGTAATTATTAGTGTTATACTTTTTTTTCTCTTTATTCTCAGATGGGCTATAGCAGGGGGTTACACCCCTTTTTCCTTTTTTTTTATGAAAATAAAACTAAGGACAAATAGGCTAACCTATGTTTGTGAATTTCATAGTTTTTTTCATGTACATCTTGAATGTTTCACAGAAAGGTTGAAAAAATCGACAGAATACTCGATTCCAAAAAATATTTGATAGTCGCAGCCCTAATCTGCTGTTATTTCTGTTTGTTGCCGTCTCAAACCAGACTGTGATACAGGAGCACTAAGTTGCAGTGTAGAACTGGATCATCAATTCCTGGCAAACAGAACACGGTTCCTCTATAAGAACATTTGTGTTAAAGACTGAATCTGGACCCCAGTAAATAAGTTGAAATAACTTACTATTTCACCAGACACTCAGCAGATGTTCCAGAGCTATAAGACCCCATATCAGAGTGAACAGACACTGGAGGAGACTATAAAATTAATAGAAAAAAATTTGCTTAAAGAACAAACATACAAACTACCAAAAAATCAGCACAAGCCATGAACAATTAATTGTGACATAATGAGCTGGGAATGAAAATATTATGAATGAATGAAATGTCTGCCCCCAACACGATGCACCCAAAAATAGCAAAAGCCAGGTTAACATTACTGATCTTAATAATAAGTCATTTTTTTCAGATGAGTGTAATAATCATGTCTGACCTTCTTGTAGCCTGTATAAAAGTATTTTATTATTTTACTAATTAGTAGTTTCCCCACATGACACCATGTTTGGTGTAGAAGTTACTGATGTTGTTTGCTGAGTCTCTCACCTGATCTTCTCTTCACAACCATCACAACACCAACAACCACAGCGATGAGAACGAGAGCAGCAACAACCAACCCAGCGATGAATAGAACATTATTACCTGCAGTAAAAGTAAAAAACACTTTTATACTGGACTGTGTGGAGTGTGTACTGGGTCAATATTAACATGTTTAATAATAATAATCTTCATTTAGGATGTTGCCCACATGAATTTGGCAAAATGTTGTCAAAATTAGTTAAATTCTGTGTTTAATGTGTATTTTGAACCAATTATATATTCTTCTTTGCCTAATAAAGTAGATTAGATAAGTACATAAGAACAGTCAGTTACTTAAACGTGTCCCATTTCTGTCTAGGGTTGGTATAAATGTGTATAGAACATTTGGAGGCATAGAAGGGGGTGAGTTTGGAGGGCATTTATATTCTGTTTTTATTTAATTATTTATTTAAGCTCTCATTATCATCATTATTATTGGCTATTGTGCAAATAACTGAACTTTAATTGCATCCTCATCTCCATACAGTGAAATGCTCTCCAACACACTTTGTTTTAAACTGGTTCTATCAAAAGGACTTTAGAACAAGAAACCACACAGGTGAAGTGGTTCTTCTTCCACACATCAGGGGTCACTTTGAGTTCTGCACGTTTCTGGAAGGTTCCATCATGGTTGGACAATGTCTCACCAACATCTACATCTTCATGCAGGTCCTGTCCATCTTTCTGCCAGCTGATCTTCACCTTATCAGGGTAGAAACCTGTAGCGTGACAGACCACTGGAGAGGAGGAGTCTGTCTGCAGCAGAGACACCTGAGGAGGGACTAGAGACAGGAAGACAGGAGGGGGACAGGGAGAGAATTTGGAAGAGAAACATCATATCAGCAGACCATACAACAACCTTCAGATATTTAAATATGTATAAACTTGTAGATGATTCTGGTGTACATTTAGTCTCTGCTTTACTGTGTTGTTAGTAAATATTTATTTTTTACATTATCAGGTTTACTGGATGTCTTTTGCTAATTTAATGTGTTTGGGAACAGAATGTAAATGTAAACAATAACAAGAATATTTTCTGATCTTAATAATAACACATAAACAGTGTTTGTGTTTCTTGTTGTTCTGTGTGCTGCTGTACCTTTTCTATCCAGACTGCTCTTCCATAGTAAACATACTTCTTCAGCCAGTAAATACATTCCTGGGTCAGGTAGTTCTTCCTCCGCTCAGCTTCAGCTCCATCCCATTCCTGTTTGGTGATTACATCCTCTTTAACTGGAGCAACCCAAGATGTGCTCCTCAAAGTGAGATAAAATCTGCTCCATCGTAACCAAACTGCTCGTATCCATCTGTAGCTCCAGTCTCATCTTCCCACTCACAGCCGTACATCATCTGAAAAGTGTGGATTCCTGTAAAGAGAAAAGAAGACAGAAGGGGAGTTTATATCTGTGCCAGCGTGCGTTTCTACTGTATTTACTGTATTTTCTGGGTGAATGTGTGGAGGTCCTGGAGATCCCAGAGAGGGAGCCAGACGACCCTCTCTTCTGTCTGTCTGTCTCTGTGTGTGTGGGCGTGTCATTTTTGTCCGTATGTCGCCCCCACTTCCCCTTTTTGTGTCCACCAGATGGTGACCCAGCAGCGGAGCAGAACCCCAGGGAGGAAGCTCCTTCACTGGTTCAGGATGGGGTACCCCTAAGTCCAGCCAGGGGGCGTGCTCCACCTACGTTTTTTTTGGGGGGTGCTGTTCTGCTTGGGGGCTCCTCCTGAAGAGAGGGGGGTGGGGAAGTGATGAAGCTGGGTCCTCTTGTAGCCGGTAAGGAGGGCGTGCAGTGAGAGGGGCTGCATGGGCACAGAAGGCAACAGACAGGGTCCGGGACCCGGGACCGCCTCCACCTCCGAATGACACCGGAAGTGTCAGAGGGGACGTGCGAAGACAGGGCCCACACGTAAATGGAAGGGTTAGCCCTGTTTTATGTGTGAAGGTTTGAGGGACCGAGGCCACCATGCGGGACCACGTCGGGACCACGCGTATTTACCTGATCTTATTTTAAATTCTCTAATGTCAGAAAAACAGTCAGAAAACTAATTTGAAGTGTCAGATTTTAGTGTTTTATTATTATCTTGTCTTGTATTATGTCTCTTGTATTATGATTGTGAAACACTGCATTATTGAATATACCTTGGAGAAGAATGAGAAGCTAGCAAGTATTGCTAAAGGTATAAAATGCTAATCACACATCCAAGGATATCCAAATTTATTCAAAGACTGGCTTACATGGTGCTTGGAGGCATCAGGAAAAAATATCAAAGTGATTAAATGTGGAAAATTTGTCTGTCATAATATAGTTTGTCATTCCATGTTTGATGCCGTGTACATCACCTCTGAGATTCTGTTACACCTTTCTGATGCTGGCTACAGTATACTTATTTTTCACCACCCCTGTGTGAACCCAAGCCACTATGAGGTGACAAGGTTCACTGTGGACGGTCAAGAACAAATCCTTAGAATCCTATCTGAGATTACAGAGGATAATGATGCAGCAGTTGACCTGTGCACAGAGGCATCCAGCTGCTATGTTAAATTAACAGGCATCACTTATTTGACATTTGAAAGTTCCTAGTGCAGGTTCTTGGTGTCTTGAAACCAGTCTCAGGCAGTAGATCTGTGCCGTGCTTCTGAGCTTGTTAGTGAGGCACTGGACTTATCCATGAGGAGGACTGTTGGTGAGGGTCATCTCCTGCTGAGGATGAGTCACATCCAACAAAGAGAAAGAGAACAATGAGCAAATAAGTGTTGTGCTCTCAGCTTTGGTTCATACAGACTCTGGTGACCCCCACCCCATCATAATAAAAAGTAAAAAAGTGAAGTGATTGTCACATGTGATACACAGCAGCACAGCACACGGTGCACACAGTGAAATTTGTCCTCTGCATTTAACCCATCACCCTGAGTGAGCAGTGGGCAGCCATGACCGGCGCCCGGGGAGCAGTGTGTGGGGACGGTGCTTTGCTCAGTGGCACCTCAGTGGTAGCTTGGCGGATCGGGATTCGAACCGGCAACCTTCCAATTACGGGGCCGCTTCCTTAACCGCTAGGCCACCACTGAAAAGTCTCTGAAAAGATTCCTGCTTTGGTTAAATCCCAATCATGTAGTGTGCACTTGCCGGTACCACTTTCCCACTTCCAGGTTGTGGGTTCCTCATCACATTCCCTTCCCAGATCCCATCGGCACGGATAGTTGTCCTCCCAGGTGTAACCAGCGTCAGATGCAGCTTGCTGTGTGTTCATACGCTCCCCTTCATAAGCCCCGACCCTCATGGCGGTGTCCCTGTGTCTCTGTTACATACTGGATTGTTCTGTGCTGGAGTTTGTGTTGTACAGGAATGTGAATAAACTGCTAGAGAGTGCTGGGCAGTGGGTGTGTCAGCAAGCAGGACTGATGACCTCACAAGATAAGGCACCAGACTTGTGAAGTCAGCCACTCATCAGAGCACAGGAGGACATTATTCAGTGCCAAGCGTGGTGGTTTATTATTGTAAGACCATTGGTGGGCATATTTCACTCCCCACCTCGGTTGTAACATATTTTTAACTCATCTTTGTTCAGGGGGTTGGACATGTCTTAACATGTCATGACAAAACCAGTTATCCAGAGCACCCCACCTCCTCATTTCCCGCCTCTGTTGCCACCATGTGCCCCCTTCACATTTCTGTCTGTCCCCTCATATATGCCCGTCTAGAACCGGCCCTGCTGTGTGTTTCTCTGAGCTGTTCTTTGAGCTGCTGTACCTTTTCTCTCCAGACTGATCTTCTACTGATCTTCCCGTAGTAAACATACTTCTTAAGTCCTTTTCCAGGTACTTCTTCCAGTAATTAGATTCATTGCATTTTGTTTCAGCCTGTGCTCTAACAAAAATTCAATCAGTGTTTTTCATCCCACAGACAGCCATACCACTGCTGTAAAGTGTAGAGAATTTTAATTAATAAAGAAGCTCTATGATCATCGTTCATTTAAATGTTTGTTTTCTGCTTTGCACTTATGTCACTTTGAGTTCACGTATTTAATGTAAATAACTGTGATTGTGAAGGTTTATTTTATGTTGGAGTAAAGTCTAAATAAACTTTTATTTTTCTAATTTTACTGGGCTTCTTTTTGTAAAGGGATCAAGCAGTTAGATAAAGTCTGCAGCAAAGATTAAGTTGCTCATACAGGGAACTCTTGTAAAATTGTGCGTGCGTATGCGTGTGTGTTTGTCACCACTCAAGCACTGCCCGAGCTGTGCAAATAGCCCCACTTCCTTGTGGGTAACCCTACTGAGGAAAGGCTAAGAGAGAACATCCCTACAGAAAAACAATGCACTGGTGGTGTGCAAAGGCAGGCCTAAACAGAGCAAGGGCCCTTCAGTCTCCTGCAGCCAAGAAGAGGGCTGGTCATCTTGGGTCCACCAATCAGGGTTACCTCATCATGGTGAAGACTGGAGGTGACGCAATTCTGGCGCAAATAATGGCAATTCTGAAAGACCCCATAGAAGAACAGCGCTGAGCTGAATCCCTATAACATTGACATGGCAGCACTGAGTGAAACCAGGCGACTGGATTAAGGATCATTAACAGAGGAGATGAGCTACACCTTTTCCTGGAATGGATACCCTACTGGCAAACATGATCTGCATGGTGTCGGAATGGCCAAGAAGACCACACTGCTTCCAAGGTTCACTGAAACACCCGTGGGCATCAGTGAAAGACGAATGACTCTCCATGTCCCTCTGGTGAGTAATAATTTGGCACAATTCTTAGCATATAAGCTCTCACCTTGGTGGACATCAAAGGCACAGGAAATCCAGTCTTTTGCAGATAGGAATAACAGGCACAACTTCTGCAGTCAAATCTATTTATGGACCAACAACCCAGAGCATCACGCCCCTAAAAACATTAGATGATTATAAAACATGAAAGACCAGAACAAAAGACCTTCCAAGATGGATGCTTATGTGGACCCCACAATTCTGAGTGAACGGCCTGAATATCCACAAATCAAATACATACGTTCAGGGGGGACACCTCTGTCCACCAGCACTTCACCAATACATCAGCAAGGCCTGGGCAGATGAGAACATCCCACAGCAGTGGAGAGAGTGGCCAGCATGGTCACCATCTAAGGGTGACAAGGCCACCTGTGTAAATTACAGGGGCGCATCACTACTCACTGTGGCTGGGAAGGTTCTGGATTCAGAGTCTGGTCAACAACATTATACAGAAAACATGTTACCCGAGTCACAGTGCAGGTTCAGAGCAAACAGGAGCACAGTCGAGCTGTCTTTACAGCTCGGAAACGTCAGGAAAAGGGCGGTGAACAACACAGGGAAATGTTTATTGCCTTTGTTGCCCTAATAGAATATTTTATTTTATTCCAGCATTAATAACATGGTCAAAACCCAGACACAAAAGTGTTCATACACAGAAGTACAGAATCTCTCACGAGGCATGTAGCACAGAACCAGCTACAAACTCACAGACCTGCAGACAGAAGCATACGTATTTTTAGAGGCCTGTTTCACCACTGCTCTGTGACCAAGTATGTCAGCCATGTTTACTCATACAGAGATTCCGAGCAAGACGGCTGTATGAGTATCGAGGCAACGATTATCAGACATCAACTGCGATGGAAATATTATAATCTCTGCTGGAGGTCAAAAGAAGCGCAATAAAGACCTACTGAAAACTTTAGCAGTGAATTCTTACCCCTAAGGGGGGAATTTAAATGTCCAAAGAAACACTCAGGTTAAGACCTGATAACTATACTCTCTTGTGGGGTCTGTGTGTGTTGCAACGTACTGCTGTTCAATAGAGACAATCAGCTAAATTACATCACAAACCCTATTAGTGCATAAAAACATAAAAAAGATCTTCATACTTTTATCGTGATTATTACAATGAAACACTGCTGATAAACTGTTTTAAGTTACAGTTAAAAATGTTACTGACAACTCTTTCCAGCTTAAATGTTTGGCTTTCACTTTACTGGCAAAGAGAAGAGGGGAAAAAAGAGAACATTTCACTGGCAACTGGACTTGTTATGGATCCTTCTTTTCACCTTTCCATTCCAGATGGCTTTCTCAAGTCTGACTTTTAAAATAGTTCTTTCTCGAATCAGACTTGAGAAAGCCCTCTGGAATGGAAAGGTGAAACATTGTGAAGGATCCATAACAAGTCCAGTTGCCAGTGAAATAACTTTTTTTGAGAT
Source organism: Denticeps clupeoides (assembly GCF_900700375.1). NCBI lineage: Eukaryota > Metazoa > Chordata > Actinopteri > Clupeiformes > Denticipitidae > Denticeps > Denticeps clupeoides. The sequence goes on along the minus strand of NW_021629784.1, from coordinate 299,805 downwards.
AACCATAACCTGGATGACTGAGAACCTTCACAGATATTGAGCACAAATGATATTTTCTGCTGGTTTGTTTCAGCCACCAAACCAGACTGTGATGGAGGAGCACAGAGTGAACTGCAGTGTTGAACTGGATCAGTATTTCCTGTGGAAAATAGAACATCTGTGTTAAAGACTGAATCTGGACACCAGTAAATAAGTTTGAATAACTTACTATTTGACCAGAGACACATCAGATGCTGCTAAGCTATTAGACCGCGAATCAGAGCAGATCATAGCAGAATCTGCAGTAGACCCTAGATGAACAGAAAATATTTAGATAAAAGCACAACTATACAAATTTAGACATTAAATTAAGTTACACACAAGTTATTGTCACGGCCAACACACCTCCAGCCCACCAGAGAGCGGAAGTGAGAGCGGGCAGCGGCCAGTATAAAAGCCAGGAGACCAGAGACGCTAGAATGCTTTTCCTACGCCTGACAAAACCGTTCCTTATAACCACGACCTTTGTCTGTCCTCGATTTTGAGTTTTGCTGCCGCTCTTGATACGACGATCGCCTGACTGACTGAACCTTGTGAACGAGACCTTCGCCCGTCCCTGACCTTCAGTTTGCCCCCTTTGCTAAGACGATACTTCATGTTATCCCACCTTCCTGCCACCCAAGACCTCCTCCAGTCCAGCTCACGCTCCCGAACCGTCCTCAAACCCGCCGTCTTCCTGTTCTCCTCTGCCCCGGTCCACCCAGCCTCAACCCCTCACCTCCTTCCCCGCTGCTCCCCACGGAGCCAGAGCTCCATCCCCGCCGCTCCACTCCTGTTCCCACTCACCTCCTGCCTCCCTCTCACAGACCAAACGCCTCAGAAGAATGTCCGAAGCTCGTCCAGTGTCCTCTCCCGGTACGATGACTTGTTCTGCCACTCCAAGAATGTCTGCAAGTGAGTCACCAAATTCACACAGTGACAATTATGTTTAAGTACAAGTTAAAATAAAGTCTTAATATTAAGTAATTTCTGAGATGAGTGTAATACTCATGTCTGGCCTTCTTGTAACCTGTATAAAAGAGAAGAGAAAGTATTTTAGTATTTTACTGATAAGTATTTTCCCCACATGACACCATGTTTGGTGAAGAAGTTACTGATGTTGTTTGCTGCGTCTCTCACCTGATCTTCTCTTCACAACCATCACAACACCAACAACCACAGCGATGAGAACGAGAGCAGCAACAACCAACCCAGCAACGATGAATAGAACATTAATACCTGCAGGAAAAGTAAAAATCACTTTTATACTGGACTGTGTGGAGTGTGTACTGGGTCAATCTTAATAATGTATTAATAATAATAATCTTCATTGGGCCACCTGAATTTGACAAATTCTTGCCAAAATAGCAGTACTTTAAATTCAATAGTGAAGTCTGAGTCTAGGTGTCGTTGTCACGACTACGGACTTACGGGGGAAGGAAGCGCAGAGGTTTGACATGCTGGGAACAGGGTTTTATTAATACAAACAATAAAAAAATACAAATAAACAGCGGCGCGGTGGCCGAAAACAGTTTAACGTAAATAATGAACTGAAACAAACCCGTAGGCGTGTGGCGATTGCCAGAACTCAAAACACATAAAACTAAATCAGGTCAAGTTCGTGCAGAGAGTTCACGAAAATGCCAGCGACCCCGAACGGGCGGAAACTTCCGGCATTTATGGGGCGTCAGGATTGGGTTCCGGTGTGGAGCCCAGCTGCAGGCAATCCTGACAGAGCCCCCCCTCCAAGGGCTACGTCCTCGGAGCCCCAACAGTACCATCAGTGGAGGCGGCGGGGCGGACGGCGGCAACCACAGGGCTCCTGCCCTGCTGTATCCTCCCCTTGGAGGACCCGGTCCCTCGGGCTGGCTCCCCGGCGTGGTCAGGCGTGGCGGCCCCGGTCCCTCGGGCTGGCTCCCCGGCGTGGTCAGGCGTGGCGGCCCCGGTCCCTCGGGCTGGCTCCCCGGCGTGGTCAGGCGTGGCGGCCCCGGTCCCTCGGGCTGGCTCCCCGGCGTGGTCAGGCGTGGCGGCCCCGGTCCCTCGGGCTGGCTCCCCGGCGTGGTCAGGCGTGGCGGCCCCGGTCCCTCGGGCTGGCTCCCCGGCGTGGTCAGGCGTGGCGGCCCCGGTCCCTTGGGCTGGCTCCCCGGCGTGGTCAGGCGTGGCGGCCCCGGTCCCTCGGGCTGGCTCCCCGGCGTGGTCAGGCGTGGCGGCCCCGGACCCTCGGCCTGGCTCCCCGGCGTGGTCCCGCATGGCGGCCCCGGACCCTCAGCCTGGCTCCCCGGCGTGGTCCCGCATGGCGGCCCCGGACTCCCGTACCTGCACACAATAATCAGGGCCGATCCATCTGGGTACGTGTGGGCCCTGTCTCCACATGTCCCCTCTGACACGTCTTGTGTCACCCCCTGCACCGCGCAGGGAGATTGTCCCAGAGCCTCCGGCGACTGTTCCAGGCACCCCAGGCTGGTGCCTTCTGGGACTGTGCAGCCCCTCTCGCTGCACGGCCCTGGTGCCAAGGGGGGGGCATTGCCAGACCATCCGGCTAGCCCCTTCTGCGTCCGTTGGGTCAAGCAGGCCCTCTTCCTGTCTGTCCCAGCTGGGTCCTCATGCCTACCCGGGGGCTCTATGGCGCTCCACCCCTCTGGAGGCAGACGCAGGCCCATGCCTGGCCCGCCCTCCTCACTGGCTACCGGAGGACCCAGCTCCATCGCTTCCCCACCTCCCCTCCCCTCAGGAGGAGTCCCCAACCCGAACTGCACCCCCCCAAAAAATTCTTTGGGGGAGCACCCCCCCCGGCTGGACTTAGGGGTACCTTGGGGCTTGTCCACCTCGCCTTGGACCGGTGCAGTCAGGTTGGGAACTCCCTCCCTGGGGTTCGGCTCTGCTGCTGGGTCACCATCTGGTGGACACAAAGAGGGGAAGTGGGGGCGACATACGGACACTAATGCCACGCACACACACACAGACAGAGACAGACAGAAGAGAGGGTCGTCTGGTTCCCTCTCTGAGCTCTCCGGGACCTCCTCAGGGGGCACAGCCAGAATCTCGGGAGGCGCGACCTTCTCGTCGCCCGCCAGTGTTTGGTCTTCTTGCCCCGGATCCTGACTGGCGCTGGATGTGGTGGAGGGGCAGAGTTCGATCCCTGGCTCAGGCTCTGGCCGATCAAACTCCGCCCTCAGTCTCTGCTGGAAGTCCCGAAAACTCCTGTCGGTCTCTCCCTGCTGCCAGGCAGCGTCGCTGGAGATGGTGGTGGGCGTGTGGCGTGGGGGGTGGTGGACGTCTTCTCCAGCATGCGGGGGCGCTGGTGATGCGCTGCCGTTCAGCTGGGGAACGTCCGAGCAGAGGGAAGGCGGGTCGGCGACTGGAACTGGGAGGGCATCTTCCCTGTGAGGCAGTTCCGACAGTGCAGTTGCTGGTTGGCGACCTCCTGTCGCCCTGTTCCACCAGCTTACGCCCGCATCGCTGTCCTCCTCCTCACTGTTGTCGCACCTCTGGGACTGACGTGGGTTTCCACGGACCTCGCAACGGACGGGCACGATGGGCGGAGCCATCCCGGCACCGACTGCCCAATCGGCGTCATCCTCGTGTTGGTCCGTGTCGACCTCATACCCTCGGAAGTCACGTGGATCTTCACGGATGTCGCGACAATCTCGGACGCGCGCGCTGGGTGGAGCCATCCCGGCCCCGACTGCCCAACGAAAATCCACGTCATTGTCGCTTTCGTCATCCGTGTCCTCCCACCTGTGACTCCGAGGGTCGTCCACCCTGCGGACATCCTGGACCCAGGGTGCGATCAACTCCCAGGGACAGTACTCTGGCCATTCGGGCTGGAGGCTGCCCATCCCCTCGCTGGAGGGACGCCGCCGTTGTTGTCGCTTCTCACCCCCCTGGAAGTGACGTGGGTCCCCACGGACCTTGCGACGATCGCAGACTGGTGCGATGGGCGGAGCCCAACTCTCGTCTCCCGTGCTCTCGTCGTCGTCCGTGTCGTCCCAGTCCACGGGGAGCCTTGCCAGCAGAGCGCAGAGTTCTTGGCTCGACATGCCGAAGATCGTGTGGGTCGCATCTTCTGCGCTCGCTGCCCACGTCACTTCCTCGCTGCTGCCGACGCCAACGTCCTCGCTCCGCCCACTCACCCGCCGACGTTGTCGCTTCCGGGTTTCGCGGAGTTTCCCGGGGGTGACGTCATCACGCGGCGCCGCGTACCACGGCTTCTCGGGGAGAAAACGCTCCACCAGAACGGGCGGCGCGTCTCTCCCCTGGCGTCCGCGTTCGCCGCGCCGCGCTGCGTCCTTCGCGGCGTTTCTTCTCCTCTGTTTTTTACCTCTGCGCTTTTGGGTGGGTCGCTGGCATTCTGTCACGACTACGGACTTACGGGGGAAGGAAGCGCAGAGGTTTGACATACTGGGAAGGGGGTTTTATTAATACAAACAATAAAAAAATACAAATAAACAGCGGCGCGGTGGCCGAAAACAGTTTAACGTAAATAATGAACTGAAACAAACCCGTAGGCGTGTGGCGATTGCCAGAACTCAAAACACATAAAACTAAATCAGGTCAAGTTCGTGCAGAGAGTTCACGAAAATGCCAGCGACCCCGAACGGGCGGAAACTTCCGGCATTTATGGGGCGTCAGGATTGGGTTCTGGTGTGGAGCCCAGCTGCAGGCAATCCTGACAGTCGTTTAATGTGTAGTTTGAACAGAACCAATTATACATTCTTTAAATAGTAAAGTAGATTATTCAAATTCAGTTTCTTACATGTGTCACTTTAAGAATTCATCCATGTTTTGTGTTTTAAACATTTGTGTTTATACGGGTTGGTGGAAATGTGTGTAATAAAACTAATATTTAAGTCTTTTTAATACAGCTCACTGAAGATTTGTACACAATAGAACTTGTCCTGTAACGCCCGGCGTTCCACCCGGTGGTGTGTTAGGTGCAGATGGAGCTGAAGATCTTTGCCTGAACCAGACAGGTTTTTACACTGAGTTGCGCAGTAAATGAGCGGTCAGGTGATGCGTTTCAACCAGCGAGAAAGATGCAAAAATGATGAGAAGAGTTGAAATGGACTGTCGATTAGATTTTTGATGAACCGGGGTGTACGGAAAACTTTGACCATGTTAATAAACGGCACATTGTTGACGTGCACATTTGAAGCGCCCAGCTTCATTCTGGTATGAATAAGACCTTAATAAAAGGTTTTTTTTGTTCTATTTGTACAAGTTTTAATTGTGTCCTCAGCACCATAAAGTGAAATGTTCTCCACCACACATTATTATAAACTGGTTCTATAAACAACACTTCTGACAAAGGGACTTTAAAGCAAGAAGACTGATGATTCTGTCTAGAAGTTCCTGTACCTGCATTGTTGGTCCTGATCTTCTCCTCAGTCAGGATCATGTGGATTGGGTCTCCACTCTTGTGCTCCACCACACAGGTGAACTGGTTCTTCTTCCACACATCAGGGGTCACTTTGAGTTCTGCACGTTTCTGGAAGGTTCCATCATGGTTGGACAACGTCTCACCAACATCTACATCTTCATGCAGATCCTGTCCATCTTTCTGCCAGCTGATGTTCACCTTATCAGGGTAGAAACCTGTAGCGTGACAGACCACTGGAGAGGAGGGGACTCTCTGCAGCAGAGACACCTGAGGAGGGACTAGAGACAGGAAGACAGGAGGGGAACAGGGAGAGCAAATTAAATTAAAATTAACATATTGATATTTTGAATTATCAACAGAAACAACTAAAGATCTGTTCACCACCAGTTAACTCAATAGTGTGTGTGTGTGTGTGTGTGTGTGTGTGTGTGTGTGTGTGTGTGTGAGACTGTACTGGGTGGAATCAGTGTATACATTTACATTTATGGCATTTATCAGACGCCCTTATCCAGAGCGACTTACAATCAGTAGTTACAGGGACAGTCCCCCCCTGGAGCAACTTAGGGTTAAGTGTCTTGCTCAGGGACACAATGGTAGTAAGTGGGATTTGAACCCGGGTCTTCTGGTTCATAGGCGAGTGTGTTACCCACTAGGCTACTACCACCTGTATACAAGTTGCCTTCCTGCCTTGTGGATCTTTTTGTTTTACTTTACTTTACTTTACTTTGCAGACACTTTTATCCAAAGTAACTTACAAGGAGAAGACACCAGCAATTCTCATTCATTTTTGTTTGTACACTTTTCTATTTAAGAAGACTTTTCCTTTTGTTTTTGTTTATTTTTTATTAATATTTTCTTTAATTCATAAGTATATGGCTTCCCCCTATTCATGTTACAGAGTTTAGAGGTACAACTTGTAACATGGATCCCTACTGACATTACATATCAGTCCTGCTGTGTGTTTCTCTGTGTTGTTCTGTGTGCTGCTGTACCTTTTCTCTCCAGACTGATATTCCTGTACATCCCATACTTCTTTATCCAATCAACACAATCCTCTTCCAGGTATTTCTTCCAGAATTTAGCTTCACCTCCATTCCATTTCTGCTTGATGATTTCTGTCTCTGTTCTTGCAGCAACCCAATCAGAGTTTTTCAAATCCAGTTTTATAAAATCTTCCCCATCATAACCATACTGACTGTATCCATCTGTAGATCCATATTCATCTTCCCACTGACAGCCGCTGTAAAGTGTGAACTCCTGAGAAAGAGAGAATTTAATCAGTAAAAAGCTCTATGATCATCATTAGTTTTCATGTTTGTTTGTAGTTGTCACTTTCTGAGATTATGTATTTAATGTAAATAGCTGCTTTATTACATTACATAAATTAATAATGATTTAAGTTTATATACGTCTGTAATTAAATATTTTACTGTGTAAATTCTGTATAATTACTGCATCATATATAACAAAAAGATGTGGAGAGTTTACATGAACTCATATTTTTCTTCTTTTTACAAGGACAAACATCCACAGTGAAGATAAAGTTACTTTTACAGTGGAGGTTACACACCAGCAGGACAGAATAATGTGTGTGTGTGTGTGTGTGTGTGTGTATGTGAGAGCAGGCAGAAAATGTACACTTTTTTACTGTAAGTGAAAGTGAAGTGATTGTCATTGTGAAACACTGCAGCACAGCACATGGTGACACAATGAAATGTGTCCTCTGCATTTAACCATCACCCTTGGTGAGCAGTGGGCAGCCATGACAGGCGCCCGGGAGCAGTGTGTGGGGACGGTACTTTGCTCAGTGGCACCTTGGCGAATCGGTATTCAGTACAGATGAAGGAGGAGGAGCAAACACACGGAAGATGGATGAAGGAAGGATGAAAGCAGGATAAGTATTTTCAAAAACAAATGAACATAAAAGTAACATGGCAGAATCCTCACTTTCCCAATAAAGACAGAAAGTTCATCTGACACATAAACTCAAATTTGAAGAGTCCTGATCATCACCCGGTCAAACTAACTCAACACACCTGAACAGGCATTACGTACACCAAGGTGTAACTAATACACACACACACACAAACACACACCACAACAACATTCTACATGTGAGTAGTTACATGCAGGGTGAGGGGTGCAGGGTCATGCAGGGGTGGGACTGGTGCAGGTGACACTGAGATGAGTTGAGACAGGATACAGGGGAGGGGAAAACAGGGCAGACAGGCTGAGAACTTGACATTTACAGTTTTACATTCTAATCAGAGGCTTGAGACTTGCAGACAAATAAATCTTCCATCTTCCTCCTCCTCATATCTCTGCTCTTCCCCAGTTATACTTCACTTCACCATTTTCTCTTTTGGTAATGCTCATAAAGTATGTTTGATGAAGTGTGTGGTGATTTAAATTGTGCAAAGGTGAAGAGGTGGTGAGGTTCATGTCCATCTGAGGTGTGGGCGACCGTGTTAAGTTTAGTGTTTCACTGATATTACAGATGAAATGTGCCATCTTTTCTAGAATTGCTGAAACTAACATGTTTTGCCTTCACAGTTTCTACTTAATTCTGCAGAGTTATAATAGAAGCTTCATCCCTGGGCAACAACTAAAACTTCAGAGGTGTTTGGATTTGAAGAGGATGAAGGTGCTTGTTGAAGAGCAAGAGCACCAGCCCCCATCATGCACACATTCTACCGAGGAACCATCGAGAGCATCCTGTCCAGCTGCATCACTGTGTGGTTTGGAGCCTGCAATGCGTCCTGCCAAAAAACTCTCCAACGCATAGTAAGAGCAGCTGAGAGAATCATCGGTGTCCCTCTCCCCTCCCTCCAAGACATCTACAGTACACGCCTCACCAAGAAAGCCCTCTGCATAGCAGCTGATCCCACCCACCCAATGCAAACCTTCTTCAGCCTGCTGCCATCAGGGAGGAGACTGCGGAGTCTCCAGGCCAGGACCAGCAGACTGAAGGACAGCTTCACCCATCAGGCTGTCAGGAAACTCAACTCCCTCCCAGCTCTGCCCCCACTCCCCTCACTCCCCTCTTCTGCTCCACAAACTTTCTGAACTCTAAATCACACAAACTGACCATGCACCAGTCACTCTGTGCAGCTCTGGTCTGCCAACTACCTCACTTTCACTTCGTCACTTTAAACTTAAAACTCTGTTGCACTATTGGTTTTTGCACTCTCCTGATGTTGCACTCTCCACCATGTGCCCTTATTTGTACATGGTGTTTTTAAAATTGTATATTGTGCCTTTCTTTTTAAATTGTATTTATACTCTGTATTCGTTACTGTTACTGTTTTTGTATTTAATGTTATTTTTATGGGTCAGAGAGTAACGTAATTTCAATTCTCTGCATGTCCTGTACATGTGGCAGAATTGACAATAAAGTTGACTTGACTTGACTTGACTTGACTTGACTGACTTACCTTGATCTCCAGTCTGATTAAATTCAGTCATTATGATTGTCAGATTCTCCTGGAATTTCCATGTAAAAGCTGTGAAGCTCTTTATCTGATCCTCCACATACTTCTCTCCCAGCTCCTTCACCCAGTCCTGCCGGATCTCAGACTGGTTGTTCTTACTGTCGAAGTTTCCAGTCACTTCATCATCGAACAAATTTACACCAACAAATTCAGGAAGATCCTTTATTCCTGTAGATGCTGTGTGTAATCCTGTCCAGGAATGAATCACTGTTGGAGAAGAAACAGGAAATTTAGTAAAGCAGCAAATTAAACTCTAATAAAATCATTTTAAACTCATGCCTTTGTTTAATTTAAACTCAATAGTTGAATAGTGAGAACAAATCAGGGTGGATGGTGAATTTCCTTGTTTATTAGATATATATTTAGACATATTTTGTGCTGATGACAGTGCACATGTAGCTGGTAAGGAAACTGGCTCGTAATCAGAATGTTGCCGGTTCGAATCCTGATCCACTGAGGTGCCACTGAGTAAAGTACCGTCCCCACACACTGCTCCCCGGGCCCCTGTCATGGTCCCCACTGCTCACCAAGGGTGATGGCTAAAAGCAGAGGACACATTTCGTTGTGTCACCATGTGCTGTGCTGCAGTGTTTCACAATGACAATCGCTTCACTTTCACATGGTGGGAGACCAACTGATTTTGTCACTTCTGTGCCCCCCCAACACCAACGCCCCGGTAAATCCTAATTCCTTATTGTGCACTTGACTGAAACATTTCCTCACTACTGGTTTGTGGGTTCCTTATCACATTCTCTTCATAGGGCCCTTCAGCTCGAACCGTGATCCTCCCGGTGAAACGAGTCGTCAGGAGCTGCTTGGTCCCTTATTTAAACCCGCTGGATGCAGAAGGCACCAGAGTCGTCCTCCAACACGTAAACCGAGGCGTTTCCCCTCGTCTGGGGTTTTATGGGTTTTTTTTCCGTTTTGCGAGACGTCTCACAGTGACCGTGGGCCTGAAGACTGAAAAGGGACAAGTGTCCCCGTCACATCCACAGTGTCACGTACGTGCCGCCCCCCCCAACACGCTTACCTTCCCCAGAGTATTAGACTGTGTGTCCGTGTCTGCGTGTCATGTCGGGGTGCCCTGGTAAGTCCCAATTCCCTTATGTGCACTGGGCGTGTCTGTTATCACAGTCCTGGGTCGTGGTTCCTCAACACGTTCCCTCCCCAGGACGGTGACCCTCACGGGGTAACGAGCGTCTAATCCGCCTCGTTATAAAAGACCCGCGTGATCCAGCGTCTACAGAGCGGTTCTCCAACGCGACCTCCGGAGTCTTGTCCCCTTTGTGTCCGTGGAGTGTTTGTCTCACGACCCTGCCTGACGTCTCCCGCAGGAGCGATCGTGAGAGGGGGGACACCCCGGACAAGCGCCGCACCAGCCCGAGGGTCGAGTGGGACTCCGTGGCTTGGTTTATGGCTTTTTTTTTTTTTACATTTCCCTGGCTTTTGTTACAATAAACTGTTCTTCCCCTGACACCTGGCTGTCCATCATCCTTCCCCAGCAAGACACACAGACGCAGAACCGTCCCTGAGCTGGGGGACTCGGCGCTTGGTTTTTTGTCTTCCGTCCGTCCGCCTCAGTGGTGACAGATTTATTCCCACAGCAGTCAGGTTGTGAATTTCCACTCAAATACCGGAGTGTGAGCTGCTCTGATAACAGGATGTACACATAGTAGGTTAGAGAGGAATTTAATGCTGAGCTGCTCCTAAAGCCACTCGTGTTGGGTTCGAATAACCATACAAGTAGAATATGTTACGTTTGGTTCTTTCAGTTGTCATTATATATATATATATATATATATATATAGAGAGAGAGAGAGAGAGAGAGAGAATATACAGAGAAATATCTGCCTATTACTAAAATAATTTCAGAATTTTAAACCGATCAGATTATAATTATCAATGTATACCACAAATATGAGAACTAACATTACTCTTTAAATCTGGCCTTATATGGATGATATTTTCACGCGAATATGCCACGTGTTGCCAGCGTTGCCGGTTCGAATCCCGATCCGCCACTGAGTAAAGCACCGTCCCCACACACTGGTCCCCGGGCACCTGTCACGGTGCCCACTGCTCAACAAGGGTGATGGTTAAAAGCAGAGAACATTTCGTTGTGTCACCATGTGCTGTGATGCAGTGTTTCACAATCACTTCACTTTCAAGAGTATTCACTGTGAAATTATTCCAAACCCTTTCACTCTTTTTTAAAGGAGTGCTAATACAGGAGTGTATCACAAGTGACAATCACTTCACACTGAACTTTAATAATAATTTATTAGAATGGAAACATACCTCCTGATGCAGGATCCACAAGTAGAAGGATAATTGCAGTCAAGATCTTCATTTTCTAACTCGCTTCACTTCGTATCGGTCAGATCCACGGTTATACTCCGACTGATTCAACTTTGCGGAAGTTCCTCATATTTATTGTCTCGTCACAGAGTTTAGAACCAATGATGATGGTCGAAAACATCATGAGCGTCACTAAAATCTGGATAGAAGTCAGAGCCGCAGGTTCTTCTTGCAGCCAAAAAGTGACCCGACGTTCACTTTCAAACTTAGTTAAAATGATCTCAGGGAGAGGAGGGTCACCTGGCGGGGCGGAGGGTCACCTGGCGTGGTGGAGGGATACCTGACGTGGCGGAGGGATACCTGGCGTGGCGGAGCGTCACCTGACGTGGCGGAGGGATACCTGGCGGGGCGGAGGGTCACCTGGCGTGGTGGAGCGTTACCTGACGTGGCGGAGGGATACCTGGCGTGGTGGAGCGTTACCTGACGTGGCGGAGGGATACCTGGCGGGGCGGAGCGTCACCTGACGTGGCGGAGGGATACCTGGCGATTACGATTATTAATGCCTCGATATCGATGCATCACGATGCAGCCCATTCATATTTTACTAAGTCACATGACGCTTTTAATTACAAGAGTTAAGTTCTGGTTCCTGGTTCTCCTGTGTGGACGCTGTGATTTGCTAAAATGGTCTGTGCTCAAACCGCGCTCACCTGACACCGTAAATGCCAGAAAAATATGGAATCAGATTTGTGGCAAATTGTTTTGGAAACAAAACCTTTCTCATATCAAACGAAAATACGACGTTCAAATGTCAAATAAGAGGTTGGAATTTTGACATCATGCGTTTTTGCCTACATATTTTAGGAGGAAAGGTTTCATGGAGAAGATCTTTTTTAATCAAAACAGTGTTACAGATTGTTGAGATACGTTACAGATACGTCTGTAAATGTCTGTCTGCCCCCCTCCTCCCCTTTCCTGAACCCTGAACTTCACACCCTGATCATGTTTTCAAGAATACTGTTGTGTGCAATAGATTCTGTTACATGCAGAATTTTCTATAGATTTATACTCTTCATATGAAAGTCACAAATCTAAAGGCCTAATCCAGAGATCTAAGAAGATCCGTTACTGTAAAGTTTCTAAAAATATGAAACAAAGAACCTTCTCACAAACTGAGCAATGTTTTTAATTGTTTTGCTGTAGTGCGTAATGATAAATGTATAGTGTTTACATTTTTGAAAGCTTCGAGCTGGTATGAAAGTTTGAGTTTTGAAGTGAGAAGGTGTGGATGTGTTTAGACATTGGGGAACATGGAGGAAACGTTTGTGAAATGTGTTTTATAGAAGGGGTCAGTCTGGAGGGTATATATATAATAATTAAATCATTCAATAATTCATTTGTCATTGTCATTGTTATTGGCTACTGTACATTTTAAGATGATTGTAGAAAAGATCAAATGACTTTTTCAGTTTTTTTGGATTGTTTACACACTAAAATTAAAAGTACACTATTACGTGTACACGAGCACGTTGTACACTATTAGCAAAACCTTACACTCAAGAAGCAAAACATGTTGTAGTTGTTCCATTTCAAATCCAATGCGGTGGCAAGCAGAGCCCAAATCATGAAGATTGTGCCGCTGTCCAAATATTTTGGGCTTATCTGTAACTTTTTTGACTGTAAAACATTTATATTACAGTTTTTTTGGATTGCTTAAGCACGATTTTCAAAACAGGGCCCGTGTTTTCAAACCAGTACTGACACCGAGGAACAGTGTCCGGCAAAACAGTGTAGCTCAGTGTAGATGTAGTACACACATTACAGTACAGTAAAAGTATGCAAGATCACACTGCTAAAGTGAATACAGACCTCTGCATAATAGTGCCGCAGTCGTTTCACCCTTTCGGAATTACGCTCAAAAGGCGATAAATTTGCTTCATTTGAATATGTTTTTTTTTTTAGGATGCGTGGCAGTGTTGATATTGAGACATGATGGATATCGTTGGAACTGGCATGGTTATTGACAATGTTAGCTTGGAGCTGTTCGAGTGTTATTGCATTGTTGCCAAAACCATGTTCACTTTTTCCCTCTCTTGCTGTTCTGTGAACACAGGAGGCCTTTCCCCCCGTGTCGTTCCTGACCCTCAACAGTAAACATTAGTAAAGTAATTTCACAGGACAAGGTTGTACTCACAGTCCCTCAGCACCAGGCCGTGGTTGACAACGTGGACAACCAGTGTTGCACAGATCTCATTTGTCAGATTCGGTTCTCTTTGAGCACCTCTTGGCTTCGTCTTCCTCATCCTCTTCTTCTACCTCCAGCATGGCCTCCATCTCTTCCTCTTCCTCTGTTGATTCTCCCCTTCCTCCTCCTCCTGCTTGTCCTCCTCCTCCTTTTGCAACAAGTGTGAGGTTGACAATGTGCTTATAGTTGTGCAAATATGGGTTGATGTTTTACTTTTTGAGTGTAAGTTTTGCTAATAGTTTACTACTTTTAATGTTAGTGTGTAAGCGATCCAAAAAACAAAATTAAATTCACCTGAAGAAGACTTGTACAGTACACTATACAGTTATTACATTTATGCCAGATATACTTATTTTTTCTTTTGTCCCCATCTTGTCCCCAACCCGCTCCCTCTTTTTGTGCCCGGCCAGTCTGTGTCTGTGCAGTGTGAGGCGTCAGGCTTCTTCTCTCTCACTGGGACGTAGATCCTTGTCCCTGGGCCAGGGCAGTGTGACAGGTCATCATCAGGCGTCTGATGGAACCTTTAGCCAGAGCACCCGACTCTGAGTTTGGTGACGCTGGACCTCTGGAGAGGTCACCTGTGTGGCTGTTCATGCAGGTGGAACTAGAAGGACCAATGTGACTCTAAACATCATCGGTAGATGACAATAGAAAGATATTATTGTGCAAAATTTGGTACGTAAATAGTTACATGTGTTACCGGAGAACCTGGCGGAAACCCACACCAACACGGGGAGAGCATGTAACACACACAGGTCCCAGAACAGCCTTCTCGCACTCTTCCCTGTGAAGATGTGCGACTTCTCCTCAGCGCTGAGACTGTGGCTGCTCCCTGCTCACAGTTCACAGGCAGCCGCCAAGAACCTGGCAGCAGAACGCAGGACCGCAGTCACTTTCCTTAAAGTACTGAAGCTTTCTTTTAGCTTGAGGAGGACAACGTTCTCAACCAAGCCACCCACCATCTAACACGTCAAGGTGAGGAGGTTAGAAAAAAAAAGGACAGATTAAGACGTAACGTAACGTGTTGTGGCGAGTGTCCCTGATCATTTCAAGTTGGTAATGGCCAACCCCTCTCCAGGCGAGCCCCCCCGGGGCAAAGGACATCACGTCCCACCAATGCCTCATGGCCTGTGGGATCATAATCTCTGGCAAGGACTCCCACCCCATTTTTCTAACCGCGTACCTGTTTTGGACATTGGCAGCATGGACCAGCTGGGACTCTCCAACGGTCGAGGCGTCGGTGGCTCATCACCTCCACCGACCAGGAGAGCTGCATCCTCCTCAACAGGACCATCACTTCCAGGTAAAGTGCAGCGCCTCCATGTCCCCGTTCACCCCATCATCCCTCATACTCCCTCCCCTCAGCTGGTACCCCAGACAAGCTTGAGAGTGGAGGGATAAACATTGTTCGTCCCCGTTCACTTTCCCCTCAATTTTCTCAGGGTTCCTTAAAAATTGCTCTAGCGCGTCCAGTCAAAAAAGAAAATGATTAAAAGAGCGTCATATCTCTTCACCTCCACAAGATGGCGCTCATGCACGGCCTGTGTGGCTGCGCGGAGAGCTGGCGCGCATGCGCAGTTTGGCCGCTGTGTGGAAAGGCTACAGGCTGCAATTCGCGCCATGACCCCCCGCGGGCTGTTTCCTCACTTGCAGCAGAAATATTCTCCCTCCTGAGCAAAGGAGCGATAACGGAGACAAAGACCCAGAGCACCACTCCCCTGAAAACATTAGACGATCATAAAAACCTGAAAGACCAGAACAAAAGACCTTCCAAGATGGATGCTTATGTAGACCCCACAATTCTGAGTGACCTGCCTGAATATCCACGAATCACCAGCCTCAATCAGCCTCCAACATTCCGAGAGGCAACAAGCCCCCCGACACCGACTTCATACCTTCAAATACCTACCTTCAGGGGGGTCACCTCCATCCACCAGCACTTCACCAATACATCAGCAAGGCCTGGGCAGATGAGAACATCCCACAGCAGTGGAGAGAGTGGCCAGCATGGTCACCATCTAAGGGTGACAAGGCCACCTGTGTAAATTACAGGGGCGCATCACTACTCACTGTGGCTGGGAAGGTTCTGGATTCAGAGTCTGGTTAATAATTAATAACATGTTCAAACCCATACACAAAGGTGTTCATTTTTTAATCTAGATTAATCTCACTGTAATCTTGGAATTAATCTAGATTAAAATGGCTCATTTGAATTCTGCTGAAGCCAGGTGGCGCATTAGACCAGGGGCTCATCTCCTGTTTCCAAAATGCATCACAAACTGCTTGAGAAAGCTGTTCTACTATGATAATTGGTGATGAAAATAAATTATGTTCAATAAGATGTACTTGCCTCGGTTGCACTCAAACATAGTTTGACGACGACTCTTCCCCTGCACTACATCAGTACTTGGCCCGGCATCCTCCGCATTAGCTAACGGATGCTTTGCATTTAGGTGGTACTTGAGACTGGAAGAACTCCTACAGTAAACTAATTCCACTTTGCACAAGGTGCAAACAACCTTAGTCTTGTCAAGGTTTCCATTGGGAAGCTTCTTAAAAATAAATTTTCCCTGAAGCAAACCCGGCGGCTTCATAGCTGGATCCATGTTACCACGTCACGTTTGATGTGGTACTTTCACAGTTCGAAGTCTCGTTCTCGCCCCCTACAGTGCAATTCGGCTAGGTATACATCCGCGCTAAAATATCAAGGTGTAAGTCATCATAGCTTGCATAGTATAGACCCAGCTCCCAACCCAACTTTGTGAATAGATTAACGCCGATATTTTTTTATCGCCCGATAAGAGTCTCATGTTAACGCAGCACGTTAACGCCGATAACGGCCCAACACTAGTTCATACACAGAAGTACAGAATCTCTCACAAGTCATGCAGCACAGAACCAGCTACAAACTCACAGACCTGCAGACAGAAGCATGCGTACTTTTAGAGGCCTGTTTCACCACGGCTCTGTGACCAAGTATGTCAGCCATGTTTACTCATACAGAGATTCCGAGCAAGACGGCTGTATGAGTATCGAGGCAACGATTATCAGACATCAACTGCGATGGAAATATTATAATCTCTGCTGGAGGTCAAAAGAAGCGCAATAAAGACCTACTGAAAATATCACTAAAGAGGTGCAACATCGAGCTGGGCAACCTGGAGCACATTGCTGTCAACCACAACATCTGGCAGCAGCTGTGCTCAGAGGGGATACAAGGACGGCCAGGAGACAACAGGCGAGGAGGAAAAATGTCTCCCAGTAACATCACCGCCACTTTCACACGTCCCACCTGCAAGAGGAGTTGTGGGTCCAGGATGGGATTATACAGCCTGAAGATCTCATCCACACAGGTTTACTTGTCATCTTCACTGCCTTTGCTGCTGATAGTGTTGATCATGCGAGTAGAAGATTCTTTTTCATTTTAATACATTTATTTTTTTCACCAGGTCAGAAGACAGTAAGTACAGTAAGTATTCTGCATGTACACACAACATTCTGTCCCAGTGGTGTATAACATACATCAAACCCGTTTATGACGTCCACTTCTGTCCATTTCGTACTTTTATCGTGATTATTACAATGAAACACCGCTGATAAACTGCTTACATCTTGAAACCCAGGATTTTAAGTTACAGTTAAAAATGTTGATGACAACTTCTTCCATCTTACTTTACTGGCAAAGAGAAGAGGGGAAAAAAAGAGAACATTTCACTGTGAGAACATTTGTTGCAGCCACCAAACCAGACTGTGATGGAGGAGCACAGAGTGAACTGCAGTGTTGAACTGGATCAGTATTTCCTGTGGAAAATAGAACATCTGTGTTAAAGACTGAATCTGGACACCAGTAAATAAGTTTAAATAACTTACTATTTGTCCAGAGACACATCAGATGCTGCTAAGCTATTAGACTGCGTATCACAGCGGATCATAGCAGAATCTGCAGTAGACCCACAGAAAATATTTAGATAAAAGCACAACTATACAAATTTGGACATTAACTTAAGTTACACACAAGTTATTGTCACGGCCAACAAACCTCCAGCCCACCAGAGAGCGGAAGTGAGAGCGGGCAGCGCCCAGTATAAGAGCCAGGAGACCCCGAGGAGACCCTCTTTATTGAATTTATTCCCCAGAGAAGCTAGAATGCTTTTCCTACGCCTGACAAATCCGTACCTTATAACCACGACCTTTGTCTGTCCTCGACTTTGAGTTTTGCTGCCGCTCTTGATACGACGACCGCCTGACTGACTGAACCTCGTGACCGAGACCTTCGCCCGTCCCTGACCTTCAGTTTGCCCCCTTTGCTAAGACGATACTTCATGCTACCCACCTTCCTGCCACTCAAGACGTCCTCCTGTCCAGCTCACGCTCCCGAACCGTCCTCAAACCAGCCGTCTTCCTGTTCTCCTCTGCCCCGGTCCACCCAGCCTCAACCCCTCACCTCCTTCCCCGCTGCTCCCCACGGAGCCAGAGCCATGTTCCAGGTATTTCTTCCAGTATTTAGCTTCACCTCCGTTCCATTTCTGCTTGATGATTTCTGCCTCTGGTCTTGCAGCAACCCAATCAGTGTTTTTCAAATCCAGTTTTATAAAATCTTCTCCATCGTAACCAAACTGACTGTATTCAGCTGAATCTCCATCTTCATCTTCCCACTGACAGCCGTACATCTGCTGTAAAGTATGAACTCCTGAGAAAGAGAGAGAACACATTTTGTTGTGTGCACTGTGCTTGATGTGCTTCACAATGACAAAGTAAAGGAAATTTTCTGCACACAAGAAACGAAGGTGCGGATTGTGGGAGAAGTTTCTTGAGAAGATCTCAGGATCTGAGAAGATGCAGGATCTTCTGAAACAATTCTGCTCTCTGTTCACTTTTTATTGTGGGCAAAAGGGTGTGGAGACCTGGAGACCAACTCCAAATAAGACATGGAGCTTCACCAAAACACAACCTGTTTCATCTCAGATAAGAGATGAGAGGGGGGTGTCCCAGACAGGTGGACTTAACAGAACTTGTTGTGGTTTACACACACAGAGATAACAGGACTAGTTGTGGTATACACACACAGAGTTAACAGGACTAGTTGTGGTTTACACACACAGAGATAACAGGACTAGTCGTGGTTTACACACACAGAGATAACAGGACTAGTTGTGGTTTACACACACAGAGATAACAGGACTAGTTGTGGTTTACACACACAGAGATAACAGGACTAGTTGTGGTTTGCACAGCTGCTGCTCACGACTGAACATGAGGTCATATGCAAACACTGAAATACTGCACACATAGTATATTTAAATAATCTAAGAGAGGAATGCCATATAAACATAAATAATTATTAATGAAGTAAACACTTTTCCTTCGTCAATCAGTTCACATTCAGACAGAGAATTTTAATCAGAAAAAGCTCTAAGATCATCATTTGTTTTCCTGTTTGTTTTTTGGTTTGTAATTTTGTCACTTTCTGTTCATGTATTTACTGTAAAGAACTGGTTTATTTACGTTACATAAATAACTTAAGATTTAGGTTTATGTTTATGATTATATAAATGTGAATATAACTTTACTGTGTAAATTATTTATAACTACTGTGGTGGAAATTCTGCCGTCTGGGGAGCTTCAATAAAGGAAGTCAACTGAACTGATTATCCAAGTTTATTTTACCGTGCACGGGGGGACCCACAAGAGAACTTCCCCCAGGCTTGATTACAGTTCACAAGCATTTATCCATCTGGTAATGACAAGCTCGCACAACTTTGGACAGTGGCGCCCATCAGCGTCACAGAACCTTTCCTTTATCAGATTATGTCCAGCTTTTGCGTCAAGCTTTTGCATCAACAAGGTCAGACCTAAGATACACAGTTGTTTTCTTCTGACTGTTCCATGACCAAAGGTGAAACATGTGGAGTGTCTGGGTCTACTAAGTTTTCCTTCCACACTACTTTATTATAAATAACGTGAAGATGTGGGGAGTTTACATGAACTGTTGGGGCAGTGGTGGCCTAGCGAGTAAGGAAGTGGACCCGTAACGGGAAGGCTGCGTATTCAAAGGTGCCACTGAGCAAAGTACCGTCCCCACACACTCCTCCCCGGGCGCCTGTCATGGCTGCTCACTGTTCACCAAGGGTGATGATTTGAAGAGGATGAAGGTGCTTGTTGATCTTACCTTGATCTCCAGTGTGATTAAATTCAGTCATGATCATTTTCAGGATCTCCTTGAATTTCCATGTAAAAGCTCTGAAGCTCTTTGTCTGATCCTCCACATACTTCTCTCCCAGCTCCTTCACCCAGTCCTGCCGGATCTCAAACTGGTTGTTCCTACTGTCGAAGTATCCAGTCACTTCATCATCGAACAAATTTACACCAACAAATTCAGGAAGATCCTTTATTCCTGTAGCTGTTGTGTGTAATCCTGTCCAGGAATGATTAACTGTTGGAGAAGAAACAGGACATTTAGTAAAGCAGCAAATTAAACTGTAATATAATCATCGAGTTGTAAGAACAAATCAGGGCGGATGGTGAATTTTGTGCTGTGCTGATGACAGTGCACATGGTGGTGGCCTAGCTGGTAAGGAACCTGGCCTGTAATAAGAAGGTTGCCGGTTTGAATCCCGATCCACCAAGGTGCCACTGAGTAAAGTACCGTCCCCACACACTGCGCCTGTCATGGCTGCCCACTGCTCACCAAGGGAGATGGTTAAAAGTAGAGGACACATTTCATTGTGTCACCATGTGCTGTGCTGCAGTGTTTCACAATGACAATCACTTCACTTTCACATGGTGGGAGACCAACTGATTTTGTCACTTCTGAGCCCCCCAACACCAACGCCCCGGTAAATCCTAATTCCTTATTGTGCACCATTTCCTCACTACTGGTTTGTGGGTTCCTTATCACGTTCTCTTCATAGGGCCCTTCAGCTCGAACCGTGATCCTCCCGGTGAAACGAGTCGTCAGGAGCGGCTTGGTCCCTTATTTAAACCCGCCGGTTGCGGAAGTCACCAGAGTCGTCCTCCAAAACGTAAACCGAGGCGTTTCCCCTCGTCTGGGGTTTTATGGGTTTTTTTTTTTATTTTGCAAGATGTCTCACAGTGACCATGGACCTGAAGACTGAAAAGGGACAAGCGTCCCTCTGTCACATCCACAGACTCAGCACCGTCCCTGAACTGGGGGACTCTGCGCTTGGTTTTTTGTCTTCCGTCCGTCCGCCTCAGTCGTGACAGATTTATTCCCACAGCAGTCAGGTTGTGAATTTCCACTCAAATACCGGAGTGGGAGCTGCTCTGATGACAGGATGTACACATAGTAGGTTAGAGAGGAATTTAATGCTGAATAAGTTTTAAAATATAAAAAATATATATTATTTTTTACCGTCCTTAGCTTCACACCTCACCGATGTAGCATGACAAGGAACATTATTTCTAAAGACCAGGAGCAGGATATATATTTTGATGCAAAATCATTGCACAGAATTGCTTCTAAATATGCAGAAAATATCCGCCTATTACTAATATAATTTCAGAATTGTAAACAGATCAGATTATAGTTATAATCTATTTATACCACATATATGAGAATTAACATTACTGTTTAAATCTGGCCTTCATTAAATATGTGGCTGATATATTTACCGAATGTGCCACGTGTTGCCAGTTATTCCTTTATGTTACTGGTTTACAGGATAACCAACATAAAACACAAATACAAACATATGAATAACATTTTCCACACAGAAGTGGTGTTACCTACACAATAAATATGGTATAAATTCTTTATTAATGCTTGGATGTTAAAAAGGACTGAATAAATTCGGATGAATATTCACTGATTAATACACAGAATTATTACATTATGATTCATTAATATGCAGATTTTTTACAAATTAACAGTCAGATTATTCTACATTTTCTGTAAATGGTAACCTAGCGGTAAAGGAAGTGTTACCGGTTCGAATCCCGATCCGCCGAGGTGCCACTGAGTAAAGTACCGTCCCCACACGCTGCTCCCCATCGCTTGTCATTAAGTGCTAATAATAATTTATTAGGATGGAAACAAACCTCCTGATGCAGGATCCACAAGTAGGAGGATTACAGCTGCCAAGATCTTCATTTTTAAACTCTCTTCACTTCGAACCGGTCAGATCCCCGGTTATCCACCGACTGACTGAACGTTGCGAGAAGGTCCTCCTGCAGTCAGGTGCTCTTGGGGACCGTGTCCAGCGGCGCTACAGCCAGTGACAGCAGGGCGAGTTTAGAACCCCTGGAAGGGACGTGGGAGTTGTAGTTTCCGGTTTGCGCGCTGTTGTCTGTGGGCTTGAAGCAGTTCATCTAGTGGCCCGACTGGGTTTGTGTTGCAGCGGGATTGTCGTCGGGAGGAAGTTTGGGGCTGAGTGGGGGGGGTGACACTTCGTTTCCATCCATACTGGCTGGGAAGGAATGTGGGCGGAGCTTGTTGCCCAGCAACCAGGAGGACGACTTGGGCTTGTCGCGGGATTCTGGCAGAGTGGAACGCCTGGAGACCGACGTGTGCACAACTCTGGTTTGACAATTTGTGTGACCATTTGGTTCGTGGGTTGTGGGCAGACTGTTTTTGTACTGGTTGGTGGAAGCCGACCAGTACTGACAGTTTTTAGGATCTTTTTTATTAATAAGATATTTTTTATATACATATGTGTTACTGAATATTCAGGATTGCTGTGTATGGGGGTTAATATATCGAGCCTGGTTCATCTACTGCGCTGATTTTATTACCCACCCATTTACATTTACATTTACATTTACACCCAACCCTCCTAGAGTGAATTGGTGGTGTTTTACTTGCGGTTTGTAGTGTGTGTTTTGTGTGATTTTCTATTTTGATGAATTGTGGGTTCTTACATGTACTCTGAACTTTGTCACTATTTGCTGTGTGTATCGGGGTGTATTGTGTATCAAATCTGCAGTACTGGTGATATAATGTGATGCTAAATCTGACATTGCACAGAATTGCTTCTAAATATGCAGAAAAATATCTGACTATTATTAATATAATTTCAGAATTTTGAACCGATCAGATTATTATTGTCTATTTATACCACATATGTGAGAATTAACATTACTCTTTAAATCTGGCCTTCATTAAATATATGGCTGATATCTTTTACCGAATGTGCCACGTGTTTGCCAGTTATTCCTTTATGTTACAGGATAACCAACATAAAAAAATCAAATCAAATCTTCACATCATATGACACAAATACAAACATATGAATTAAAATTTCCACGCAGGACTGATGTTACCTACACAATAAATATGGTATAAATTCTTAATTAATGCTTGAATGTTAAAAAGGACTGAATTTGGATTCAGTTTTTTGACTGAATAAATTTGGATAAATATTCACTGATTAATACAGAGAATTATTACATTCATCAATATGCAGAACAGGTTTTTTTTTTTTTTTTACATTTTTTTTATTTAGAGACAGATTCTACCTTTTCTCGGTGTAAGACGGGACAGTGGTGGCCTAGCAGCCCCGTAATCAGAATGTTGCCGGTTCGAATCCCGATCCGCCAAGGTGCCACTGAGTAAAGCACCGTCCCCACACACTGCTCCCCGGGCGCCTGTCATGGTCCCCACTGATCACCAAGGGTGATGGCTAAAAGCAGAGGACACATTTCACTGTGTCAACGTTTCACAATCACTTCACACGTCACATCCCCGGTTATCCACCGAGTGACGGAACTTTGCGGAAATTCCTCATATTTATTGTCTTCCTCACAGAGTTTAGAACCAATGATGATGGTCGAGAACATCATGAGCGTCACTAAAATCTGGGTAGAAGTCAGCGCCGCAGGTTCTTCTTGCAGCCAAAACGTGACGTTTTTCTGACGCCGCAAACGCCAGAAAAATATGGAATCAGATTTTTTTGGAAACAAAACCTTTCTAATATCAAACAAAAATGCGACGTTGAAATGTAAAATAAGAAGTTGGAATTTTGACATCATTTGTTTTTGCCTACATATTTCTGTTCCGCTGCTAGTTTTTACAGTTTCACTGCTGGCTTTTCAGTCGCTCCGTCCCGTTTTAAGTTTAAGGCGCCTGATTATTCGGTTGGAATTCTAGCACAGTTCTCTCGTGTGGGCGGGGCTTCGCCTCATTGGCCAGCAGGTGTTTGAGTGACAGCTCCGTTCACCGGAACTCCATCACTGCGAGATAGGTGGGCTCCACGCAGCTCCACGCAGCAATAAGCCACGGATCACATCAAAATCAGCGTATTTAATCAATACTTACAATCGTCTGCACAAATCTCATTCCATATAGGATTACTGCTGTGCCCGCGTATTTCACAGTGATGGTTCAGAGTTATGAGGCTGCGGATTCCACAAGAGTCTGAAAAGAGCCGAACTTCCATCACTAGTTCACTGAAAGTCTCACAAGTGAAAATGAAACAGAGGCAAAATTTATTTTATGATAAGATAAGATCAACATTTTTAAATTTTTTCTGACGCAGCATTTACGTCATACTTCTGTGTGATATTAGGAGAAATCTGATTCCATAGAAAACCGCCTGATTCAGGCGTGACGTCACGTCAGGTGAGCCAACCTCTCCCTTGGAGCAACTGGCTGTCAGTATTACATTACCCCCCTCATAACAGAGTATTTCTTAAAAACTTTGTACAATTTAAGTGAGTAAATATCTGATAGTGTGATGATGTACAGTCATTAGTTCTTTCTAGAGTATTTGGGATGTAAATCGGGGACAGATTTCCTTGTTACTTTACCGTGTTGCACTTTATTCTTCAGCATCATGTTCAATATGAAGTTATGTGAAACCAATCTGAAGGAAATTTTTTAGAAGATAGTATTTCTTAAACATGTAGGATGCTTGTAAGTGGAAATGTTGGATATTTCAAACAGGTAACACAAGACAAACATGTGCAGAAATGAGCAGTAACGTGCAATAAGAGCAGAGATGTGGAAAATGAGCTGAGACGTGCAAAATGGTTGGTATGTTATCAGGCGCATGAGGCTGGAAGTGTTGTGTTGTTGAGTTGATCAGTTTTTTGGTGATGTGCATTGAGAGCATTGAGAACTCTGACTGCTTGGGGTAAGAAACACTTGCAGTGTCTGTTAGGTACAGTTCTGATGCTGCAGAACCGTCAAGCTCGATGTCTCCCTCATGTCCTGCAGACGTATGTCTTTTGGAGACGTGAAGGTGCCTGATTTTCTCTGAATAAACTCGCTTTGCCTCCTTAATGGCCCTCTGGCTGTAGAATAAGTCTCTCTGTCTTTGGTTTTGCAGCTTAGCAGAGAACCAGGGTTTGTGGCTTGGCACCTTATCCAGGTTCTACGTGGGGGTGTACTTGGTCAGCAACATTTAGTTAGGTGGTACATCAGCATGAATGCAGGAACCAGGGTTTCCCATCAGAACCCAAATCATCACACTGCCTCTACTGTCTTGCCTTCTTCCCATCATGCATTCTGGTGTGCTCTCATTCTGAGATGTAAAAGGCAGTATGAATGGTACATAAAACTAACTGTGATGCACTGTGTTCTACCAAGAAATTTCAGCAAATTGAGCTGCAGTGGATCTTCTGACATCAGTGAGTCTTCGTCAACCATGACCCTCTCGCAGGTTCACCAGTTTTCCATAATTGGCCCACTTTGGCAGGTCCTGGCCACTGTGGAACACGAACATAAGAGGTGTAAATTTGGAGATCCAGCGGTCTAATCATCACAATGTGCTGCTGTAATGAGATAATATTTACATCACGTGTCAGTGGTGATAATGTAATGCTGAGTATGAGCTAAAAAATGTGCACTCATGAGATAAAGAGAGCTTTAATAAGCAATATGTGGTTTACTAGTTGTGTTGGTTTTGGTTTATGTTGGTTTGTCTATTTTACTGTAGAATTATAAGAGAATTAATAGACTGAAGTGTCACATTGTACACAGTCAAGTAAAGCAAGCGACAACAAAAACATCCATTATGTCCTGGTTTCATCTTTTTTTTTTTTAACCATGTACTGATAAAGATTCATATTCAACTTTAAAATGTACTTTATTTCAAACAGACAGCTATGTTTTATGGTTTTGGTTTTGGAACTGTCTCATTTAAGGTAGAAATGCAGTGTCGAACTTGATATATGTAGATATGAAGGTTGAAAGTGCTGATTTTAAAAATAATTTATTTATAAATGCCAGAGAAAAGAAATCCATATTAGGTATAAACAAAGTAGGACAGCTGATGAGTGGACCTGTAGTGGTTTGGTTCCGGAACTATCTCATATAAGGTAGAAATGCAGTGGGAAAGTAGACATATGTAGATAAGAATGGTGATTTAATAATGAATTTATTCATAAATACCACAGTAAAAAGTCTCCATATTAGGTTTGAATAAAGTATAAGAGCTTTTGAGTAGTTTGAAATGGGACTTTTTATGGTTTTCTTTTAACAATGGCTTTCTTCTTGCCACTCTTCCATAAATGTGCAAACTTTGTGCAGTGCACAGCTAATAGTTGTCCTATGGACAGATTCCCCCACCTGAGCTGTAGATCTCTGCAGCTCGTTCAGAGTCACCACGGGCCTCTTGGCTACATTTCCGATCAATGCTGTTCTTGTTCAGCCTGTGAGTTTAGGTGGACGGCCTTGTCTTGGTAGGTTAACAGTTGTGCCATACTCTGAATGATCGCTTGAACTGTGCTCTGTGGGATGTTCAAGGCTGGGAAATCTTTTTATAGCCTCAGCCTGCTTTAAATTTCTCAATAACTTTATCCCTGATCTGTCTGGTTCTTTGGACTTCATTGTGTTGCTGCTCCCAATATTCTCTTAAACAACCTCTGAGGCCGTCACAGAGCAGCTGTATTTGTACTGATATTAGATTACACACAAGTGCACTCTGTTTAGTCATTAGACTTCATCAGGCAATGTCTAAGGGGCTGAAAAATTACGCACACCCCACTTTTCCGTTATTTATTTGTAAAAAATGGTTGGAATCATGTATGGTTTTTGTTCCACTTCTAAAGTGTACACCACTTTGTATTGGTCGTTCACATGGAATTCCAATAAAATATATTCATGTTTCTGGCTGTAATGTGACAAAATGTGGAAAGGTTCAAGGGGGACAAATACTTTTGCAACCCACTGTTTACAGACTCTTTCATAAGTTAACATAAATCTGCAACTACTATGGATTTTTAGTTTATTTCCATTTTTAGCTAATGGTGAATATTTTTTCCAAAAATTTGAAACTGTATGGGTTCACACAAAAATCTGAAAGTGAAGTGATTGCCATTGTGAAACACTGCAGCACAGCACACATTGACACAGTGAAATGTGTCGTCTGCTTTTAACCACTTTGTTCAGTGGCACCTTGGGATTAGAACCAGCAACCTTCTAATTATGGGTCCGCTCCTTACACTGGGGGGCACCAATCATTTATTCAGCTAGGGGCAGTTCGAATACCGAACCACAAAGGTGCAGACCAGGTGCTGATGGATCAGGTGAGAGACGCTGCAAACAACATCAGTAACTTCTACACCAAACATGGTGTCATGTGGGGAAAATACTAATCAGTAAAATACTAAAATACTTTCTCTTTTATACAGGTTACCAGCAGGCCAGCCGTGAGTATTACACTCAATTCAAATACAGGCGTTTTGCTTTTTTAAATATTTTATTTATCTCAGGGAGAAATAAACCTTTAAATGTTTAAATCAGATACTTCAAATCAGAATCTTCTTTTGTAAAAGATTTACTGGAAACAAATATGTAATACTTTCAACATCTTCTCTTCTAGAAACTGGTCCAACAGATCTTACCAACACCCAACCTGCCAACCTGCTGCCACTAGTCACCCAGGCAACTCATGAAAAAGCCCCACCCATCTGCACCAGTTTTAAAGCTGAAACACAAGTAGGATTTTACTGTCATTTGTACCGTCTTCACAGTACATGTTCTTCAACATACATCACAAAACAGTACAAGTGAACAATGGAAGCAAAACAAGTGTTGCATTTTTATATTTTTCATAATCCAAAAACGTTATTTATCCCAGAGGAAATTACTTACATCAAAACTACATGAAAACCTAAAACACAAAGATGAACAATGCGGTAGAAAGTACCAATAATTGCCCGATGAAGCTAAAGATGAAAAGGACTCAATATAATATTAATACATTTACATTACATTCAGATTACATTTACAACATTTATCAGATGCCCTTATCCAGAGCAACTTGCAATCAGTAGTTACAGGGACAGTCCTCCCCTGGAGCAACTAAGGGTTAAGTGTCTTGCTCAGGGACACAGTGGTAGTAAGTGGGGTTTGAACCTGGATCTTCAGGTTCATAGAGTGTGTCCCCCCTAGACTACTACCACCCTACTAAAAAAATGTATAAATTAGATCTCTGTTATTACTAAAATATATTGTATTATAAAAATATATAAATTATGCACAGTATAAAGACACAAAAATACAATTTCAATGAAGTAAAAGTATATTGAAAAAAAAGCACATTGCACCTAGAAATCATTGAACAATACATTATGTATAAGTAATATTTAAGTAAGAATCAATGTATAAATATATTGCACATGTTAAAAAGTCGTTACAGTCATTATGAGGATAAGTGATAGAGGGAACGATTATAGAATCTAATTGTGGTGGGAAGGAAGGATTTTCTGTGGAATTCAGTGCTTTACAGTGATGAGACTGTGGCTGAAGGTCAGTCACCACACTGTAGATGAGTGGGTGCTCAGAATTGCTCATGATGACCTGTTTTCTGGACAGTGGTCTACTTTGTCTAGTTCCCTGCCCACCACCGAGCCTGCCCTCCAGATCAGTTTGTTCAGTCTCTTAGCGTCAGTCACCACAGCATAGAAGATTGCACTGGCCACCACCATCTCATAGAACATGAGCTACATGGTGTTGCAGTTTAAAGGATATACAGTAGAATATTTGCTTACTACCTGGCATTCTGATTCTTGTCACCCAGGCGACTGAAGAACTGTCATCTACTAACACATGAAGCCAAACCAGCCACCCAAGCTGCTCACAAAACGCCGTTGCCCTCACCGACAAGAACCAGGCCAGAAGCTCCAACCACAGCTGATCTGAGATGTTCCTCCTGCTTCTCTATCTCTCCTTCGTTTGCTGGGTCTCCTGTACTTGACAGCTGCTCTTCAAAACATGTACCGTGCCTCAGACACAAAGGGGCAAGAAGATGACAAGACTGCAGTGAACTCTTCTTGCTCAGGGACACAATGGTAGTAAGTTACTACCTGTGACTTTGTAGTGTTCTAGTTCATGCGACAGTGTTCCCCACTAGGCTAATAGCACCTCGTTTACTGTGGTGGAGTGGGCTGGGTGAGTCCCTGTGCAATACATTTAGTGATGTTTATACCATCACGCACACATTAATATATTTTAGTTTGTACGCTGTTAACACATTACATGTAAAACACATTTGTGATATCTTTGCAATTAGATATAAATACATGGGATGCAACGTACTCAGTGTTACATGTTGCACGTTGACCACAACCAGAAGTTGACCACAGTCATGTGGGGGCCGAGACAGATCTTTAAGGACTCAACCATTATTTTGTTGCCGACCAGCATCACTATCTTGAGGTGATGGTTGCGAAGAGAAGATCAGGTGAGAGACGCAGCAAACAACATCAGTAACTTCTACACCAAACATGGTGTCGTGTGGGGAAAATACTAATCAGTGAAATAATAAAATACTTTCTCTTTTCTTTTATACAGGTTACCAGCAGGCCAGCCGTGAGTATTACACTCAATTCAAATACGGGCGTTTTGCTTTTTTAAATATTTTATTTGTCTCAGGGAGAAATAAACCTGTAAATGTTTAAATCAGATACTTCAAATCAGAATCTTCATTTTGTAAAAGATTCACTGTAAACAAATATGTAATACTTTCAACATCTTCTCTTCTAGAAACTGGTCCAACAGATCTTACCAACACCCAACCTGCCAACCTGCTGCCACTAGTCGACTCATGAAAAAGCCCCACCCATCTGCACCAGTTTTAAAGCTGAAACACAAGTAGGATTTTACTGTCATTTGTTCTTCAACGTACATCACAAAAAAGTTTTTCCTCAAATGATCTTTGTTCCTTGTCTTGCTCTTTTTATATGGAGAAAATGTTCAGCTCATGAAAAATGGGAGCAAAACAAGTGTTGCATTTATATATTTTTTCTGAATCCAAAAACGTTATTTATCCCAGAGGAAATTAATTACATCAAAACTACATGAAAACCTAAAACACAAAGACGAACAATGCGGTACAAAGTACCAAAAATTGCCCGATGAAGCTAAAAATGAAAAGGACTCAATATAATATTAATACATTTACATTACGTTCAGATTACATTTACAACATTGTCACAGCCAATACACCTCCAGCCCAACAGAGAGCACCAGACCAGCCAGGGAGACGGCGACCCGGAAGCGGATATGAGTTTGATTAGAATCTACGACCATGACCTTTGCCTGTCCCTGACCTCGAGCCTTGCTTGCCCCCTTTGTTACGAAGATCTCCCTCCCCGGCGCGTCCACGGCTACACTCCCATCCCAACTCACCTCCGGCCTCCCTCTCCCCGACCAAACGCCTCCGGTCCTCCTAACCAGCACGTTCAGTGTCTCCTCCCCGTGCGACGACTTGTCCCCTTGCTCCAAGCATGTCTGCAAATGCATCCCCGAACTCCTCCAGTGACAGTAAGAGCGGGCCATCTCCTGACGCAGCAGGCATGGCCACCATGCAAGAGACGCTCGGTCAGCTGACTGCGTTCCTGCAGCTGCAGCACGTTGCAATTCAGGATCACCAAGACACACAGCTTCATCAACAGCGCGTACTTCTCCAGATCAGCTCCACTCTCGCTGAGCTTTCGGCACATGTCCACTCGCTGCAGTTCCAGCCCAGCTGTCCCGGTCCTGCAGTCTCCACTCCAGAGTCACGTATGTCCACCCTGGCGGGATTGGCCCTCCCGCCACTTTATGACGGTGATTACAAGAGTTGTCGCGGATTTATCACGCAGTACCGGCTGCTTCTCCACCTCCAAACCAAACCCCTACTAATCTCGATCCCAATCATGTGGAAACCATGACATTCTACTTAACCATGACTACCCATGATCCAATTGTGTTAGGGTACCCATGGCTCACCACCCACGAGCCCCACATTGACTGGACCACAGGCACCATCAAACAGTGGGGACGCCAATGCATCCACCACCAACCTCGACAGGCCACGCCCCGAACCGCTCTGGACCCACACACGTAGCAACGGTGAGACTCGGCCATGCCATGCTCCCTGCCTAGACCCAAAACCCTGGTCCAAGACTGCAACCACCATGCCCAGGTTCCAGCTAAAGACAGGACTGACTATGCCCTCAGGCAAAAATCTGCCCCTATTAAATCCAGCCCCACTTTAACCATGCTTTCATGTGTAACCATGACCAAACCATGCCCATTAGCTGAAACCACGCCCCTTAGAAATGATGTGACCCAGAAGCTGCCAGAGACCACGCCTCGATCTCCACACGACGCCACCTCCTCCTTACTAGGGGTCCCTGACTGTTACCATGACCTTGCCGCGGTCTTTGACAAGGACAAGGCAGTGGAGCTGCCCCCCCATAGGCCTTATGACATGGCAATTGACCTGCTCCCCGGCACCTTACCACCACGAGGCCGGCTGTACTCGCTCTCGCTTCCGGAGTGAAAGGCGATGGACGAGTACATCACGGCATCCTTGGCTAGCGGCATAATCCATCCTTCCACCTCTCCAGCCGCTGCCCCGTTCTTTTTTGTGGGTAAGAAGGACGGGGGACTGCGGCCGCTCGTCAATGACATCCTCAGAGACACGTTGGACCAATTTGTGTTCATCTACGTAGGATAATCCTCACATGGATTATCCTACCACTGCTATGCTGACGACACACAACTCCTCTTCTCCTTTCCTCCCTCTGATCTACATGCTGCTTCCAAAATCTCTGCATGTCTAACCAACATCTCGTCTTGGATGGCAGCCCATCACCTCCAACTCAATCCCACCAAAACTGAACTAATATTCATTCCAGCAGATTCTTCACTACATCAGGATCTTGCTAATTACCTGGACAACTCGCAGCTCTCTCCTTCTGTAACAGCCCGCAACCTTGGCGTAACAATAGACAACCAACCAACTCAACCAATATTTAGATTAAATTGTAATTTTTTGTTGTTGAACTTGTGTACAGAATCTACAACAGAGTGAATAAAATAGATGTATTCATAGTTGGGGTCCTAGTGAACCGGAATTGATCTCTTCATCGATGGTAACTGAAGTACGTTGTAAGTCGCTCTGGATAAGGGCGTCTGCCAAATGCCGTAAATGTAAATGTATGACATTCTAATCTACTCACCCAACACCTCGACCCACATTTCCCACGTCAGAAAGGTCCTCCAGCACCTTCTACAAAACTGTCTCTTTGTTAAATTGGAAAAGAGTACTTTCCACACAGCTGAAATCTCCTTCCTGGTGTTCCACATCAGCCCCCAAGGAATTGCCATGGATCCCATCAAGACAACCGCAGTCACGGACTGGTTTGTACCCACCACCATTCGTCAGCTACAGCAGTTCCTCGGATTCACCAACTTTTACCGTCGCTTCATCCGCAAC
Source organism: Denticeps clupeoides (assembly GCF_900700375.1). NCBI lineage: Eukaryota > Metazoa > Chordata > Actinopteri > Clupeiformes > Denticipitidae > Denticeps > Denticeps clupeoides. The sequence continues at coordinate 267,705 of NW_021629784.1, read as the reverse complement.
TTCAGCAAGGTGGCACAACTAATGACTTCCCTCCTTAAAGACCAACCAACCTGACTCTACTGGAACCCCCAAGCTCAACAGGTGTTCAACAAACTCAAACAACTCTTCACCACGGCCCCCATCTTATTCCACCCAGACCCCCAACTCCCATTCGTCGTTGAAGTTGACACGTCTAGTCTAGGCATGGGAGCGGTACTATCGCAACGCAACCCCCTGGACCACAAATTGCACTAATGTGCCTTCTTCTCCCAAAACCTAAACCCGGTGGAGCAGAACTATGATGTCGGGAACAGGGATTTCCTGGACATCAAATTGGCTCTGGAGGAGTGGCGCCATTGGCTGGAGGGGGCAGTCCACCCATTTTTGGTACTGACGGACCACAAGAATCTGCCGTACCTGCCAAAAAACCCAATGCCTTAACCCACTGCAAGCACGGTGGGCCTTGTTCTTCACGCAGTTCGAATTCACCGTATACTACATCCCCGGCACCAAAAATGCAAAGGCTGATGCCCTATCCCGCCGATACATCCCAGAGGCTGAGGACAATCTGTCCTCCCCTATCCTCTCCCAGCCCTTCCTACTGGCCCCTGTACGCTGGACCCACATGCAAGAGGTGATTGCAGATCACACACACCACACCCCCTCGGACCACTCCTCCCAACCTCACATACGTGTCACCCCCTCTCCAACCGTGCATCCTACAATGGAAGCATGACACTCCATTGGCCGGACGCCCTGGACGTCAGCGCACCCTGGCCAACATTCAGCAGATGTTCTGGTGGCCAGGCCTGGCCTCAGATGTACAGGCATGTAACACCTGTGCCTCACACAAGGCTGACACGCAACGACCACAAGGCCTTCTCCTTCCCCTGCCTCGCCCCCATCGCCCATGGTTCCATGTCTCCATGGATTTCATCACGGGACTGCCACAATCTAGAGGGATGACCACCATTATGGTACTTGTGGACCATTTTTCCAAGATGGCCCGGTTCGTTGCCCTTCCAGGACTCCCTACAGCTGCGCGAACCACCCACGTCGTCCTCCAAGAAGTGGTGCGGCAGTTTGTATCCCCAGTAGACCTCCTCTCTGACCTAGGCCCCCAGTTCATCGCCAGGTTCTGGCATCACTTCTGGGGACAACTGGGGGTGTCGGTCAGTCTGTTGTCGGGGTACCACCCCCAGTCCAATGGTCAGACTGAGAGGGTCAACCAGGAGGTGGAGACCTACCTTTGCTGCTACTGCTCGGCCCGACCCACCTCCTGTTCCCAACACCTCCTCTTGGCAGAGCTCGCACAGAGCCAGCACAGTTCCTTGGCCACAGAGTGTTCCCCCTTCACGTTCCCCCTTGGTGGACTGGGAGGGCTACAGGCCGGCGGACCGGTCCTGGGTTCCCCGGCGGGATATCCTGGATCCGGCCCTTCTCCTGGATTTTCATGACCGCCACCCTGATCTGCCGAGCACCAGACCAGCCAGGGAGACGGCGACCCGGAAGCGGAAATGAGAGCGGGCAGCGCAGAGTATAAGAGTCAGGTAACCCCGAGGAGACGCTGCCCGCTCTTTGAGTTGAATTCGTTCTCAGAGACGCTAGCCTTATTTACCCATGCCTAGCTGATTAGAATCCATAACCACGACCGTTACCTGTCCCTGACCTTGACGGATTCTACATTGAGACCACAACCTGCCATTGACATTGAGTTTGCCTGCCCCTTTTGCCAAGACGATCTCCCCGCTTCCCCCCACGAAGCCCGAGTTCCCTCCCCGCCGTGCTGCGCCGCGTCCACGGCTACACTCCCGTCTCAACTCACCCCCGGCCTCCCTCTCTCCGACCAAACGCCTCCGGCCCTCCTCCCCAGCGCGTCCAGTGTCTACTCCCCGTGCGATGACTTGTCCCCTTGCTCCAAGCATGCCTGCAAATGCGTCCCCGAACTACTCCAGTGACAAACATTTATCAGACGCCCTTATTCAGAGCAACTTACAATCAGTAGTTACAGGGACAGTACCCCTGGAGCAACTAAGGGTTACAGTGGTAGTAAGTGGGGTTTGAACCTTCAGGTTCATAGAGTGTGTCCCCCCTAGGCTACTACCACCCTACTAAAAAATGTAGAAATTAGATCTCTGTTATTACTAAAATATCTTGTATTGTAAAAAAATATAAATTATGCACAGTATAAAGACACAAAAATACAATTTCAATAAAGTAACAGTATATTGAAAAAAAGAAGCATATTGCACCTAGAAATCATTGCACAATACATTATGTATAAGCAATATACATCATATAAGATCAATGTATAAATATATTGCACATGTTCAAATGTAGTTACAGTTATTATGAGGATAAGTGATAGAGGGAACGATTATAGAATCTAATTGTGGTGGGAAGGAAGGATTTTCTGTGGCATTCAGTGCTTTACAGTGTGGCTGAAGGTCAGTCACCACACTGTAGATGAGTGGGTGCTCAGAATTGCTCATGATGACCTGTGTTCTGGACAGTGGTCTACTTTGTCTAGTTCCCTGCCCACCACCGAGCCTGCCCTCCAGATCAGTTTGTTCAGTCTCTTAGCGTCATTCACCACAGCATAGAAGAAGCCAAACCAGCTACCCAAGCTGCTCACAAAACGTGTTGCCCTCACCGACAAGAACCAGGCCAGAAGCTCCAACCACAGCTGATCTGAGATGTTCCTCCTGCTTCTCTATCTCTCCTTCATTTGCTGGGTCTCCTGTACTTGACAGCTGCTCTTCAAAACATGTACCGTGCCTCAGACACAAAGGGGCAAGAAGATGACAAGACTGCAGTGAACTCAGGGACACAATGGTAGTAAGTTACTACCTGTGACTTTGTAGTGTTCTAGTTCATGCGACAGTGTTCCCCACTAGGCTAATAGCACCTCGTTTACTGTGGTGGAGTAGGCTGGGTGAGTCCCTGTGCAATACATTTAGTGATGTTTATACCATCACGCACACATTAATATATTTTAGTTTGTATGCTGTTAACACATTACATGTTAAACAAAAATGTGATATCTTGGCAATTAGATGTAAACACATGGGATGCAACATACTCAGTGTTACATGTTGCACGTTGACCACAACCAGAAGTTCACCACAGTCATGTGGGGGCCGAGACAGATCTTTAAGGACTCAACCATTATTTTTTTGCCGACCAGCATCACTATCTTGAGGTGATGGTTGCGAAGAGATGATCAGGTGAGAGACGCAGCAAACAACATCAGTAACTTCTACACCAGACATGGTGTCGTGGGTAAACTACTAATCAGTAAAATACTAAAATACTTTCTCTTCTCTTTTTAACAGGTTACCAGCAGGCCAGACGTGAGTATTACACTCAATTGAAATACAGGCATTTTGCTTTTTTAAATATTTTATTTGTCTCAGGGAGAAATAAACCTGTAAATGTTTAAATCAGATACTTCAAATCAGAATCTTCATTTTGTAAAAGATTCACTGTAAACAAATATGTAATACTTTCAACATCTTCTCTTCTAGAAACTGGTCCAACAGATCTTACCAACACCCAACCTGCCAACCTGCTGCCACTAGTCACCCAGGCAACTCATGAAAAAGCCCCACCCATCTGCACCAGTTTTAAAGCTGAAACACAAGTAGGATTTTACTGTCATTTGTACCGTCATCACAGTACATGTTCTTCAACGTACATCACAAAACAGTACAAGTTTTTCCTCAATTGATCTTTGTTCCTTGTCTTGCTCTTTTTATATGGAGAAAATGTTTCAGATCTTTGAGTTCAGCTCATGAAAAATTGGAGCAAAACAAATGTTGCACAAGGTTATTATAGTTAACGAAAACAAATGAAAAAACTAAAACTAGAATTGAAAAAGCATTTTCGTTAACTAAAATAAAAATAACAGCGAGAGTTTAAAAAAAAAAAAAGAAAACTAACTGAAACTGTTTTGTGTGTATACAAAACGTACTTTAACTAATATTATAGCAAAACCGTCCTTCGTTTTTGTCACGTCCATGCGGGCATGACGAGGCGGGTGCACAGAGAGCAGGACGAAGAGTGACAAGGAATGAAGCACGCTATCACCTGACATCACGAAACAGGGGTTTAATGGTTTATCACAGGACAGGGGAGACATCTGAGACGTAGACACTGATGAACACGGAACATAACGTTAAAGACCTGACGGCGAACAGCAACGAACAGGGCAGCTTTATACAATTGACACAGGTGAAAACGATTAGGGAACATTACACAGGACAACAATCCCAGACCGGATCCCGGACCGGAGTAACCCCCTTTTCGGACCGGATCGTGACAGAATCCCCCCTCTTATGGCACGACCCCTGGCGGGCCAGACGAAGCAGTCCATGAAGGAGGGAGGAAAGTCCAAAACACAGAGTCTGAATGGTTCGAGTGGACAAGAGGAATCGAGTGGAATCGATTCGAGTCGAGGAGAGAAAAGATGAGATCAACAGGGAGGAATGATAAATGAATGAATGAGTGGTCCGGTATTCCCAATGGACGAGCGGCGGTTCTCCAGCGCAGATGGCTTCGGGCCAGTGTGGTACCGGCACCTCGTCCGCCGTCCGCATGCGTCCGCCGCTCCCTGTCAGTCTCCGGCTCGCCCCGCTGAATGGCCGCTCCTCACCTTCAACGCCGCCAGACACAGGACTGAGAGGCAGGGGTCGGGACCCTGCTGAACATGAAGCCATGGAAGGCCAGGGACGCTATCACCTGACATCATGAAACAGGGGTTTAATGGTGAATCACAGGACAGGGGAGACATCCGAGACATTGACACTGGTGAACACGGAACATAACATTAAAGACCTGACGGCGAACAGAAACGAACCGGGCAGCTTTATACAATTAACACAGGTGAAAACGATTAGGGAACATTACACAGGACAACAATGAAACTCCGGTCCAGATCCCGGTTTTCGGACCGGATTGTGACAGTTTTTGTCTTTGTAATAAGCCTTTTGGATTGAATTAAAATCTATTTACTTCACGCTGCCAGTTTTAAGTCAGGTGTTTGACCAGTATGGCAACACGTAGTGTGTGATGTCACGTGTCCATAGTCTGTTCTTGACGCCGCCGGCTAGCGTGATGGCTGCAGCGAAAGTCGGAAGAAAGCGGAAGAAAGTCCTATTTGGGATTTCTTTGATTATGACAGTGGCAAAAATAAAAGTAAGTGCCTTGTTGTAGAAGCAGGTGATACAATATGTGGAATACGTCTCAAGGGGAAAAACCCCACGAATCTGAAAGTCCATTTGAAAAGCTCAAACAAAATGGCGAACCAAGAGTACACACACATGCTCTGAACACTCAAGTCTTCACTAGGGGATAAGGGTAATCACTAGGGCTGCATGATTATGACAGAAATCATAATTGTCGGTTATTCACCTTGATATTGTAATTGCGATTATTATTGTTGATTAATAGATTTTATGTTTTATAACTTTCTGTGCAGCAGCTGCATGGTACATTCTCAACATCCAAAACTAAATGATATAATGTAAATAACAAATAATTATGGGAATTGTGTTGTTAGTAAAAAATCCAAAAATAATAACTTCAATTTATCAATTTTATCGTTGATTTACCAATGTGTTTAGTGCTTAAACATACTGCTGAAACGCACAGATATGAGCACAAAGGAACAGCTGTAATTGAGGATTTTGGTGATTATGTAATTGTTTCACCCATAATTGTAATTCCGATTAGTTTTACGATTAATTGTGCAGCCCTAGTAATCCCTTGTGATTTGGAAAATGACCGTCCATTGTACTATACACGACACACGAATCGTTACACCTTTAGTGATTATTTTGACAGATACATTTGTTCATATTATTAGATTTTTTTGTATTGTGTATTTTACATTTTATGTTAACTAATTGTTTGTTTTCTTATCCTTCTAAGCAAAGACCTTGACCTGCCAGATGATGGGGAGAACAACAAGTTCCAGAGAATGCCATGCTTTACCCACACCCTTCAACTCACATTGAAAGATGCCATGAAGCACCCAAATGCTGATTCACTCATAACAAGAGCAAGACACCTGGTAAGTGCTGTGAGGAAATCATCAGTGGCAAATGAAGCATTGATCAAAAAGTGTGGCTAAACACTGGTCTGGGATTGTAGCACATGCTGGAACAGCACATTTGATATGCTGAGAAGACTGCTGGAGATCAGAGCTGAACTAAACCAAGTTCCTGAGGATTTGAGCATTGACACACTTCTCACAAGCGACTGGACTAAGCTGGAGAACTTGGTCAAGCTGCTTGAGCCCTTTGCCATTCACACAGACCAGCTTCAGAATGACAGCCAGTCACTCTCACAAGTAGTACCATACCTGCTCAACCTCGAGGGACACCTGCTGACCACTACTGCTGGAAAGCAGCTAGCACAAGTGCTGCTGGGTCTTTGCGAGAACGTTTTTCTGCCATTCTTAATTGTTAATTTGTACTCAGCACACTGTGTATCTACCCTCAGAAGCAGCATTGCACAAATATTGTACTTAGGGCTGTTGTATTTCAATTTGAGGATGGGTGTTCATGTGTCTTCTGAGTACATGTTTCAAAATGTATCTTTGTTTGAGTTTGTATTATACATACTTATTCTGGTCATTTTGATTCATGCACCTGACAAATATCCTAATTTACAAAAAAAATAAAATAAATAAAACTAACACTGTAACTAATAAAAAACGAAACTAAAACTAAGCAATTTCAAAATATCAAAACATTAAAAAAAAATATAAAAAATATAAAAATCAGTAAATCTGCCTCTTAAAACTAATTAAAACTAACTGAATTTGAAAACAAAAAATCAAAATGAAACAAAAACTAAAACTAATGAAAAATCCAAAACTATTATAACTGTGGTCCCAAAGTCAACACATGCAGCTGAAATCTAGCTGGAACCACCAGCTGGTGAACTGTATTCCAGCCCAAATCCCACACCATTTCTGCATGAGTACAGAGTCGCCCCAATGATATACCACAGATTGCATAGAAGTGTCGTCTTTCGTCATGGCAGTAGAACGGCACTTCGCTAAAAACGGATCTTGGTTCTGCTCATGTACAACCTCTGCTTTGTCAACCGAGAGCGTTAACTTACTCTCAGTACCTTCTCCCCATGCCCCACAGACGGACCTTCAGTAGGGTTTGACACCGCTGTTAGGCACGTGGCACTTTCAGACCTGTGATCTGAAGACAAGAAAGAGTCAGACAGATCCATCATATTAGGAAATTTTCATGACTGAGCTCTCGTAACCGCATAAGCAGGAAAAACAGTTTCCTATAGCACTCTATAGAGTGCTGAGCCATCCAGAGGATTTCTAATCACATTTCCTAATCACCTCATTCTGAGACTTGTTTGTTGTGTTTCCAAAATATGTATACCATGTATATAATGTGACTTTTTCCCTTTAATTCTGTAGAAGCCAAAGTACTTCCCTATGCTAGCCTTTAATGCTGAGGGCACCAATTAGATTTCTCAATCAGCCATATTGTGTTCCTGTTATGTGCATGCTATAGACTGCCCAAACCCTGCATGTCTGTATTACTGAATTCCACCTTGTATGGTAATCAACATTACGTTATTAATTTACATTCAGAAAAAAAATATTTTTGACGTGTAAATCAATTCAGAATCATCCACGTCCGCATCCACTTTTCCTGCACCACTCCTACTGCATACCACCCCCACTGTAAATATTTCCTCCATAATTTCAAAATTTGTCTTTTTATTATAAAACTACATAACAGAAAAATAATTTAAAAAATAAAGTAATGTTCTGGATTTTGGAGAAAAAATGTTTATCTGACTCATGATTCATTCTAACTTCCACTGTCTGAATTCTAACATAGAAAGAAAAAACATCGTAAGATCTCAATTTATATTGTTTTGGCAGAATAATACATAAATTATTCCCTTTGGAATCATATGGTGTCATTGATGACTTGGTCATTTACACCAAATTTCATATCTGTTTGTTTCCCCCATTCTGGTTGGTCTTTTTCAAACGTTTTCCCAGGACCCCTGTGGAGTCTTTTGCAGAAACAATGCCAAATTGTCTCCAAAACGATTATTTTCTTAAAACAGTCTCTAGAGTGAAGATTTCTCCCCAGAGTATTCATGTGGACAGCAACTCGCATATGTTCAGCAGATTAATGAAACGATAGTGTTGTTCCCACTACCACATAGCAGTGTATATGTCAACTGGGTGAATTGGTTACAGTTGTGGGGGATTGGGTAAAATAACACGCAGAACACAACTTTTAGAAAACTTGGTCGTGTGGACTGGGCCTATATATCTAAAGTCTTGGAGATGACTTTCCAGAAACAAACTATTTTGACTGTAGCTCCCCAAACAACTCATAATTGACTGTAGCTCAATTATTTGAATCAATCTGTGCTCCTGCTGATTTACCTGCCTGACTCCTGTGTTTGACACTGGACCTGGATTTCCCCTCCTGGACTGTCTGCTTTCACGGTACGACCTCTGCCTGTTCTCGACTCCTCTCTGCCTGACTCTTCTGCCCTGATTTTTGCCTTTGGGCTCCGAACCCTGCTTGCTCCTGTCGATTCGGGCCTTGCTGATTTCCTGGCCAGATTTTGGAAGGCACACCATCATTACAAAGTCTAGCCAGTGTAAGAATGGCCATCATGGGAGCCTGCTTTTGCCTTGCATAACAGATGTTTGCAGGGGGAGGTGTGACATTCCTGTGTCGACGGGAGGACGCGGCTGCATTGCCTTTCTTACTTTCTGTTAGTGCTTTATGCTACATGCCTTCGGGTTTGTTGAAGTTCTTCCCGTCTTCCCTGTTTTTGGCCCTCTTGCCATATTTTGGTAATAGTAAATTATTTTGAATAAAAAAGAACTTTTTCGTATCTTAGTTTGTCACGTCGGCGAGCTGACGGGGGAAGGAAGCGCACAGGTGGGACATAAGAGAAACAATGATTTATTAATAAATACAAATAAACAAGGCGTGATGGACGAAATTTGTATTATAATTATATTTGCAGATAATTATAATACAAATTATAATATAAAAGATAAAAATATTAAATATTATCTTCAGGTGCATATTGGCATTAAAATTCATTTACATGGAGCAAAATAAAACTGTCACAATGGCGGGAAAAAGGACACAAACAACTCACAAAACAGGGCTTACTTTTAACAGTGCACATACAGAAAAGACAAAAAAAAATAATAAAAATCTCAATGGGGAAAAAACAGCAGTCCGAGCAATGACTAGACACGAGGCTACATTTATACATTTAACACTAACAAACTCTGCAGTCAGGCCACAACAGAAACCTCACAGTCACAAGTAGGCACTTCATGACTAACCAACATTCGTGAAAAAACGTTTTTTTTTTTGTGTATTTGTTTTAGTTACATATTTTTTTATTAAATATGAGATCAGGGTTAATCAGGGTTCCAAGTAATTAAAAACCTGAAAAAGTCATTGAATTTGAAAAGAGAATTTCTCAGGCATTGAAAAGTTTTGGAATGTGAAATAAACATATAGTCATGGGGAATTTTTTTAAAAATCTGATTGACACACAAATGTATAAGAATTTGCACATGACAAACATGAAGTAGAACTTTTTTGGCCTGTTTCAGCCCAAGACTGACCAAACAAATACAGGTTTAAAAGCCTGGCTTTCTTTGTGTGCACTGCAAGTGCAAGACGAAGAGGGAAAGGAAATAAATGGGGAAATGAATGGGTTTAAAATCATTGCTTGGACTGCTGTTTTATTATCCCTAGTGCTACGCCTTTTAGATATACGGTCAGATCACTCACTGACCAGCGAACTACTGACAGATTGAAGGCTTGTTTCATTTGATTTATTGGGTCTGCAGTATTTTTAAGCCCTTTAACTCCTGGATTTAAAAGCCCTGGATTTAAAGTGAAAGTGAAGTAATGGTCATTGTGAAACACTGCATTTTGGAAAATCCAATATAAGACTTAAGGATTTGCAATTGACTTGTGGTTGTGCAGGATCAGTTACTAGAACACTAGCATGAGAAGGAGAGAGAGACGGGCGATGAATGTTCCAGATGAGCTTTGTCTGGAGGTTCTGGATGTGGCAGCAATGTTTCATTGGTGGCTGGTGCTGCTTTTTCATCAGCATTTGGGTCAGTGGGTGTCACTTCTAGAGTCTGCTGGGAAACAGGAGACATGCAGTTAGCAAATATTTAAATATATATTTGTAGACTTACTGTTTGGTTACTAACAAAGAAATGATCTCTATTATTTCAATTCATTTGAACAGTGAGAGACATAACAACAAAAAATGCATTTAAACAAAGTTATAAATATATTTGCATTATCATGAATGAAATAAGTATTTGATCCCCCAGCAATCAAGATTTCTGGCTCCCAGTTCTATTTTATACAGGTGAGGACCTGACATTGGGAGCGTCCTGATTAGAAAACGACTCTCCAAAGAAACAATCAATCTATCCAGATTCCAAAACTGCACCATGGCCAAGACCAAAAAGCTTTCCAAGGATGTCAGGCACAAGGTTGTGGATCTACACAAGGCTGGAATGGGCTATAAGACCATCAGCAAGCTGCTGGGTGAGACATTGACAACAGTTGGTTGCGATTAGTAGAGAATTCGCAAACCATAAAATGACTGCCAGTCTCCCTTGGTCTGAAGCTCCACACACATCTCACCCTGATAATGAGAACGATTTGGAACCCGCCCAGAACTACTTGGGAGAAACTTGTCAATGACCTCAAGGCAGCTGGGACCAGGAAAACAGTTGGTAACATACTATTGCACGAAGGACTGAAATCCTGCAGCCCGCAAGGTCCCCCTGCTCAAGAAAGCACATGGCTTTCCTTACAGATCATTTCATGGCTGCCCACTGCTCACTAAAAAAGCAGAGGACACATTTTTTGTCACCTTGTGCTGTGCTTCAAAATGACAATCATTTCACTTCACTAAGTCATGTGTGTTTATCTTCTGATGTACTTCAGGTATGTCTGCAGAAGGGACCGTAAGGGAGTGCTACAGTGAGGACGATGTTCACCCAGGAGAGATGTTAATTTCATTCTGTCCCAAAATTAAACAAAACCATGGGATGGGGCTTTGTGTATGTTGGATATTTGACTGGCATTGACTTAATTTGAACTTAATTGAATTAATGCGAACTTTAAACAGTTGACATTAAGAAAAAAAGGATATTTCTGTGCTCATGTGACACATAATGTGGTTTGATAATAATTGTGCATTGTGTTCTCCAATAACTGCTGAATTTATTTTGTCATTATTCCTGTGCATAATTGCTCATTTTCAGAGAATTAAAGTCCCAATCAGCTCTGCTCTATATGAACAATTGTGAAAATAAAATGAAGTTACTTACTGAGAGCGGAGAATGATTGGTGCACCGTGAGAGTTCTAGAAGAGCAGAAAACATTTAGCTGAAAACCCGAATGTTCACATCAGCAACATTTTATATGTTTTAAATATTTGTTAATAGGACATCTTTTACCAAATAAAGAAGTGGTGAAAAAACATTCAGTGTCTGAATGCTTAAAAGTTGATTTCCCCCGAGACTATTAACCCAAAGTAAAAATGTAAAAACATTTACAGTCACATGACACTATGTTTAGTGTAGAAGTTACTGATGTTGTTTGCTGCATCTCTCACCTGATCTTCTCTTCACACCCATCACAACACCAACAACCACAGCGATGAGACAGAGAGCAGCAACAACCAACCCAGCATCGATGCCTGGAAGGGCCACCACTGCCCCTGTAAAGATTAAGTATTAGCCAACAACTACACAAGAGCTTGTAAATGATGTGAACACTAAAATCATCAAGAACAAGTCTTGCGGTCACTACAAGGTCCCCCTGCTCAGAAAGACCCATCTTAAGTTTGCCAGTGAACATCTAGATATTTCCGAAAAGGCATGGGGAAAAAAATAAAGCTTTTTGGCATCAACTCCAACTGCCGTGTTGGGAGGCAGAGAAATATGACCCAAAGCTCCAAGTACAGAGCCCTCCTTCCCTCTGCCAGAACACTGAAGATGGGTCATGGGTCCAGCATCACAAATAACCGAACCATACAGCCAAGAGAACAAAAGAGGAGCTAAAGAATAACCACATCAAGATTACAGCGTGGACTAGACAGTCTCCAGACCTTAATCCTGTTTACAAATCTGTGTACGGACCTGAAGTGTTGAGTTGCCAAGTTTATTCTGTCTACCTTCATTAAAATAAAACTACTATCAAAATTAGAAAAAGTTCATAAGCAAAACTACAAATTCAGAAGGGATCAAATAGTCCCCCCCACTGTAAAAAATGAGCTGCTAGAAGCTCCTGTACCTGCACTGTTGGTCCTGATCTTCTCCTCAGTCAGGATCATGTGGATTGGGTCTCCACTCTTGTGCTCCACCACACAGGTGAACTGGTTCTTCTTCCACACATCAGGGGTCATTTTGAGTTCTGCACGTTTCTGGAAGGTTCCATCATGGTTGGGCAACGTCTCACCAACATCTACATCTTCATGCAGGTTCTGTCCATCTTTCTGCCAGTTGATCTTCACTTTATCAGGGTAGAAGCCTGTAGCGTGACAGACCACTGGAGAGGAGGGGTCTGTCTGCAGCAGAGACACCTGAGGAGGGACTAGAGACAGGAAGAGAGGAGGGGGACAGGGAGAGAATTTGGAAGAGAAACAGGACGTCTTCATATCAGCAGATCATCCATCAGAAGATCAACAATCTTCAGATTGTACACATTACATGATCTTTGCATTATCAGGTTTACTGGATGTTTTTTGCTTATTTAATGTGTTTGTAACAATGTTTACAATGCAAATATAAACAACAATAAGAATATTTTCTGATCTTAATCATAACATATAAACAGTTGTTCAGTGTGCTGCTGTACCTTTTCTCTCCGGACTGATCTTCCCGTACTGCACATACTTCTTCAGCCAGTAAATACATTCCTGGGTCAGGTAGTTCTTGGTATACTCAGCAGCAGCTCCATCCCATTTCTGTTTGGTGATTAAAGCCTGTTGAACTGGAGCTACATAAGATGTGCTCCTCAAATCCAGTGAGATAAAATCTGCTCCATCGTAACCAACCTGACTGTATCCATCTGTAGCTCCAGTCTCATCATCCAACTCACAGCCGTACATCCGCTGTACAATGTGGATTCCTGTAAAGAGAAAAGAAGACAGAAGGGGAGTTTATATCTGTGCCAGTGTGTGTTTTTACTGTATTTTCTGGGTGAATGTGTGGCTCTAATTATAAATGCTTCTGATATCAAAGATATTTCATAGTACAATCACAACTTACGTTTAGATACATTTATTTATTTTTTCTGTCTACTAAGTAAAGCCTTAAAGGTCAGGACCCTCCTGCTCCGGAGTCTGAATAATAAAATGTCTTTTATTTAACTTCTACCTGTAAACGTCTCATCAACACACGACACCAGCAAACATGGAGAATCTGTTTCTCCCGGTTTCTGCTGCACATGAAGCCCAGATCAGGGTGTGGAGACCAGACCAACCTTCTCACTTCTGTTCTGCTGACCTGAGCTTGTTTTATTTCTAGATTTTGTATTCGCGGGTCTCAATTTGCACGTTTTTGGTCTGGACGCAGCAAAAGAGTTTCAGCCTCTTTCTACGTCGCTAAATCTGGATCATCACTGCTGGGCCTCGACCGGATTAAAACTCCGGATTTCAGCATCACGGGAGGAGAAGTGCAATATGCTGCAGGGGAGAAAGCAAACGCACAACCAGCTACCCGGCAGAAGCCGTCAGTATACGGTGTTGTTCCCGCTCCATCCTGCCAACTTGGGAGTGAAAGGATTCAAACACGAAGTCCAAGTAAATAGCGAAGTTCAACCAGGACGTCAGAAGTGGAGACGTCTACCATCGAGCGTACGTAAAGAAGCGTCAGAGGAGCTTCGGAGGTGACTGCAAGCAGGTTTAATCGAACAAGTGGAATCTTCTGAATGGCCGAGTCCTCTAGTTGTAGTACGAAGACGCAAAGGTGGACTGCGTTTATGTGTGGACCTTCGTGAACCCAATAACTCCATAATTATGGATGTCTGTCCACTTCCTCATATGGAGGACTTGTTTTCACAGTTAGAAGGTGCTACACGTTACAGCCAAATAGACTTGAGCTCAGCTTCTCACCAACCACCTTTAGATCCTGAGAGCTGCAAGCTGACTGCTTTTATTACCCATGAGGACATCTTCCAGTTCACAAGAGGTCCATTTTGTCCTCTGCACCATCTGCATTCCAGAAAATGATGCAAACAAAACTGAAAGACCTGCCGGGGGTGCAGAACAACTTGGAGGACCTCATAGTGAATGGAGATTCAAAAGAAGAGCATGACAGACACTTACAAGATGTTCTGGAGCACCTTCGGAATGCCGGCCTTCAAATACATTTTGACAAAAGTGCTTTTGGTCAAACATGCATTACATTCCTGGGACGTGTCCTTTCCAGAGAAGGTCCCCGTCACAGTACAGACCATCTGACAGCCATAGCTGAGGCTCCTGCACCAGGAGATATGGTGGCATTATGCTCCTTCCTTGGCTTGACGTCCTGGTTCAGCAAATTCATACCAAATTCTGCTGCGCTGGTAGAACCAGAACGGCGACGGCTTAGAACAAACGTTCAGGCGGAATTGTAATGCAGCGACGAGGCTGAGAAAAGCTTCTAGAACCTTAAAACACAACTCTTGCACTTGGTCTCTGTGACCCAGACCTCCCCACTCTCATAGAGACGGGTGCTTCTGACTGTGGATCAGGAGATGTTCTAATTCAAGTTCACGCAGGAAATGCTGAACACATCGTGGTCCTCAGGCACGCTGTCAGCTGCAGAGAGAAGATCCTCCACTACAGAGAAGGAACCTCAGCCTGCGTACGGGCAGTTAAAAATGGCCAACATACGTGTGGGGCCGCAGGTTCACACCCCGGACTGACCATCAGGTCCTCGCTACTCTTCTCCATACGAGCGGCATGAACAGAGCTGGCATGAGGATTGCAGGTTGGTCAGCCAGGCTGATGTGCAGTTCCGCCCTGGAAACAAGAACGTCATGGTGGACGTTCCTCTCACGTGTCCCTCTTCTCACAGACAGCGCTGTCATGGATGTTGAGCAGGACCTGTTTGGAGAAACAGCTGAAGTGTCCCCTCTTCTTGCAGCTTTGCCTCTGGCTGATTTTAGAGTTGAATCGGACCATCTCAGACAAGTCATCAGATCCAGATGGTCCAAAGTCAGAAAGCTTCTTCTCGATTACCTGCAGCCTTACTTCTTCATTCATCATGAAATGGCTGTGGAGATGTCACTGGTCTTCAGAGGTTCACGCCTGGTGGTTCCCAGATCTCTTAGAGAGCGCCTTGTACAGTTAGTGCATGAAGGGGACCAGGGAGTTGACCTCCTCAGGGAGCTGTACTGGTGGCCACGCATGGATGACTTAGTCCACACAGTCCTGTCATCGTGCTCGACCTGCCAGGCCTGGGTCCCTGCCCCATAGCAGCCTGTGGAATTCCCAGGGGGGTCATTTCTGCACATAGTTATGGACACTGTGGGCCATTCGAACCGGGTACCCATGACTGCCGGTTTTAGGCCGTTACTCCTGCTGATTGTTTCAGTAAATGGTCTGAGGTGGAGTTTACAGCAGCGGCAACAACAACTGCTGTCATTACTTTTCTGTTTCTGCACGTGAGGATGACTCCTGCGCCATCACAACTGACAATGGACCACAGTTCACTTCTCATGCAGTCACTGAATTTCTGAGGGAACGGAACATCAAACACATCCGAACAAGCATCTATCACCCTCAGTCAAACGGCTAGTTAGTTAGTTAGTTAGTTAGTTAGTTAGTTAGTTAGTTAGTGGGGGTAAATGTGGTAGAGAGAGGAGGAGAGGACCGGCAGTACAGCAGTGGCCGAGAACTTTAATGTGTAACCACATTTTAATGTTGGCTGGTGGTAGGAATGATTTATGAATTTTAATGCCGGTTTATGGTTGTGAGTGTAGAGGGCGGGTTAGAAAGCAGGCTGGGAATGAATATGTCTGGTGGTTTTGCACATTTCTTGTGATTTGTAAATTGCTGTGATTAATATTAAACTTTGAGCTGCACAAAATTTGACATGATCATAAGACTGTGATACTGTGATGTTTTGGGATTTTAATTTACAATTTTTATGCATATTATTTATTTTTGGGAATGTGTTAGTTCTCGGATAAAGACTATAATCTGTGGCAATTTAAAATTAAAGTGTCTCTTTGTTTTCTGTAAAACATGTTTTCTTGGTGCATTTTATTTCTCTGGATCTGCCCAGCGTTGTTAAATAAAAGGTGTTGGTAGCGACACCAGTTTATATCGGCGAGGTCCTCATTACTGAGCACACTTACTACACGTAGAAAATAACGGGGTTCGTCCCATGTTCGGTCTGAAAGCGGCTTAAAGAGGAGGTCCAGGCGAACTTCAGCAAACACACACACACACATTTCTCTTCCACTTCCACACCCACCATTGATCGGCCACACCCCCCGTCCTGTTGGTGGAGGGTGGAGTGTAGATGTGTGCGAGGTAAAGTAGAAGCTGTGTCGAGTTTTCTTGCTGTTTGACCTGTAGGGGGCGCTTCATATAACTGCCCCCCCTCCTTTTTCTTGGCCAGATCTGCACTCTACATCTGTGTGTGTAGAGAACACTGATGAGATATGAAATATAAGCAGTATTCAGTGTTTGTGCTGATAATTGAATAGTGAATAAGCTGCTTCTTCTGGGTTCGTATGTTTCGAAATGTGACATGAAGGAGACCACTGAGATTTTTTTAGCAGAAATACTGCGCTGTTCATTAAAGATGGAAAATAAGATCATAACAGAGACACTGCAGTTTCCCTCCAAACAGGACAAACATGACGTTCATAAACGAGCACAAAAAAATCATAAATGTTCAGGCCGAGGGTCTGAGAAATAAAACATCTTTCATTTAACCTTGACCTGAACGTCTCCTGAACAGGGACGTGTGAGTGTGTGTGTGCGCGCAAGTGTTTACAGTGTGTGTGTATATGAGTGTTTTCAATGTGAGTGAGTGTGTGTGTGGGAGTTACTATAGTTTTAAATAATAAGGAGATCACTGTTAATCAGGGCAGAGCTACATGCTGCTCTTTTACTACAGAGAACTATAATCTTCAAAAGATCAGAATGATTTAAAAAATAAGTTATTTAATGAACTCTGTTAACAGACAAGCTTCTGTCTGCTGGACTGGGACACTGAGGATCAAAACCACAGTAACCACCATGCTGCCCCGCCCCTCCAACAAGCCCCGCCTCCCAGCAGCCTCTCACAAGCCCCACCATTTCTACCCCATGCTGCAAGTGGGACAGTGGACCTTGTTTTCGACGGTCTGGTGACCAGCAGGAAGCGAGGGGGGCAAATAAAACTTCATCCCGACGCGGTCACTTATTCAGAGGCGGGTTTGGGCATAAAGTGTAATAATGACACGTCACCTACACAGACTGTCGCTGTTATATGAGAGATCAGGCAGGTTCGGGTGGTGAAGGACGTAGCTGGATGGTATAAGTGAGTAAGAGAGAAAGGAGATAATTTGTACAGTAAAGGTTACAGATCACGTCCTAATGGCTGTTGGACGTTTAACTGGGGATTTCAGTTTTAAGTTTGGTGAACGAGGATCTGATCCTGAATCAGAGAACATTTATACCAACAGCAGCAGCAGAACCAGAGTCCAGACCAGCAGGACCTGAGCACAAGTAGAGAGGATTTTATGGTCATTTGAGAGAGAGGTGGGGTGAAGGATGAAGTTCAAGCACAAGAAGATTTAATCTGGTCTCCAGCACGGCTGTCAGAAACGTAACAAACATCTGTTCTTGAACCGGACCTGTGTGTGTGTGTGTGTGTGTGTGTGTGTATACAAGTGTCTATATAAGTGAGTTTGTGGCTCTATATTTATAAGGAGTGAAGTGCTCAGTGTTTCTAGTCTCTGCTGCTTCTCTCATCTCTTCTCAGGACTGAAGATGTGGAGAACGTCACAGTTACAAGGTCCATGTGGGTCTGATACAGGAACTGAGCAGCATCTTCTGCTCCCTGCTGCTTATCTCCAGTTATTTTAGCTCCATTATAGAAGTAGAATCTGTCACCGTGTACAACGTTCAGGCTGAAGACGTCCTGCTGTGTCTGGAGTATTCAGCAGTAAAACCAGCGCTGTGCTGCTACTGAACTTCACGCTCAGCTGCTCCACGGGACGTGGGAACCGTTTCTGTTTCTTTTCTCTCCCACCTTTACAGCAGCGCTGGAACTTTATTCTCCAGCCACCGAATCCTGGTCCTGATTTACTTTTTAAATGGTGACTTATTACTATGAGCCACCAGTTGCATTTATCTAATAAAAATGGCTGCGGTTCCGACAGTAAATTCTGGTGAATTTCACATCCTCAAGCATCTCCAGACACTCCTTAACAAAAAATGCTTAAGTTAAGGACGTCCAAGTGGATGTAAATGGAAGTGCGTATGGAAACCAGGTGGACTGAGCGTCCTGCCTTCAGCCTTAATAAGAAGTATAAGCTGGAAAATGATTGCAGGGTCGCGGTCTTCATCAGTTCAGATGTTGCTTCTGAGTCTCAACATCAGAGTTTTCTGTATTCTGTGACATGAAGGTCAGTGGAGAAGATCAGGAGAACTGAAGAAGAATCTTTAACATACGATAATATTCTTCAAGTGGACAAATGACATTACTGCACTAGAATTTTACTCATATTTTCATGTGGGTTTGTAGTTTTGAAGAATTAAACGTCTGATAGAAAAGACTCAGGACTTGACCGCATCAGCCACAGCAAATCAAACCAAATAAACGTTCTGGATCATTTCTTGTTATCAACAAAAACCCAGTTTCCCTACATTAATAAGTAATATTTTTTTATATTCAGTTGTATTTCTCTTATTTTTAATTGTTAGAACCACAGTCAGTAAGTTTAGTTTTTTTATTATTATCTTGTGTTGTATAATCATGGAACTTTGATAAACTAAAAATGACAATTTATTATTTAAAACCAGGATTAGATTTCTACTCACCGCCTGACTGGTTAAAACGCTGCATCGCTGTAACCACATTGGCTTTGTATATGGCTTCAGTTCCCTGAAGACCCTGGCTTTGTCTGGTCCAGTAATCTGGTCCTTCATTATTCTTGATCCAGTCCACCTTGGGAATCGCTTGCCTGATGTTACTGTCATAATACAGAAACTGTTGTCCATCCACCAGGCCGACATCAGTGAATTCTGGGAAATTAATTCCCCGAGTCACTTGAGTGTAGAAATACTGCAGGGAACGAGAACCTGTAAATAAATATTAAACACAACAAAATTAATTAATAAAAATATATTAAATATAACTCACTCAAATAGACTCTAAAGGATGGAATTCATGATATTAAAAAGCAAGACGATACTATAAAATTTCTAGTAAAGAGTCGGTATAAAATGTTGTTTGAACCGCGTACCTCCAGAAACAAGATGAACGCTGATTATGAAAAGCAGAGCTGCAGACTTCATGGTGGAGTTTATTCCGGCAGCGAGATGAACCCGGACAGGAATTTAAGTGACTTGATTCCCCGCCGTCCGGAGTTTTTATATCTGAGAATCTGAACCAATAGAATCGCGCAGCAGGTCTGACGTCACTTAAAACCAGGAAGAACAGCAGAGTCTGGGGTTTAGTCTCGAAACTGAAAGCAACGTCCTGAACAAAGCTGGTCACTTTCAAACACTTTATAACATGATATTTTAAACCCAATTAATGCAAAACTAAATTCCATTTTGAAATAAGGGGGTCATGGAGCAAACATGTCTTTTCAAATCTGTAAAGTGTGGCACATAATAAACAATATCTAAAAATATCTTGATAACCTGTTGTTGGAGGACATGGTCTTTTTCTACACTGATTACTTTACTGAATTCACTGCATCTATTATATAAAAAAATAATCTGAATAAATTGATACCTAAACATATATCTGTTTGGATGTCCATCTTGTCGCAATGCCTTATTATTTGATTTAATTTGAATATGCATGTTGTAAATGAGTCGGTTGGATGTTCCTTTTCTAATTGTGCCTCATACTGTGAACTATGCATGAACATTTAATCTCTTTTTGTGAGGTCAGCTTTTTAATTCTGTTTTATTTCTTCTTTGGTCAAGATTACATTGATAGTAAAGAAGAATATGAACAGTAGGAAGGTAATAATGTTGGTTTATTTGTAAATAAGTTTATTTATACACAGTGATATTGAAATGCATATTACACAAATTACAGAT
This sequence comes from Denticeps clupeoides, assembly GCF_900700375.1. Classification (NCBI taxonomy): domain Eukaryota; kingdom Metazoa; phylum Chordata; class Actinopteri; order Clupeiformes; family Denticipitidae; genus Denticeps; species Denticeps clupeoides. The sequence continues at coordinate 247,389 of NW_021629784.1, read as the reverse complement.
CAAAGGCAACTCAGCACTAGATAAAAGTGTAACTAACAAATTATATAAAACATCTAATTAATCTGAAATAAAAGGTAAAATAAATCACTTTTTTCAATATAAAGTTTAGCTGGTTCGAGCTGTATATAGTATAGCAGGTAAACGCCATTTTCCATTCTCCATCATCACACATCGATCCTGGTCAACTTACTCCAGCCACCTGTTCCCTCTGTTCTTTACTGAGGTTCGAGTGGAAATATTCTGTTGTCTCATGTTTCCACCTTGTGGTAATGCTGTAAAACTGCCGCACAGTGAAAACTGAATTCTACTGTGTGTTTGGTAAAGAAAAATAATTCTGCCTGCTTTTGAGATTTACATCATTTATAATTCACTGTACACCACACCTTTAACCATCACCCTTGGTGTGGTGACATGTGCTCGGGGAGCAGTGTGTGGGGACGGTGCTTTGCTCAGTGGCACCACCTTGGCGGCTCGGGATTTAAACCCACTGAGGTTGTGGGTTCGGGCTGAACAGTTTTGTATGTGTTTCTATGTGTATTATAAACTGTAGCATAATCATACATTGAAATATGAACTGCGCTATTCTGTGCTGTAACTAGTCTAATGCAGATGACAGCGAGTGTACTTGCTTGTGTTTAGGTGGGCGTGGCTTTAACACATTAGTTAGCATGATTGTCTATCACACAGGGACATCAACACAATACAATATTCAATACAATGTTAACAACCTCAAGCAATATGCATAACACAACTTGAATAAAATTCAATCATATCCTTGAATTGTTCTGCCCAGAACAACGTCTGATGAGCGCACAACATCCAGAAATATTTAGTATATTTCTGTGTAATTGCTTGTTTTAAGCAGCAATTGTATTTTACAGCAAAATAATGATTCCCATATTGTAATGATTTGTGGAACCATTTTTTATGCTTCACCTTGTCACCATAGTGGACCAACTGGTCTAGTTCTGACAAATCAGTTCTGGATGAAGTTGGTTATTGAAGGTCACTCCTTTCTGTCTGTGTATGATCAGCAGGAGTCTTTGTCTCTGGTGTAGAACTGCACCATACGGCCAGATACATGAACAGCGCCGTCTGCATCACTGTGCAGCAGAAACAAATGTTCATGAACATTAAGGAGAAATGAAATGTTTCTCTAATGATAGACGATGTAGGTTCTGTTTCATTTCCTATTTCAGGTTGTCCAGCAAAGTTCCTCCTGATGTCACTAGAAGAATGTTTCTGCATGTGAGAAACATGTTAAAGTCTGAAGCAGAAATTAAACTTACTTTGTGACCAGAGGTGCTCCAGAGTTGTTAGAACCTGCATCAGACTCTAGAAGAGTAAAAAATACAAATCTCAAACTTCCAAATTATAAAGCTACACATTCTAATTAGAAATTATCACAAAATAACATGTTAGCATGATATTTGTTAAAGACATTTTAGACCACGGGTGCCCAAAGAATATCTAAAATTTTACATTTTTACTTTACTAAAATTTGTTTCAAAAACTCTTCAAGCACGAATCCCAGTGTAGCTATCAGTGCGTTTACTTTTTAGTGTACGTTGGCCTAACTAATATATATTATACAGTCCTCACTTGTGGTGCTTTGATTACATTTGAAATATCTAAGACTAAAATTGAAATACAAGCAACTATAGGGGTAATGTGGAGTATATCTGTGCACATATGTACATTTCCACACTGCATAAATTGTCATATTTTAACAATTTGCAAAAAGTCCCATGAGTCTTTGTTGCCGCCATACAGGATCAAACCAGTTTGTGGCGGGTCACCACCGGGCTGATAGCTTAAGCCACCATCAACGTGGAGCGGCATCGTCAGTGGCACACAGACAAAAGACATTTTAAAAAATGCTGGGAGGAAGAATATTTTTTCACTGACATAAATGCTAAAGCGGTCTGCCTTATTGGTAACCAGTCTGTTGCTGTACTAAAGGAGTATAACATTCGTCGTCATTATGAGACGGTGATGCGCGAAAGAACAAGACCAGGGAGCTGCTGGCTAAACTTCACAGGCAACAAGGGACTCTTACACGGGCCAGCATTGAGATTACTGTGCTAATTGCCCAGACTGCGAGATCATTTTCAACGGGTGACTTTGTTAAGGAGTGTCTGTCCATAGCTGCAACAATCATGTGCCCGTCTCAGGCAAAAACTTTCTCCCAGATCAGCCTCTCATGAAATACTGTGACACATCGTATTGAACAAATGTCTCAAGACATTAAGGAGCCATTTGAAGCAAAGGCTGCTGGATTTGTCGCCTTTTCTTTGGCGTGTGATGAGAGCACGGACATTTCGGACTCTGCACAACTTTTGGTTTTCATACGGGGAGTAAATGAAAACATGGAAATAACTCAGGAGCTGGCTGGATTTGAGACTGCGCAGCACAACAGAAAGTGAGGATTTGTTTGCAGCTGTTGAGCGAGTGTTGGATACGAACGGGCTGAGCTGGGAAAAATTGGTTGGGATAACAACTGATGGAGCACCTGCCATGGTTGGGAGGAAAGCAGGCCTTGCCACACTAATTTCCCAGAAGGTTTCCCAATGTGGAGGTAAGGTGGCAAAATACCACTGCATCCTGCACCAAGAGCAACTATGTGCCAGATGAGTTGGTACGGGAGACGTGGTGCGTGACGTGATTAAAATCATAAACTGCATACGATCAAAAGCGCTCTCACACCGTCAGTTCAGAGCTCTTCTAGAGGAGCTTGATTCACAATACAAGGATGTGCTTTACCACCAAGAGGTGAGGTGGCTGAGCCGCGGGAAAGTTTTTGAGCTGCGCCATGTCATCGCGGAGTTTCTGACCAGCAAGAACTCAAGCCCCCACAGATGAAAAATGTTTTTTATGGTGGACATCACTGACTTGCTCAACACCCTGGATATTCAGCTTCAAGGGAAGGATCAGATCATCACTGAGCTGTTTGACCACATAACGGCCTTCAGGTCGAAGCTGCAGCTACTCTGTCGACATCTGTCAGCAGGTAGGTTACTACATTGTACACACACAGAGACACACATACACATTCAGTTTTAATGGTGATAATGTCTATCATGCTGTATTTTATGCCGTAAATAAGTCCTGTCCTTGTTAACTGTGTTGCGGAGGGACAGCGCTGTCCATGGTTCTTAAACTTGATTGACAGGCAGACATGCGCTTTGTTTGTCTTTTGGAGCTTGCATATTTTTTGTGAGTGTAAAATGCTTCTGATTTAATCAAGTGATAATGGAGAGGAAAGGTGGCAGCATGTACCTGCACCTCACATGATAAAAGTGCAGTTACTGGGATTGATATTAAAAAAGTGCATTTACTAACATATCCATATTCCACTGCTGTGCAGTTAAAAAGTATTGTAATAAAATTGTAAGTCTAACTCTTTCAAAGTACATAAAACAACATTTATGTTGCAATATTTATTATTATTTGACGACTCAGCAGCTCTTTCACTTCTTCCCAGGAAACCTTGCACACTTCCCTAGTCTGAGAGGTCAACCTGGTGAAGCAGAGTATGCAGCCTGAATATGCAGCTCTTCTCAGACACTTGGACCAGGACTTTGCGTTGCGCTTTGAGGACTTTAGAGAAAGTAGAGGTGACATGGAGCTGTTTTCTCAACCCTTCACCATAAGTGTGGACTCAGTGCCTGATCACATTCAGATGCAGCTAATTTAGTTTCAGTGTGATTCTGAGCTAAAGAATACATTCATGTCACTACACCTGAAAGACACACATGTCTCATCTGAAAGGTACCCAGACATTACGAAACATGCACAGGTCATGTTAGCTTTGTTTGGCAGCACTTACTGTGAACAGACTTTTAGTGTAAAGAACCTTAAGTCCAGGCTCAGAAGCACTCTGATTGACCCACACCTACAGGACATCCTCCACCCTCTCAGTGAGTCAGCTGCAACCTAATATTGATGGGCTGATAAACGTCAAAGAACAGCTTCATGTTTCTCACTAGTGGTGCAATTATATTGTTGCTACTGTTGTTGTTGTGTTGCTGTTGGACATGCACTCTTTGACATTTTGCACTATATGTGATTACAAAAGTTTAGACGTGTTCTAAATGCCTAAATATGACTTATTTGTCATATTTTGTTTAATGTTATTTACACAGAAAGGAAGGTTAGATAACTTTTTGATAAATAAAAGTACTTTACTTTACTATTAGTGTTTGTATTTTGTGTAAAATATTACAATTGGCCCGCGGTCCTCTGATATATTTTCATTTTGGCCCACTAGGGGAAAATGTTTGGGCACCCCTGTTTTAGACTTTTGCCACGTCTGGTCTGCTGGTAATCTGTATAAAAGAGAAGAGAAAGTATTTTAGTATTTTACTGATTAGTAGTTTCCCCACATGACACCATGTTTGGTGTAGAAGTTACTGATGTTGTTTGCTGCGTCTCTCACCTGATCTTCTCTTCACAACCATCACACCACCAACAACCACAGCGATGAGAACAAGAGCAGCAACCACCAACCCAGCAACGATGCCTGGAACATTATTACCTGCAGGAAAAGATTAGTGTAAATTACTTTTATACTGGACTATGTGGAGTGTGTCCTGGGTCAGTGTGGTGGGTTTGGATTGATGGTTGTAATATTTATACAGAGTTAAGTTACACTCATTAAACAGTTTCATATGAAAACCGTACTAAAATCTCTTCCGCCTCCAGAGCTTTTTGCCTTTAATTTCTCTTGTAATAACAGAAAAAAATGTATGTAAAATGTATGTAAAATCAGCTCTGCACAGCAGCTCTGTGTGACACATGTAGCACCCTCTCAGGTGCACTGTTATTATTTGTATTATTTTTGTTAATATCTGTACAGCAAGTGTGTTTTTGTTTCATTATATGCTCATATAATATGTTTATATCTTGTTTAAACTGTGTAATGGTATGCAGTTTATTTTGTGCTGTCCTATCATAGAGGGGGATGGAGAGCATGTGACAGGAAGAGTTGGGAGAGAAGAGACAGGAGACAGCGTTTTTGTTAGTTTTAATTTAATTAGTGAAGTTACACGCTTATGGTTAAAATAGCAAATGCATTCACATGCATTTATGTTGTACTAGTTTGAGAGTTAAATATTTTTCATGCATAAGGGTGCATAGTGCATGACGGAGGTTCGCTGACTTCCAGAGCAATTGCTATAAAGGGTAGAAGTGCAGACTTCGGTGGGAACTCTGCACGCGGCGGAGGCCAGAGAGACCAGCGCGACGCGGGACGGCCCGGTGCTGTGGAGGCGTTGGACCACGCGAGGAGCGTTAATTTTACATTAGGAGCTGCACCGACGAAAGTTTTATTCTGCAGACGGCAGAAGTGCAGCGGATCGTGGGGACAATTCTGGAAGAAGTAGTGAGTAAACTCAACACACCAGTTTGAGCTCCACCAAGCGCGCCAACGATATTAAAAGTTACCTAGACGGTGTGAACATTTAAAACCCGGGTATTTTATTTTATTTGTGTTATTGTTTTAAATGTTTATGTGGTGTGGGTTTTCCCCTGTTTAATTGTTGGGGAGGGAAATAAATGTTCAGTTGTAATATATAGTTCTATTGTACCTGTGTTTTCATGTGTTGTGGTTTTATGGGAATTATAAATTAGTGCAAGGGAGGTGAATCGCATACAACTATAGCCATTCCAACAGGCTAGCCTGAGCTCTTCGACACACTGCGAGTTCATAACCCTAGACAGAAATTAAATTTACTTGGTAACTTCCACTTAAACTCCTCCCTTGCATCATATATAGGTGAATCTGGTGGTGGGTTCTTTAAAATTTCATCATTGTAAAAACAAGTTTAGTGGGAGTGTTACACGTGGGGGCTCGTCCGGGATTAATTTTCTTCTGTATGCTATGTGTTTTTTCTCATGTACACGTTATGGGTTTTGTTATTGCATGTAAAGTAGTTTTCATTAGATATACGAGGCCTTAAGGTACTGAAATTTGGTGAGAATCTTGCAATATGGAAGCACAACAAATTGTGAGTTGGTGTGAAGAAAAAGGGATTAGTCCTAAAAATGCCATTGTGATTAGTAATGTTTCTGTAGGAATTACAGATGATATTCTTTATCATGTCCTTGATGATGTTGAGGGGTTTGGTCGATCAAAAGTGAGAGGACGCTGTCCAGCAGCTTGTGGTAGGAAACAATTAATCCTGCTGGAGGTTTCAACTGATGTAAGCACTGCTAAGATTCCAGAGCAAATAGTTGTAAAAGGTGAGGTGGCTCCCTGGGTGGTCAACGTGGCTATGGAAGATACACATCCTCCCGTTCAGGCAGATTTTCAGACAAAACTACTGACATTCCTTGCTAGTGAGGGCAAGACACTCATGGATGTGAAGGGTCTGGTAAACTCTGCATCACCTTCATCGGCTGCTCCAGATCTGAACACTCAGCTAGTTAATGCAATATCATCTCTGGTTGAAAAGTGTCACACCACACCATCTGAAAATCAGTCTTACCGCAAACTTCGCATATTCTCAGGGGTAAAGCCCACTCCTCATGGAGAAGAGGAATATGAAGCATGGGCTGATCAAACCGCTCACATGCTGGATGAGTGGAAGTGTGTGGATTCAATGAAGAAGCAAAGGATAGCTGAGAGTCTTAAAGGGCCTGCAGCAGATATTGTTAGATGCCTGAGAATCAGTAACCCCAATGCCACTGCTAATGATTATCTGACAGCTCTGGAAACAGCTTATGGAACGACGGAGAATGCCACTGATCTCATGTTAAAGTTCAGGAACACCTATCAGCTTGAAGGTGAGAAGCTCTCTCTCTACCTCCTTAGAATTGACAAACTGCTTCATTCTGTGTTAAGGAAAGGTGGACTTCATGTGGCCGACATGGATAAAACTCGTATTGAGCAAGTTGTCAGAGGATCATTGGTTCATGACCTTGTTGCTCTCCGTGTGAGAATGACATATAAACTCAAACCTGCACCTACTTTCACTGAACTCCTCCGTGATGTAAGAGAAGAAGAGGATCTGATAATGGAAAGACCTGGTGCTAAGTGCATTGCTGCATCAACCATGGTTGCTTCTATGGAATGTAAGTCTGTTTCAGGCCCAGCATTGAAGCTTGATTCCAGTTCAGCAGCAGCAGAAAAAGATCTTTCCTTGGAAAAGCTCACCAGAGAGATGCAAGGACTAAAGACAGAAGTGACTCGCCTTCTATCTCTTTCTGTTTCTTCACCCTCGTTAGATGCTCAGGCTCCACCATGGAACACCGGCAAGAATGTAGAGAGGAGGCCCAGTGCTAAAGTAAAATTTGAAAAACAAGAAAAATTTCGGCGAGACGATGTTTTCTGCTATAAATGTGGTGAAGATGGTCACTTCCAGCGGGAATGTCAGAACCCAGAGAATCTCAGAAAGGTCAACAAACGCCTTCTAAAATTGAGGCAGCCATCGGGAAACTTCACAGGGGCTCAGTAGAGGGACGGGCTGGCGCTCCAGGGATAACACGTTCCGCCAAGTGTGAAACACTGAAAACACAGGAAGCTGCAATTCCGGTAGGTCTAATTGGACCTACTTCTATTGTCTCAGTGAGAATTGAAGACATATATGCAAAAGCTTTACTTGACAGTGGATCTCAAGTCACCTTACTCTACCGATCATTTTACGACAAGTATCTGAAGCACATGCCATTGACTCCTATTGATTGTTTGGAGATATGGGGCCTTAGTGTTAAAGACTATCCCTATGAAGGCTATCTGTGTCTGAAGCTTGAGTTTAATAGTGATGTAGTAGGAGTATCAGAGACTGTTGAGACACTTGTGCTTGTGTGCCCTGACCCTATAATTCAAGGTGAAGCTTCAGTCATCATAGGGACAAACACTTCAGTTGTGCGAAGGTTATTCAACTCATGCAAACTGAAAGGAGGAGAGAATTTCTTGTGTTCTATGACCGTGCATCCTGAGATTAAACAGGCATATCAGAAATTTCAACAGTCTCCCAACGAGACTGCAGACTTGGGAAATGGGACTGTATGGCTTGCTAGAGGCAATCCTATGTTCTTACCTCCAGGCGGCACTGCTACTGTTACTGGCATCCCTAAGCTTCATGGTTGTCATTCCACTCCCACAGTTCTAGTTGATTCAGAGGAGGGAGAGCTCACTGTGTTACCCACTCTAAAGAAGGCTAACGAGATGAGTAAACGACGCATCACATTTCTGGTGAGGAACATGTCGACTCATGCAGTGACTCTGAAACGTGGAATGCCCATAGCACAACTTTGCCCTGTGGATGTTGTAGGAGAAGCTCCAGTGATCACAGAGGATAGCCACAGTAGTGAGTTGACCTCTGATTCATTTAATTTCAAGGATTCTCCAATGTCTGAACAATGGAGAGAACAGCTGTGCAACCGGATGCTGGAAAGAAAGGAAGTTTTCTCTAGGGATGAGTTTGATGTTGGATGTGCGAAGAACACAGAACACTTAATCCGAGTGACCGATAATAAACCATTCAGAGAACGCTCCAGACGTCTTCCCCCAGGTGATGTGGCAGATGTGAGAAAACATTTGAATGGTCTACTGAAAGCTGGTATTATCTCTGAGTCGAGAAGTCCCTATGCTTCGCCCATAGTGGTGGTGCGGAAAAGAAATGGCGCCATTCGAATGTGCGTGGACTATCGGACCTTAAACAGGAGAACTGTACCAGACCAGTATACTGTGCCACGCATTGAAGATGCACTTACCTGTCTGAATGGTAGTCAGTGGTTCAGTGTGCTGGATCTGAGAAGTGGTTATTACCAGATACCTTTAGCCTCATCGGATAAAGAAAAGACTGCATTTATTTGCCCGGCTGGGTTTTACCAGTTCGAAAGAATGCCCCAAGGTATATCTGGTGCACCTGCCACTTTCCAACGTGCAATGGAGAGGATGGTCGGCGACATGAACCTTTTGGAGGTTCTGGTGTATTTGGATGATCTCATTGTGTTCGGAAGGACACTTGAGGAGCATAATGAACGTCTCTTTAAAGTCTTGGACAGGCTCAAAGAGGAAGGCCTGAAACTGTCTTTGGACAAATGTAAGTTCTGTTGCACCTCGGTAAATTACTTGGGACACATTGTTTCCAGGGAAGGGGTTGGCACGGACTCTTCTAAAGTAGAGGCAGTAAAGTCATGGCCCCGTCCAAACAATATTTCTGCTCTTCGCTCTTTCTTAGGATTTAGCGGCTATTACCGGCGCTTTGTGAGAGATTACTCCAAGATCTGTTTTCCTCTTAACCAGCTGTTGAAGGGCTGTGATACTGCTCGGAAGACTGTTAAGAAATGCATACAGGGAAAAGATCAAAAAGACAAGGATGAGAATGATTCAAAGGTGAAGTTCCATCCCTCTGAGCCATTTGGTCATCGGTGGAATGCGAAGTGTGAAGAGGCATTCGAGTTGTTGAAGAGATGTCTCACTGAAGCACCAGTATTGGCCTTTGCAAACCCACATTTACCTTACACTCTACATGTTGATGCCAGTAGAGAAGGGTTGGGTGCGGTGCTATATCAGGACCAGGGGAATGGATTACATCCAGTTGCTTTTGTCAGCAGAAGTCTTTCACCATCTGAGAGGAACTACCCCACACACAAGCTTGAATTTTTGGCACTGAAGTGGGCTGTAACTGACAAACTGCATGACTACCTGTATGGCGGAAGGTTTGAAGTACATACGGATAATAATCCCTTAACATATGTCCTAACCACTGCTAAATTAGATGCTGTTGGACATCGATGGCTGGCTGCCCTGTCAACATACGACTTCAGTTTGAAGTATCGGCCTGGCCGGAAAAACATAGATGCTGATGCCCTGTCACGTCGTCCTCATGTGACAAATGCACCTAGTGATGAATGGGAGACAATTCCCTGTGGTAGTGTCAAAGCCTTGTGTCAGGTATCTCAAGTCAGGGGCCGTAAACACTTTCAGTCAGCTAGAATCATTGACATAATTGGGGCATCTAAGCAGGTCATACCAAGGGCCTATTGCAATGTGTCCTCAGTATGTACTCATCATCTACCTAAGCTAAATCCAGGTGAGATTGCAAAATCACAACAGGCAGACCCATGCATTGGTGAAGTAATAAAAGCAATTACAGAAGGTGATGTGAGTTGTGCTGATCGTACAAAGCACAAAGATATCTCACTATTGCTGAAAGAGGGGAAGAGGCTGAGATTAGAAGATTCTATTCTTTACCGAGTCTCAAAAGCACCTGAAAAGCAAGCACACCAGCAACTGCTGCTCCCACAGGAATTTAGAGGGGATGTGCTTCGTTCATTGCATGATAATTCTGGTCATTTAGGGTTCGACAAGACCTATGGACTTATACGAGAGCGGTTTTATTGGCCTCGTATGAAAGAAGAGGTTGAAAGGTACTGCAAAAATTGTGGCAGGTGTATTCAACGGAAAACCCTCCCAACAAGAGCAGCTGAACTGAAACACCTTACCAGTGAGGGACCGATGGATCTTATCTGCATAGACTTCTTGTCATTGGAGCCAGATTCCAAAAATGTTTGCAATGTACTGGTTGTTACAGATCATTACACACGCTATGCACAAGCATTTCCCACTAAAGACCAGAAGTCATCCACAGTTGCGAAGGTGCTGTGGGAAAAGTTCTTCATTCACTACGGCTTGCCTAGACAAGTGCACTCTGATCAGGGACGGGACTTTGAATGTCACCTCATCCATGACCTCCTGAAAATGCTTGGAGTTAAGAAGTCCAGAACCACCCCGTATCACCCTCAGGGGGATCCTCAGCCTGAGCGATTCAATAGGACGTTGCTTAACATGCTGGGAACACTGAGCACTGAAGATAAGGCCAAGTGGAGCCAACATATCAGTTTCTTAGTCCATGCCTATAACTGTACAGTAAATCATTCTACTGGATATAGTCCATACTTTTTAATGTTTGGCCGTGAAGCTAGGCTGCCAGTTGATGTGTGCTTTGGTCTTGGGGGGGGCAACTCATCTCCTAAGTCTTACTTGAAGTATGTTTCAAACATGAAGAAAGACCTTCAAGCTGCCTACCAGCTAGCGGAAAGTGTGGCTGGGAAAAGGAATGATGCAAATAAACAGCAGTATGATCAAAGAGTCCGCTATTGTCCACTTGCTCCAGGAGACAGAGTTTTGATTCGAAATGTTGGACTTCAAGGAAAACATAAACTTGCAGATCGCTGGAGTTCGACTCCTTATGTGATTGAAAGTCAAATGCCAGGTTTGCCTGTGTTCAAGTTGAAGCCAGAACATAGAGATGGTCCAAAGAAGGTTCTCCATCGTAACTTGATCTTGCCAATTGGACAGGATGTTCGGCTGTCTGCTGAGGAAACCAAGGTGTCTGCACCCAAAAAGAGGCAGAGTAAAAGGCTTAAGGCTAAGAAAGCCACAGTACCTGAAGTTCTGGAGGAGGAGTCTGTTAACAATGTTGATGAAGGATCTGATTCAGAAGAGGATGATATGCAAGTTTACACGTACCAATATTCACAACCTGTGACATACGGGAATAGTGGTGAACGCACAGAACCCTTTAGCCTTGACCTGGGAATAGATCAGCCTGCAGAGACATTCACTCTTGACCCACAACACGACGAAAGTCAGAGCTCCTGGTTATCAAATCAGGGACCCGAAGAATCAGACAGTGGTCCTCGAGAACCAGAAAATGGAGTGATAATGGACATCAGAAGTGAGTGTACAGCGGTAATTCAAGAGAACTTGACTCCTGGATCAGAGGAGATGATAGAGCCAGAAGAAGAAAGTGCACGACCACGAAGAGTTAGGAGGGCCCCTGAAAGACTCACCTATGACTTCCCAGGGCAGCCTACCTCAGTAAAACTAATAACTCATTCTGTCACTCCTGTAAGTGTTAATCTTAGCTCAGTTCAATCTACTATGAGCTTACCTAACAGATATATCAGTACTCTCTTTAAATGGATTGGGTAGGTACCATTTTAAATAGAGGGATATGGTAAATTTACGTGATCTCGTCTGCTACCGTCATGGGGACATGTCGGGTTTTGGTGGGGGGAGAGTGTAGCACCCTCTCAGGTGCACTGTTATTATTTGTATTATTTTTGTTAATATCTGTACAGCAAGTGTGTTTTTGTTTCATTATATGCTCATATAATATGTTTATATCTTGTTTAAACTGTGTAATGGTATGCAGTTTATTTTGTGCTGTCCTATCATAGAGGGGGATGGAGAGCATGTGACAGGAAGAGTTGGGAGAGAAGAGACAGGAGACAGCGTTTTTGTTAGTTTTAATTTAATTAGTGAAGTTACACGCTTATGGTTAAAATAGCAAATGCATTCACATGCATTTATGTTGTACTAGTTTGAGAGTTAAATATTTTTCATGCATAAGGGTGCATAGTGCATGACGGAGGTTCGCTGACTTCCAGAGCAATTGCTATAAAGGGTAGAAGTGCAGACTTCGGTGGGAACTCTGCACGCGGCGGAGGCCAGAGAGACCAGCGCGACGCGGGACGGCCCGGTGCTGTGGAGGCGTTGGACCACGCGAGGAGCGTTAATTTTACATTAGGAGCTGCACCGACGAAAGTTTTATTCTGCAGACGGCAGAAGTGCAGCGGATCGTGGGGACAATTCTGGAAGAAGTAGTGAGTAAACTCAACACACCAGTTTGAGCTCCACCAAGCGCGCCAACGATATTAAAAGTTACCTAGACGGTGTGAACATTTAAAACCCGGGTATTTTATTTTATTTGTGTTATTGTTTTAAATGTTTATGTGGTGTGGGTTTTCCCCTGTTTAATTGTTGGGGAGGGAAATAAATGTTCAGTTGTAATATATAGTTCTATTGTACCTGTGTTTTCATGTGTTGTGGTTTTATGGGAATTATAAATTAGTGCAAGGGAGGTGAATCGCATACAACTATAGCCATTCCAACAGGCTAGCCTGAGCTCTTCGACACACTGCGAGTTCATAACCCTAGACAGAAATTAAATTTACTTGGTAACTTCCACTTAAACTCCTCCCTTGCATCATATATAGGTGAATCTGGTGGTGGGTTCTTTAAAATTTCATCATTGTAAAAACAAGTTTAGTGGGAGTGTTACACACAATTAATTAAATCCAGATACATGTACATTTTCTTCCATCACAAAAGATCTAATCATTCACCATGAGGCCAAAATACTTAACCATAGAGCGAAAAGTGCTGTTTTAATAACACTTAATGACTCTGCTTCACCTTTATTTACTACAAAATGTGCTGTTGATTAGCTGCTAGAAGCTCCTGTACCTGGACTGTTGGTCCTGATCTTCTTCTCAGTCAGGATCTTGTGGATTGGGTCTCCACTCTTGTGCTCCACCACACAGGTGAACTGGTTCTTCTTCCTCTCATCAGGGGTCATTTTGAGTTCTGCACGTTTCTGGAAGGTTCCGTCATGGTTGGACAACGTCTCACCAACATCTCTGCAGCAGAGACACCTGAGGAGGGACTAGAGACAGGAAGAGAGGAGGGTGAACAGGGAGAGAAACAGGACGTCTTCATGTCACAGATAATAAAAAAAAAAACACAGTTTATATTCCCAATAAAAAGAGACAGAACGATAACAAAAAAATGCATTTCAAAATAATTATAAATTAATTCACATTTTTTGATCGTCTTTTCCCACTTATCCGAGGTTGGGTCGCAGGGTCAGCAGATTAAACCTGGAAGACTTCCCTCTCCCCGTCCACTTCCACCAATCCCAAAGCGTTCTGAGGACAGCCAAGAGACATAATCCCTCCACTCTGCCCTGGGTCTATCCTGGGGCCTCCTCATGGTGGGACTTGCCTTGAACACCTACCCAGGGAAGCACCCAGTAGGTCTCCTATCTGGCTCCTCTCAATATGGAGTAGAAGTGGACCAAGGGAGATTGGCAGTTACTTTATTGATCTTCCATTTGCGAATAATCACACCAACTGTTGTAACCTTCTCACCTAGCTGCTTGTGCTGCGTTCTTTCTTCTGCGTTGTATAGTTTTCTTTGACAAAGCGACACCACAGAAAGCACATAGCGCAGCAAAATCATAAACCCCTCCTTCCTGCACCTACATACAATATTCAAAACTACACAAACATGCACTAACAAATAAAAGAGTTCTAATATCTACATCAATAATATATGTTCTGCACACCAACCCTGCATCCCTGTCACTTCCCATGAGACATGTCCAAGAGGACAAACCGGGTTACCGGCCCACTAAACCAGGGTCACATCTGGATAGATTGGATGCTTCTATGGACTGGTGTCTTTTATACAGGTAGCGAGTAGAATCTCCTAATGTCAGCTCCTTAGCTTTATAAAATACACCTCGCAGTCAGAAATCTTGCTGGTTTGCATTTTCATAAATGAAATGCTAATTAGTATTTTGTTATTATTGTTCTGTTTCTCACTGTTCAAATAAATCTACCAGTGAAATTATAGACTGACACTTTTTTTGTTGTGTGATCAAACTTACTAAAATTAGCATGGTATCAAATGATTATTTACCCCCCCCCCAGTGAAGATGTGGACCCCCCACCACCTTAGAAACAATAATGCTTAACTATTAACGGTGCCTGATCATTTAATACACTTCTCCCCTCATTCTCTATTATCTTTTAATTGAGTTGCAGAAGAAGAAGTGACTTCAATAAAATCAAGCGTGATGCCACTTTGGTTTTGAAAGGGTTTTAATTTGCACTGCTTGTAATTATTGATCTGTGTGAAAGTGGAGTGATTGCCATTGTGAAACACTGCAGCACAGCTCATGGTGACACAATGAAATGTGTCCTCTGCTTTTAACCATCACCCTTGGTGAGCAGTGGGCACCATGACTGGCGCCCGGGGAGCAGTGTGTGGGGACGGTGCTTTACTCAGTGGCACATTGGCGGATCGGGATTCAAACCAACTGATTTACGGGTCCACTTCCTTAACCGCTAGGCCACCACTGGCCCAATTATTTTAGTATTTATTTAATTTATTATTTTACTTTATCCATACAGTATGTGGGTTCTCCCTCTTTGCGTTACCAAGCTATGAGCCACAGGCCACTAATTCCTTCAGTACATAAACAGTTCAACTGTTTCTCTGTGCTGCTGTACCTTTTCTCTGCAGACTGCTCTTCCCGTAGTAAATGTACTTCTGTAGCCATTTGTCACATTCCAGGGTGTGGCAGTACATGCCAAAGTCACCATCAGCTCCATCCCATTTCTGTTTAATGACAGCAGCTTGTTCCATTGCAGCAACCAAACTAATAACAAAGTGAAGTGATTGTCACATGTGATACACAGCAGCACAGCACACAGTGCACACAGTGAAATTTGTCCTCTGCATTTAACCCATCACCCTGAGTGAGCAGTGGGCAGCCATGACCAGCGCCCGGGGAGCAGTGTGTGGGGACGGTGCTTTGCTCAGTGGCACCTCAGTGGTACCTTGGCGGATCGGGATTCGAACCGGCAACCTTCTGATTACGGGGCCGCTTCCTTAACCGCTAGGCCACCACTGTTCTTCATTTCCAGCATCATGCCACATTTCAAGAAAAGCTTGCACACACACTACGTTTACGCATCTACGTGCATCTACATACAAAGCTCGCACATACACCACCTTTTCTTGGCATATTCACCACTTTTTTTTTTTTTTTTTTTTTTTTTACATTTTTCTTCGCACGTACACACTATATTCTACAAAAATGTAATGTGTGACGTGCATGAAAAACTATGTGAATGCATGCATGGCAGAAGTAGTGTGTGTGCAAGGCTTGTATGTAGATGTATAAGGACTACATAGTGTATGTGCAAGCTTGTCTTGATACATGGCCTCATACTGCAGTACTTTGTATACAGTGTACTGATGGATGGTTGTGTTGTTATATTTGGTCACTGCTCATAAGTCTCAACATGAATCCATTTTTGCAAATGCTAAATTGACTATGGGCACCATGTGTCAAGAGTGGAAAACTGATCCTGCATGTTTTTGGCTAGTCATCTGTTTAAAGACTTTATTCAGTATGTAGTAATGTCAGACATTATGGATGCTTTTTAGAACTGTTTATAGTTTAGAACTCCATCTCCAACCCTAGTGATAAACATTGATGTAAAGAATATATTTGTATATATATTGCATTGCCAAACATATTTCTACGTTTTGCGGAATTTCCTTGAATATCTCTGTAAGTGGCTGGTAATTTTTTGTCTGATCCTTCACATAATTCTCTCCCAGATTCTTCATCCATTCCTGTTGGCTTTCAAATTGATTTATTTTACTGTCAAAGTGTCCTATAATTACATTTTCAATGATAGTTTGAGCCCAAAAATCAGGAACAGAAGGTATTCCTGTAACCACTGTGTAATGTGTTTCCAAGGAATAATTCACTGTTGAACAAGAAACAGGAAATTTAGTACCACAGCAAACTGAACCTGACAATCACCTGTCTGTGTGGATCAGTTCCCTGCAAATCCCTGCACCACCAGAACTATAAAAGGACGTACCTGAGAACATAACCCTGCAAATTCTCGTGCACATTTAAAAACGTTCTAGATGTTTCCTGTGATCTGATTTTAACTACCAAAGTCCTGCTCCTGCTTGTCTGGTCCTGCTCCTGCCTGCCTGTCCCTGCTTTCTGTCTGTCATTTTGTGTTCTTTGTCCTGTTTGGAGCCGTGTCCTCTTTCTTTTCTGTGTTTGTTAAAAAATAACCCTTTTCCATGTTTACAACACTTGCGTCTGGATCTTCTGTTCCCCACTGAGACAGTAGCTGTTAATTCTCATAACTTGCACTTTTAACATTTCTGAACAAATACTTTAGAAACTTGACATTTATGAAAATATCACTGGATCTCACGCATAGTATATTTTATGAAGAAAACACTTGCCAAAAAGTGACCTATTTTAGCTTGTTCTGTTGTAGTAATGAATTTCTGCATGCAACAAAAACCAATATTTTATAATACATATATATACATTCTAATACTTTAACAAAGCGGAGGAAGACGACGACGACGTACCGCAACATACATAAAACCACAAACCTCCAGAAGAAACATTGATGTTTAGGACCAGAAGGAATAAAAGCAGCAAGAACATTTTGAATTTCTTTTCACACAACGACAGCCTGTAGATCCAGTAAATGTGAAAAACACTTCAGCTCCCCTGTTCACTGCTGCTGATACAGAGCCGGTCTAACCAGAACCACTGATTTACTCTCTCAGCATGCTGCCGTTTACTTGTGTGTAAATAGCTCAACAGGATGGTTCATTTCTGCATTCTTTTCTTTCGTGCTTTTTGGGTAAAAAAGTGGATACGTTTCTTTTTTTCCAGTTTGTAGTAAGACATTTACATTAAAATGTAGAATGTTGCAGGAAGGTTGAGTGACATATTTACATATGCATAGAGTCAGCAAGGATATTTGCAGTAAGTGGAAGAGGAATGAAGGATAAAGTGGATATGAGGCTCCTGTTTGCCTCGACATGAAAATGTCGACTTTTGTGTCTCTGAACTTAACACGGAACAAATCCACCTCAGACTCCACCCCAACCATGGAGTCCAGCACACATCCAGCTCATGGCTGCAGCATGTCCAGTCCATCTCAGCCTCCATATGAGGAGGAAGCTGAGGAGCGGGTCCAGATGGCATCAACAATTTACAACAGAAATTATTTTTGTACAGCCCACAACTCACAGGCAGTACTTCTCAATGGCATTTAAAATCACTGCAGATGTCACCCCTTATAATTAGACCCTCTCTGGACACAAGGACCATCTCCCTAGAAACAACACACATGGAGAAAAAATGGAAGAATCCTTGGTATCGTTCCAGGGTAACAAGAGCATGTAATGGCATCAATGCAGTGTTAACAGTCATGATTATATCCCATTATGTCTAAGACTGTCCATGCCCATGATGCTCAGAGTTGGTGGGACCCGGGACCGTGGTGCACCCCTCTGGTGGTCTCAATATTGGACTCTGGAGGTGATTCAGTTCCTCAGAGAGAACAGACAGACACAGCAGCAGACAGTGGCATTGTAGGACTGGTACTGAAGTACGTGGTTGTGGTGGTACACTACTGCAATGTCATAAGCTCAAGGCTTGTCAAGTCCTGCATGGATTGACTGTGTGGGTGTCACCCTCTAGGCTACTACCAACCAAATTTGACACTGTCATCAGTATCCAGGGAGACCTAATAAATTACACATTCCTGAAATGAAATAAAGCATATCGCCTCTACTCCACCACTGTACCTGTTTCAACCACATTGGGAAATAATTATAAATAATTATGATTATAACATATTTAATGTGTAAATGTCGGCTGAAAGGACAGGTTCTGCACTACAATCTACAATCTGTTAGTAATGAGTACTAAAGGTAAAGGTAGCTACACTTCACCTTCAACCCGGAAAATGACCATAATTCATTTTCATGATATATTTAACTTGTGCTTTACATTTTCATTTCCTCTATGTGCTATAAAAGCTTGGAATGTTAAAAAGAATAAAACTATTTAAACAATATATTTTTAATGTCTGATCCTTGCCCAGATATAAGATGTACTTAAGACATATCGATACTGCGAATACACAGCCAGTGAGGATATTAACTGTCCTACACTGAGACGACTACGAATAAACAGACAGCAGATGTGAATGTTAACACAGTTTCTGGTGAATAAACAGCCAGAGCATTACAGCAGCCACCAAAACAGACCATTTTTAATTCCTAGTTATATGAACACTGTCATGTTCGTAAAATGCTGTAAAGACATTCTGAACTTGGCCTAAAATATATCAAACACATGACATTATACCAGATATTATCTATTTATATCACTGCTGGTACTCAACTCAATGGGTGAAAGCTTGGAGCAGAATCTTATAAAACCCATCCTGGTCCATCAGATTTATTTCAGAATAAACACCCATTTAGGTTCTCCATTCTGATATGACTAGAACATAAAAGATTAGCAACATAGTAAAACTCCACATTTATATGAATGATGAACCATATATAAAAACACAAACTCCCGATACAAGATCACTTTTAAGGACCAGAAGAGGACAGATGAGGATGACAAAGATCTTCATTTTGCCAGATTAATCAATATTCGATCCTCATGTTGTACAGGCGTTGGACCAGTCGAGAACTTATAAAACGCCTCCACAAATACACCATGTGTGATTCAAATATTGACAGATGAACCAAGTTCAAATTGTGCTTTTATATTTGTTTCTTCATTGATGTTCTGCATTTTTATGATGCTAAAATGTGAACTGCAATGCATGAACCTTCACTGGGGGCAGATAACATGAACTCCTGCAGACAGCAGCATGCAGACTACACTGAAATAGCTCCTTATCCGAATTATACGTGTGGATGGATTAAATTTAACCCAGTAGATCAATAAAGTCTGACAGAAGTTTAAACCATAAAATACTTTTAATATAATATGTGTAGAGACCAGAGAACCAGGTTTGTACCAGCTGATGTCACCCACACCCGTTCTTTCAACATCTACACAACACACATCAAAGAGAAGCTGTGAATAAACTCACTGGGGTCTTTTTGAAACACATATGGTTCTATAGGATGTTCTCAACATTACCTATATGGATCTGTGATAAGTGATTAACAGATTTAAAGATAAAGATTAGGTTCTGGGTTAATTAAGATAATGGTATTTATAGATCACTCACATATTAAGTTGTACAAATATACACACCTCTATTAAAATGATAATGTTTTGTAAAATAATGAAACCATGTCAGATCATGTCAAAATTATTCTGATCTTTATTATGACCTAAGTCAACAATTCTGAAAAAGATAACAAATATGAACCAAAATAAGATATTTTTGGTTAAAGATTATGTTTTTTCATAAATACAGTGTACATGGTACAAATAAAAGGTCATACAAATTAACATTTATCAGAACAAGAATGTATCATCCCAATAAATATATACTATATATATGCAAAAAAATAATACTCTAATTATACACTGTAAAAAAAAGGTTAAAGGACCTGAGGGAAGTCCATGTAAGAGCACCATAATGTTAAACAGTCTTATGGCAGTGGAGTAGGAGCTGCCTCTGAATTGTTCAGCCTGGGCTCTGTTTGTCCCAAGATGCCCTTCTAGTCATATTTCACATTACATCCAGTCCACAATCTTTCCATATTCTTATTTCATTTAACTGAAATATTGAATAAATTCTGAATACATTCTGCTTTAAACAACAGATCTTTACCTAATTAAATGATATATGAGACAATATAAACAATCAATTGATTAAAAAATCTGCAATTAATTAATCAAGTTGAATTGTGATCTAAAGTACTATGTTTATGTAGTTTTCATTTACTTCTATGACACATGGAATTTTTTCTCTATACAAGTGTAAATTCCTTGGGATCAAGGAACACAAGCTGTCAGAGCTGCATGCCTAGCTGGTACTGTTCTTTTGGCTGTGTTTTATAATACTTTCTGTGAATATTGTCCTTGCGATGTTATACTGATGATATCACTAAACATCTGTGTTACTGCAGATGGTTTTATTACTGTTTTCAAAGTGCAGTAGGGCCGGGGCAGCTGTCGTGTACAGGAGACCCGGCAACACTGAGAGAGGAGGCAGAGGCACAGATATTGTCAGATGTGGCTTCTGACCCCCTTCTGGGAGCAGACTGGTTGGCTGGTGTGGTTGTTGTGTCAGTAGATGCTCCTTCTTCAGTCCTCTGGGTGACAGGAAACAGAATACCAATAAAATAAGCAAAAAATACTTTGACTATATATATTTACTGTATGGTTATGTTGGGGAACAACTCTTTGAAATTACTTGTTACTGTGTTCTTTTGTGATGTACATTAAGGAACAACTGGACCACTGGACAATAAAACTGGATTTTACCCCCCCCAGAAATGTTCACTTTACACATTTGCACACCTTCACCCTGCCTGTTGCAATATTTGGTTATGTTTGCAATATTTGCATATTGGTTCACTTGAATACTTGCAATATTTGCAATATTGAGGTCTATAGCAGGTCTATACTACCAAGAAGTATTATGCTTTATCATCAATTTTTTTTTACATTTGGTATATAGACCTCACCGTTGACCACACACACTCACAGACAAATAAACACACACTTCAAATACATCACGATAATTACCAACTATTCAGGTGTACCCTTTACCCATTTTACCCATTACTTTCCCATTGCACATGTCTAGATTTCAATTATACATTTGTACATATTTATTTTATTTTGCTGTTATTTACCTCTGTTTTTGCTGCTATTACTTCTGTTTCTATCCACTTTCTGCTGTACAAATGCAATTTCCCACTTGTGGGACTAATAAAGGTTGGTCTTATCTCATCTTATTTTATGATCATGCAAATCTGCTGTATAATTACTCTCCTACTTGTTCTCAACCCAGCCACTGTGACCATGCATTTCTTGGTGATGGTTCCAGGAAGATGGGGAGAGTTGCATCCAGCGTAAAAAAAACAGACAGATTGAGCCACTGTGGCGAGTGAAAGGGAGATAACAGCAGTTGTAATTGTTCACACTGCACTGTAGTCTGTAGTGTTTCACCATGATCCTGAAGAAAGGTCGTCTCATTTCACTATGTTCTGCGTAGATCACTGGTGTCCAATCTTTTTCATTAAGGACCACTTACAGAAACATCTATGAATGGTGAATATCTTTCACTAGAGGTGAAGGATATTGGCTGACATGCGACGATTCATAGAGTCCATCCATAAGCATTATATGTGGGAGGATTAAGGATTAATTCATGACCCCCACAAAATCCAGCCATGAATAACTTGAATTTATAACTTTTTAGTTTTTTTTTTTACTAATTTCATTTGCTAGTAAAATATTAGCATGTTTAATCATCTGCTAATGTTACTCATCACTCTGCTGAATGCTTGGTATTACCAAATACCTAATATTTTGAGGTGAATAAATCTTTCTTTGGTTAAACTTGTTTTGTGATGATGTTGCCTTGATCATATATCTGTGGCTTCACCTTGTGTTGAAACTAAAATGTACAATAGAGTTGAGAACAAATTTAATGTATGGGGCCATCTTTCATTATATTTCAACAATTAGCTCTGGACTTAGATCACGGGCGCAGTTTGGACACCCCTACTGTAGATGGTAAAATAATATGAAAATCCACCTCTGTTCCATTTGCATTGGAGCCGGCAGGGGGCACCGATTCAGGAGTTGCCAGTGGCTCAGATTCTTCACCAGATCCCTGGGTGACAGGAAAAAGACAGAAATTATTATATTTGAAGGATATCCACTAATTGAATGTGCAGGTTAGATATGGGTACAAATGAAGAAGGAACAAATGAGCCACCAATAGGGTGAATATCCAGTGATCAAGAGAATAAAGAGAGCACTTTCATTTTAACACTTTGGCTCATCTCATTTTGCGTCTTTCCGAAATGGCATTTACATTTACAGCATTTCACATTTAACCTAATCCAGATTTTAGGTGTGTCTGCAGTAAGTGGGTACAAGCAATACAAAAGGAAATAGCTGCACTGAAATCCTACAACATTACATTAGAAAGAACATGGTTTGGCACAGAATGATGCCCAGATTTGATATTAATCAGCATCCGCCAAAGCAACAAATGTTTAGACTAAAGAAAACTAATTTATTTGGTCATAATTCCTGTGATAATGATTGTGAAAATTAGATAAAAAACTTACTTGTTGCACATTCTGATCAGGATCTGATCGAAGATAGAAGAGTAGAAAAAAGTTACATATCAGCAAAATTTTTATATGTGTTTAGTAAATATTTTATATAAATATTAAATATTGAAATTTAACCACAAGTACAAATGTTTAAAACAAAAAAAACTTGCGTCTAAACAAGTGTAATACTCCCGTCTGGCCTGCTGGTATCCTGTATAAAAGAGAAGAGAAAGTATTTTAGTATTTTACTGATTAGTAGTTTCCCCACATGACACCATGTTTGGTGTAAAAGTTACTGATGTTGTTTGCTGCGTCTCTCTCACCTGATCTTCTCTTCACAACCATCACAACACCAACAACCACAGCGATGAGAACGAGACCAGCAACAACCAACCCAGCAACGATGCCTGGAACATTATTACCTGCAGTAAAAGATTAGTGTAAATTACTTTTATACTGGACTGTGTGGAGTGTGTCCTGGGTCAGTGTGGTGGGCAACATTAAAATGTTTAATGTCATTTAGGATGTTGCCCACCTGAATTTGGAAAACTGTCGCCAAAATAGAAGTAAACGTCTGTAAAAACCTGTGAAATAAACCTGTAGAAACCTGTAAATAAACGTGTGAATCCAGATGTATTATTTTTATAATGTGCTCTATGGTATGCTATTATGCTATGTGCAGTTGTAGCGGCACCAATAACTATTTTACTGGTCTTATAGAATATATTAAGATGGTTATAAGATGCTTTTTAAATGTGTTGTGTAAATGTGATTACATTTTTGTTTTAGAGGTTGTGTCACGAGGTGAAATCGGTGACGCACTTGCAGACATGCTGTGAGCGGGGGGACAAGCCGTCTTACAGGGAGAGGACACTGGACGGGCTGAGGAGGAGGACCGGAGGCGTTTGGTCTGTGAGAGGGAGGCTGGCAGGTTTAAGGACGGTCCGGGAGCGTGGACTGGACGTGAGGACGTCTTGGGCGGCAGGAAGGTGGGGGAGCTTGAATTCACGTTTTCACACAAGGGGCAGGCAGGCTCAAGGTCAGGGACGGGCAGAAGTTGTGGCCAGGAGTTCCGTCGTGGTCTCAAGGGGGTCAGGGAATTCTCTAAGTCGGGGGCAGGCGAAGGTCGTAGTTCATGGGTCGAATTACTTGGGTGTGGGTAAGTGAGCTAGCGTCTCTGGTGAAGAATCTCAAACAAAGAGCGGCGTCTCCTCAGGGTCACCTGACTTTTATACTTGACGCTGCCCGCCTTCATTTCTGTCTCCCTGGCTGGTCTGGCGCTCTCTGGTGGGTTGGAGGCGTGTTGGCCATGACAGTTTGGTATAAATGTGTGTAAAAGGGTATTGATGTATTTCTGCTTCCTTATTTGTAACAGAGCTGTCAGTAACATTAAACTCAGATCAATGGTCAATAATGGAAGCATAGAAGGGGTCAGTCTGGAGGGTATATATAATAATTAACTAATTTGTTTCTCATTATCATTGTTATTGTACAAAAACATCAAACGACTTTTAATTCTGTTCACATGACCATACAGTGAAATACTCTCCACCACACTTTCTTGTAAAGGATCCTGTACACACTTCTGTCAAAAGAAATTTACAAAGAGGAAACTGATTCTGTCTGCTGCTAGAAGCTCCTGTACCTGCACTGTTGGTCCTGATCTTCTTCTCAGTCAGGATCATGTGGATTGGGTCTCCACTCTTGTGCTCCACCACACAGGTGAACTGGTTCTTCTTCCACACATCAGGGGTCACTTTGAGTTCTGCACATTTCTGGAAGGTTCCGTCATGGTTGGGCAACGTCTCACCAACATCTACATCTTCGTGCAGGTCCTGTCCATCTTTCTGCCAGCTGATGTTCACCTTATCAGGGTAGAAACCTGTAGCGTGACAGACCACTGGAGAGGAGGGGACTCTCTGCAGCAGAGACACCTGAGGAGGGACTAGAGACAGGAAGACAGGAGGGGGACAGGGAGAGAATTTGCAAGAGAAACAGGACGTCTTCATATCAGCAGAACATCCAAAAAATGCTCATTTTATATTCAACACTTCACTACATCTACCTGCCAGTTTACACTCCAAATACAACTGCAGCTCATAAGAGGTTCAGAGATGCATATTTCTAGCTGATCCCCATTTTCCTTGTTTTGTTTCATCTGTTTGTTAATCATCATACATTAATTATAACATATAAACTGTCTCAGTGTTTGTGTTTCTCGTTGTTCTGTGTGCTGCTGTACCTTTTCTCTCCAGACTGATCTTCCCATAGTGAACATACTTCTTCAGCCAGTAAATACATTCCTGGGTCAGGTAGTTCTTCCTATACTCAGCATCAGCTCCATCCCATTTCTGTTTTGTGATTACAGCCTGTGGAACTGGAGCAACCCAAGATGAGCTCTTCAAATCCAGTGAGATAAAATCTGCTCCATCGTAACCAAACTGTCTGTATCCATCTGTAGCTCCAGTCTCATCATCCAACTCACAGCCGTACATTGACTGTACAATGTGGATTCCTTAGAGAGAGAGAGTTTTTTTTATTGTTATTATTTTGTATTCATCTGTTGAATTTTCTAAAATATAAATGTATATAATTTTTTTTACTATATATAAACTACATGAGGATTTATATGAATCATCTTCATGCTACCACATGAAATAAATTATTTTAAAAAGCAAAAGTTTCATGTTTTTCTGTAGTTTACAACAGAATCAGGTCAGACGTCTCCAGTTCATTTTAGGACTGGAGGAGGGACCCCAGCAGTAAAACCTGTAAAAAATGTAAATGTAAATATAAACGTAAAACCTGCTGCTGTATCCTGTGATTAAACCTCAACCCAATAACAAAATAGTGATGATCAGCTGCTTGAAGTTATAAATGATTCTTAGATTGTGTAAGATAATATAATGTAACAGTGAGTAACACTGGAAAGCTGTAGTATGTGGTAGGCGGGGCTACAGGGATTGGTAAATTATTTCAGCTCTATGTTTGTTATGTTTCATGTTAACTTGAAATTAAGTGTGTAATTAAAACACTTTTTGCTAAATTTAATTCCCTGTGTAGAAATGTTGGTACTGAACATGCTACTGTAATGTACATTGATATTAATTAAATAAGTATTTGTATTTGTATTCGAGTTTCTTTTTCAGCTGGACCTCACCATGACATAATGGGACAAATTCCAGATCAGACCATCTGAACTGCCGCTGTCTGAACGGCACAGCAGAATGACCAAAAAAAGAGTTTACATCTACTGCCATTTCTAACAACTGCAGGACCATAGACAGGCTAGAGGAACCCATATTAATGTGAAATAATCTCACAAAGTGAAATTTTCATGATTAAACACACATTTTAAGACATAACCTTTAAACCCTTTATTAATATGCACAACTTTCATTAGCACTGTTCTGCCCTTAGGAAAAGAGTTAATGTTTTTATGTTAGTTTTAATGTTCACATAAAATTTTATATGAAAATGTTAGAAATAATAAATGTTTATTAAGGAAAAACACTTTGTGTTTGTAAGATCTTGTGAGATTGTGGATCTTTATTTTGACACGTTTGTAATCTGCATCCCATGATGCTTTTCGGTTGTGACATGCTGTGGAAGTGATGGACTTTCATTTATAGCTTTCAGCAGATTGTGCGGCCACGAAATTAATGTTTTTTTTTTCTGTTTTATTCGGTTCTCACTGGTCTTTGCACGAAGTGAAGTAATAAAGGAGCAGGACGGTCTTATTCCCGGCTCGTGAAAAACGAGTTTGGCTCGCTGTTTAATCTGTGTTCACACACACACAGACACAGACAGAGCAGTACAGAGTAGTTACTGTGGAAAGTAAAATATTTTCATGCTTAGTACTAAGTTTAGCCAGAAAAAAATTGACATGTTTGCAGGGGAAACAGATTGGTCTGAGTTCAGTCGTTTCTATGACAGGAAGGACGGTTGAACTGAATAAAAATCAGATGTGGATGTGCTTATATTCAGGCCATTTATTATTTAAAACCAGGATTAGATTTCTACTCACCGCCTGACTGGTTAAAACGCTGCATCGCTGTAATCAGATTGACTTTGAAGGAGGCTTCAGATCCCTGAAGATTCTGGGTAGTTCTGGTCCAGTATTCTGGTCCTTCATTATTCTTGATCCAGTCCACCTTGGGAATCGCTTGGCTGGTGTTACTGTCGTAATACAGAAACTGTTGTCCATCCACCAGGCCGACAGCAGTGAATTCTGGGAAATTAATTCCCTGCGTCACTGCAGTGTAGAAATACTGCAGGGAACGAGAACCTGTAAATAAATATTAAAACAAAAATTTTAACAAAAATTAATTTATTAATAATAAAAAACACAAGGCTGCATAGGCTATTCCCTCGTTAATTAATGGGTTCTTTCCTTGTCAATTAAGCAGTTTAAAGAAAGACCCCTTCACAACTTCCACTCAAGTGAAGAACTCTCCAGGAAACAGGTGTATCAGAATCTAAGTCTACCATAAAGAAAAGACTTCATGGGAGTAAATATAAAGGATTCACCGCAAGGTCCAAACCATTAATCAGCCTCAAAAATAGAACAATATTGACTTTGCCAAAAAACTCCTGAAGAAGCCAGTCCAGTTCTAGAACAGAATTCTTTGGAGTAAGATCAACCAGCACCAGAAAGATGGGAAGAAGAACGTTTGGAGAAGAATTGGAACAGCTCATGATCCAAAGCACACCAAATCTTGTGTAAAACATGGTGGAGGCAGAGTGATGGCATGGGCATTCATGGCTTCCAATGGCACTTGTTTACTGATGATGTGACAAAATACAGAAGCAGCCGGATGAATTCTGAAGTGTATATAGAGGAATATACTTTATTCTCAAAGGCAGCAAAGTTGATTGGACAGCGTTTCACAGTACAGATGATCCAAAACATACTGCAAAAGCAGTAAAAGTTCCAGACTTCAGGCAATCATTACCTGCAAAGGATTCTTGGCAAAATATTGAAAAGTAACATTTTACTTATAGTTATCTTTCCAATTAGGTTTGAACTTAACAAAAAGTGGAGACCTGGCCTCCACAGTCACCGGACCTGAACCCAATCGAGATGGTTTGGGGTGAGCTGGACCGCAGAGTGAAGGCAAAGGGGCCAACAAGTGCTAAACACCTCTGGGAACTCCTTCAAGACTGTTGGAAAAGCATTTCATGTGACGACCTCTTGAAGCTCATCGAGAGAATGCCAAGAGTGTGCAAAGCAGTAATCAGAGCAAAGAAACTAGAATATAAAACATGTTTTCAGTTATTTCACCTTTTTTTGTTAAGTACATAACTCCACATGAGTTCATTCATAGTTTTGTGAGTCCAGTCTAAAGTCATTTTAATTGAAAAAGCTCAGCTTTTTTATGCTGCAAACATGATGCTGCTGTGAACTGACAAATTCCCATCATTTAGTATTCTCTGTTCTGGATTTAATCTATATCAAATATCACAAGAGCATTATGTGCACCCGTATCACAATTTAATAATTTGACCATAACACAAACCTCCTGATGCAAGATCGCTTTTAAAAACCAGAAGATGAAAGATGAGGACGAGCAGGACCATGATTTTGACAGATTATTCGATGATTAGATCCTCACGGGCTGCAGACCTTAGACCAGCTGGAAATTCCTCATGTCTTCCTGTGATCTTTACAGACTTTAGAACCAGTTGGTTGAGACCAGTAGCGTCACTAAAATCTGGGCAGAAGTCAGAGCTGCAGGTACAGGTGGCTCCTCCCCGAAGCTCCTCACACACCCCGACATTTCACTACAAGCGCGGCTCAAATGACAACAGATGAATCACGGTGATCACGTGGTCCTACACACACACCCCGTTGCCGTGACGATGCAGTGGGTATCTCCAGTTTCACACTACATTGAATAATATTCAGAACTTCCCTACTAATTATTACTGCATTTACATATTTAGATTAGGCAACCCTTTCAGGCTCAAATTAACTTTTAGCAACAGGAAAAATCCTATATTTGGGGGAAATTATCATATGGGGTAGTACAATAGAATCCTGACTTTTTTTTTTAGAGAGACCTTCACATGCAATGCATTCTGAGTTGTTGCAGATTTGCAACATTGGCCCGTTGTACATATAGAGTATCCATATCTACTAATTTGCATATACTGTATCTATATGTACTCATGATTATTCTTATACACTTTTGGTTTCAAATTAATCGAGGTTGATAGTGATAATTACATGAAATTGATGCAGAGAAAATCCGTTTCAGTGACTCCAAGGAAGCAGACATGTTGGAAGTGAGACAGCACTGACATCTGGTGAGCAAGTGGGAAACTGTTTGTTGCTAGCGCACAACTAAGTCCTGCAGTGGAAATTCTAAGTAAAAAAATCTTAAAATATTTATGTGGGGGAATCAGGGAGTTAGTTTTTAACTGTTGCAAATCAGCAACGCCTGCCTCGAGAGGGTTAGCAACAGAACAAGTTGGTCAGAGTTTAGCCATACAGAAATCTGAATCATGTTTCCTGGTAAAGTGTATTAACACACAAGTTAACAAGACAACACACTACACATGAAGTTTAATACCAACAGTGCAAGAATGGCGTGTAGACCAAGTAGCATTGGATATGGAACCCGGTTCATGAGGGTGAGGGTGTGAGGGAAGAAGCTGTTACTGTCAGATCTGGTGTACAGACTTCTATACCATCTGCCAGAAGGAGCTTAAAAAGACTACGTCCAGGGTGTGAGGGGTCTATTTCCTGGATGTGGTGTCCCACTTCAAATCATGGAAAATGTTGGTACCCTTACTACCATTGTGTCCCTGAGCAAGACACTTAACCCTAGTTGCTCCAGGGGGACTGTCCCTGTAACTACTGATTGTAAGTCGCTCTGGATAAGGGCGTCTGATAAATGCTGTAAATGTAAATGTAAATGTAAATGTACCCAAGAACTTAACACTTCAAAAACGTAAAGTAACCCTCAGGCAGGTCTGAACTTAAATAGTGAGTTATATGCTGATCAAAAGGCAGTGGTGGCCTAGCGGTTAAGGAAGCGGCCCCGTAATCAGAAGGTTGCCGGTTCGAATCCCGATCCGCCAAGGTACCACTGAGGTGCCAATGAGCAAAGCACCATCCCCACACACTGCTCCCCGGGCGCCGGTCATGGCTGCCCACTGTGATGGGTGATGGGTTAAATGCAGAGGACAAATTTCACTGTGTGCACTGTGTGCTGTGCTGCTGTGTATCACATGTGACAATCACTTCACTTTGACTTTGACAAAACACAAGCCCCCATGTGTGACTGTGGTTTGTCATATTAACCCTACAAAATTAAATTCACCTGAATAAGACGTGTACACAATATATTGTTATTACATTTATGCTAGATATACTTTTTTTTTTTCTTTTGTCCCCATCTTGTCCCCAACCCGCTCCCTCTTGTTGTGCCCGGCCAGTCTGTGTCTGTGCAGTGTGAGGCGTCAGGCTTCTTCTCTCTGACTGGGACGTAGATCCTTGTCCCTGGGCCAGGGCAGTGTGACAGGCCATCGTCAGGCATCTGATGGAACCTTTAGCCAGAGCACCCGACTCTGAATTTGGTGACGCTGGACCTCCAGCGTCTTGGAGAGGTCACCTGTGTGGCTGTTCATGCAGGTGGAACTAGAAGGACCAATGTGACCCTAAACATCATCGGTTGGTGAAAATAGAAAGATATTATTGTGCAAAATTTGGTACATAAATAGTTACATGTGTTACCGGAGAACCTGGCGGAAACCCACACCAACACGGGGAGAGCATGTAACACACACAGGTCCCAGAACAGCCTTCTCGCACTCTTCCCTGTGAAGATGTGCGACTTTTCCTCAGCGCTGAGACTGTGGCTGCTCCCTGCTCACAGTTCACAGGCAGCCGCCAAGAACCTGGCAGCAGAACGCAGGACCGCAGTCACTTTCCTTAAAGTACTGAAGCTTTCTGTTAGCTTGAGGAGGACAACGTTCTCAACCAAGCCACCCACCATCTAACACGTCAAAAATTGCACTAGCGCGTCCAGTCAAAAGAGAAAATGATTAAAAGAGCGTCATATCTCTTCACCTCCACAAGATGGCGCTCATGCACGGCCTGTGTGGCTGCGCGGAGAGCTGGCGCGCATGCGCAGTTTTGGCCGCTGTGTGAAAAGGCTACAGGCTGCAATTCGCGCCATGACCCCCGCGGGCTGTTTCCTCACTTGCAGCAGAAATATTCTCCCTCCTGAGCAAAGGAGCGATAACGGAGAAAAAGACCCAGAGCACCACTCCCCTGACAACATTAGACGATCATAAAAACCTGAAAGACCAGAACAAAAGACCTTCCAAGATGGATGCTTATGTAGACCCCACCATTCTGAGTGACTCCCCTGAATATCCACGAATCACCAGCCTCAATCAGCCTCCAACATTCCGAGAGGCAACAAGACCCCAGACACCGACTTCATACCTTCAAATACCTACCTTCAGGGGGGACACCTCTGTCCACCAGCACTTCACCAATACATCAGCAAGGCCTGGGCAGATGAGAACATCCCACAGCAGTGGAGAGAGTGGCCAGCATGGTCACCATCTAAGGGTGACAAGGCCACCTGTGTAAATTACAGGGGCGCATCACTACTCACTGTGGCTGGGAAGGTTCTGGCTTCAGAGTCTGGTTAATAATTAATAACATGTTCAAAACCCAGACACAAAAGTGTTCATACACAGAAGTACAGAATCTCTCACGAGGCATGTAGCACAGAACCAGAATCGAGGCAACGATTATCAGACATCTGCTGAGTGCTTCTTGTCCATCGTTGTATTAGTCTCTTCTGGAAAGGTAGGATCTAGATTTTGTTTACTGTCTATTTGTAAGCTCAGCTGTAGGACTGTGTAGCAATATCAATTGTGTTGTGTGTATTTGAAAGGTAGATTGTGTTTAAGTAGCACCAAGTGATTGGCATCATTATCATACTCAGCTGGTCAATCACTGTTTCGGGTTCCCTGTGGTGCAAATTAGGGGGCTGGACTTAGGGATTTATAAGGAAGGTCACTCCGCTACAGACATAGTCTGTAGCTGAAAAGCAGCAGCTGTCAAGTTCAAACCTGGCATCTCTCCTTTTAGCCTTTTTTTTTTCACAGTAACCATGTGTCTGAAAACTATCCCAGTAACTGTCTCCTACAGACCCAGAAAAACATACTCACGCTGCAGAGGCTCTGTTACAAACAACCTCATCTACCCCAACCTGTCATCTACTTCTCAAACAAGGGTGGTAGGTGGACTCTGGAACTGTCAATCTGCTGTTAAAAAAGCTGACTTTATCTCTGGTCTCACTACTCTCCACTCCCTAAACTTCCTGGCACTAACAGAGACCTGGATATCCCCACAGAACACTGCTACACCTGCTGCCCTCTCTTCTGCCTACACGTTCTCCCACACTCCTAGAAAAACTGGGAGAGGAGGGGGTACTGGCCTTTTAATATCTAGAAATTGGTCCTTCACACCAATGCCTCTGACACATCTTAGCATCTCTTCTTTCGAATTCCATGCAGTCTCAGTTTCTTCTCCTGTGAACATCATTCTCATAGTCTTATATCGCCCTCCAGGGCCACTTGGGACCTTTATAGATGAATTGGACACTCTCCTCAGCACTTTCTCCTTAGAAACCCCCCTAACTCTCCTTGGTGACTTCAACCTTCCATCAGCCCAGCTACAATCATCCTGCCTTCTTCCCCTTCTCCACTTTTTCTCCTTAACCAACAGCAACATCTCTCCCACACACAAAGGAGGGAATGTCTTGGACCTGGTCTTCAGTCGTCCTTCTCCAACTTCTGACCTTTCTTCCACTCCCCTTCACATCTCTGACCACCACTTCCTGACCTTTACACTCACTGTACCTACAGGATCCACAACTGTCCCCCGTCCATCCTTCATTAGACAAAACCTTCACACTGTCTCACCTTCATCTGTATCTTCCTGCATTCTTTCACATCTCCCAACCTCTGACTCATTCCTCTCCTTACCACTAGAGACCGCTACTAACTCTCTCCTCACCTCACTTTCCGTTTCCATTGATCAACTCTGTCCTATATCAACTAAACCCAAAAGGACTTCTCCCCCTGCGCCCTGGCTCTCTGATACATTGCGTAGCAATCGAAGAGTTCTTCGAGCAGCGGAGAGAAAATACAAGAAATCTCAACTTGACTCAGACCTACTGGATTACCAGAATCTTCTGCGCAAATTTTCTACTAACCTCACTACTGCTAAAACTGCTTTCTACAAAACAAAACTAGAAGCCTCTGCCCACAACCCTCAAAAACTCCACAACATCTTCTTATCCCTGCTCAACCCTCCGACTCCCCCTGCCCAAACTTCATTAACAGCTGATGATTTTGCCAACTTCTTCACAGGGAAGATTGAAAAAATCTGTGAGACATTCTCCACCACTAATCCTACTCTTCCCTCTGAAAATTCGACAACTACTCTAAATCAATTTTCTAAAATCACATCTGATGAAATCATTCAGATTATTTCCACAGGCAACCCAACCACCTGTCCACTAGATCCAATACCTTCTGCAATGTTTCAAACTATCTCCCCTGACCTCATCCCTTTCATTTCTTATATCATAAACGGCTCAATCTCATCTGGCCACGTACCATCCGCCTTCAAAACAGCCAGGGTTCTTCCAATCCTAAAGAAACCCACTGCTGATCCTACAGACATTAACAATTACAGACCAGTTTCCCTCCTCTCATTTCTATCCAAAATCCTTGAGCGCTGTGTCTACAACCAGCTATCACTCCATTTATCACAGAACAACCTCCTGGATCCTAACCAGTCTGGCTTCAGAACAGCTCATTCCACCGAGACTGCCCTTTTGGCGGTTACCGAGCAGCTACATGCAGCCAGATTGGCAAAACTGTCATCGGTTCTTATTCTCCTTGACCTATCTGCAGCATTTGACACCGTTAACCACAAGACTCTCTTGGCAATCCTGAAGAGGCTTGGAATTCGGGGCTCAGCATGGCAGTGGTTTGCTTCCTACCTTGATGAGCGATCTTACCAAGTGACTTGGAAAGGATCCACCTCTACCTCACGTAGACTCTCCACTGGTGTCCCTCAAGGCTCGATGCTAGGTCCTCTCCTTTTCTCCCTCTACACGAGATCACTTGGTGAGGTCATTTCCTCACATGGATTATCCTACCACTGCTATGCTGACGACACACAACTCCTCTTCTCCTTTCCTCCCTCTGATCTTCATGCTGCTTCCAAAATCTCTGCATGTCTATCAGACATCTCATCTTGGATGGCAGCCCATCACCTCCAACTCAATCCCACCAAAACTGAACTAATATTCATTCCAGCAGATTCTTCACCACATCAGGATCTTGCTATTTACCTAGACAACTCGCAGCTCTCTCCTTCTGCAACAGCCCGCAACCTTGGCGTAACAATAGACAACCATCTCTCCTCAACTCACATCAGCAATCTTTCCCGCTCATGTAGATTCCTTCTCTACAATATCAGACGAATCCGCCCTTACCTGTCAACCCAGGCCACCCAACTACTGGTTCAGTCCTTAGTAATCTCACGACTGGACTACTGCAACTCCCTTCTAGCTGGTCTACCGTTACGTACCATCCGACCTCTTCAACTCATACAAAATGCAGCAGCACGACTAATCTTCAACCTTCCCAAATTCTCCCACACCGCCCCTCTGCTACGTTCCCTCCACTGGCTCCCAGTAGCTGCACGCATCAGGTTCAAAATACTGATGCTGGCCTACAAAGCCAAACATGGAGCAGCACCATCCTACCTCACAGCCCTTATTACACCTCGCACTGCACCTCGTATACTCCAATCCTCCAGTACTGCTCGCCTGGTCCCTCCATCTCTGAAGGTAAAAGGAAGACATTCATCTAGACTCTTCTTCGTCTTGGCCCCTCGGTGGTGGAATGAACTTCCCCTCGAGGTCAGAACAGCTCAGTCACTGAGCACCTTCAAACGACAGCTCAAGACCTTCCTCTTTAAAGAATATTTAGATTAAATTGTAATTTTCTTGTCAAACTTTGTGTACAGAATCTACAACAGAGTGAATTAAATAGATGTATTCATAGTTGGGGTCCTAGTGAACTGGAATTGATCTCTTCATCGATGGTAACTTGAAAGCACGTTGTAAGTCGCTCTGGATAAGGGCGTCTGCCAAATGCCGTAAATGTAAACCGCATCATCTGGCAGCAGCTGCGCTCAGAGGGGATACAAGGACGGCCAGGAGACAACAGGCGAGGAGGAAAAATGTCTGCCAGTAACATCACCGCCACTTTCACACGTCCCACCTGCAAGAGGAGTTGTGGGTCCAGGATGGGATTATACAGCCTGAAGATTTCATCCACACAGGTTTACTTGTCATCTTCACTGCCTTTGCTGCTGATAGTGTTGATCATGTGAGTACAAGATGGTGTTTTTTCACTTTAATAAATTAATTTTTTTACACCAGATAAGAAGTTGTGACAGTAAGTATTCTGCATGCACACACAACATTCTGTCCCAGTGGTGTATAACATACCTTGAACCCGATGATGACGTCCACATCTGTCCTTTAGCGGTGAATTCTCTGATCTTTTTTTTTTTCTCCTTCTCTTCACCTTTCAGCTCTTCTGTTGTTACTTTTGGAGATATTAAAGGTTGCTTCGTTCCTCTATTTACTCTTTTGTTGCGGTAATAGAGTGTGTTTGATAAAATGTGTGAACTTTGGTTTATGGCGGTGTTACGTCCTTTAGGCCGTAGAATGGCTTGGGGTGCTCTGTTTTGTGCGTGTTCTCTTTTAGGCTGTCTGCTGGGGGGAGGAGATTTGGATTTACAGCTCCACCCACCAATTCCCTCGTCAACTGGCAGCCAATCAATGCACAGGACAGAGCACTACATAAGGACCCTTCCAGCCACCATTCAGGGCTCATTGTTGTGGAGCCGGAGGAGGAGCGAGAGGAGAGTTTTGGAGTTTTGATTGTGTTAGAGTTAGATAAGAGTTGTTCTTGTGTTAGTGATTAGTGTGGTTAGTTGTGGCTTTGTTGTGTAGTTGTTTTGTCTCTCCTTTTATGGTGTGTTGTCCTCCTGTGAATTGTGTTGTTGTATTTAGCACTTTTGGTTTGGTTTGTTGTTCACTGCTCACTCTAAATAAAAGCACAATATTTCACTTGGGTTTGGTATTTGTGTCTTCCCACTGCACATATTCCCCTCGTTTGTTGTCGTGTCTCCTGACCCCTAGACAGGGACGTGACAGCGGTCAAAAATGCAGTTTTGTCACGTCTTGACGTTTTGGGGAAACAGAAGCACATAAGTTGGACATTTTGAAAAGTGAGGATATTTATTTAACAGAAATCAAACTGGTACGATGGCCGAAAAGGAAGCGCAAAATAAACTCAAATGAACCCTGAGGCATGTGTCAGCAATACAGGAACAAAACACGACAGAAAACAATACCAGAGTCTACATCAATGTTGCAGCCCAAATAAAGACTGCAGTTCTCTCTTATGGAGCTCCAGTCAATCAGGCCGGATTCATCGCTGCTGTGACTGACTAGACCCCCATAATTCTGTGATCGCCCAATGGGCATCACAAGTATATTTAAAATAGCATCAGGCAGAAAATACAAAGACACACCTTGGACTGTTCAGGACTTGAACCGTCAACTTTCTGATTATGGGTCTGTTTCCTTACCTACTAGGACACCACTGCCCCATTCGGTGTGTCATATATAGCTAATCTCACAAAAATAATTTCACTGGATGAGAAATTAAAATCCCAGAGAACCTCACCTTTTATACTGTAACACCACAAGAAAGGAGGCAAGAACAGATCCAGATACCCCCAAGGGGGGGAATTAAGGGTCCAAATAAACATTCAGGTCAAGGCCTGATAACCATACTCTCTTGTGGGGTCTGTATGTGTTGCAAAATACTGCTGTTCAATAGAGACAACCAGCTAAATTACATCACAAACCCTATTAAAGTGCAAAAAAACTGGATGAGTCTGGATGAAGGTCTTGTTCTTCTTTTGATAAGTCGAGGATCAAAACGAGCAGCGGTCTGAGTGAAGAATCAGTTCCTGTTTTGGCAGGTCTGGGGTGCAGGTTGTAGTTTAACTTCTGTGTTTGTCTGGCAGAGGGTGTAAAGTGTGGGATGGATCGGATGTACAGGTCCAGATAGAGGTCCAGGAAGGACCACAAATTATCTCACTGGCAATTTCACTGGCAACTGTACTTCTTATGGATCCTTGACAACGTTTCGCCCTTCCATTCTAGAGGGCTTTCTTAAGTCTGACTTTTAAAATAGCACAAGAGTTCTTTCTCGAATCAGATCCATAACAAGTCTAGTTGCCTGTGAAATAACCTTTTTTGAGATAACCATAATCTGGATGACTGAGAACCTTTACAGATATTGAGCATAAATGATATTTTCTGCGGTCAAATGTGTTTGTTTCAGTCACGAAACAAGACTGTGATGGAGGAGCACAGAGTGAATTTGTTAACTTGTTGAATTGGATCAGTATTTCCTGTGGAAAACAGAAAACTTCTATAAGAACATCTGTGTTAAAGACTGAATCTGGACACCAGTAAATAAGTTTAAAATAACGTACTATTTGACCAGAGGTGCATCAGATTCTGCAGAGATATTAGACCCCGTATCAGAGCAAACAGACGAAGAAGATTCTACATTAATAGAAAATATTTTGATTAAAGTACAAACATACAAATTTATACATTAACTTAAGTTAAATACAAGTTAAAATAAAGTCTTAATATTAAGTAATTTCTGAGATGAGTGCAATACTCAAGTCTGGCCTTCTCGTAATCTGTATAAAAGAGAAGAGAAAGTATTTTAGTATTTTACGGATTAGTACTTTTACATTTACAACATTTATGAGACACCCTTATCCAGAGCGACTTACAATCAGTAGTTACAGGGACAGTCCCCCCCTGGAGACACTTAGGGTTAAGTGACTTAGGCTACAGCGATGAGAACGAGAGCAGCAACAACCAACCAAGCAACGATGCCTGGAACATTATTACCTGCAGTAAAAGTAAAAATCACTTTTATACTTTAATAATAATATTATAGAAATATTCTTTTTCGTCTTATTATGTATTTTAATGTGTAATTTGAACAGCACCAATTATACATTCTTTAAATAGTAAAGTAGATTATTAAAATTCAGTTTCTTACATGTGTCACTTTAAGAAATCATCCATGTTTTGTGTTTTAAAGATTCTGTTTAGACGGGTTGGTGGAAATGTGTGTAATAAAAATAACATTTAAGTCAAATCAATGGTCAATAATGGAGGCATAAAAGGGGGTGAGTTTAGATCGGGGGGGCAAACTATGTCCAGGGGGTGCAGAGTTGAAATGGACTGTCGATTAAGTTTTGACTTTGACCATATTAATAAACTTGTTTGACACATTGACACATTGTTGACGTGCACATTTGAAGCGCCCAGCTTCATTCTGGCTTGAATAAGATCTTTATAAAAAGTTTAATCCTCAGCACCAAACAGTGAAATGTTCTCCACCACACTTTATTATAAACTGATTCTATAAACACGTCTATCAAAGAGACTTTAAAGCAAGAAGACTGATGATTCTGTCTAGAAGCTCCTGTACCTGCACTGTTGGTCCTGATCTTCTCCTCTGTCAGGATCATGTGGATTGGGTCTCCACTCTTGTGCTCCACCACACAGGTGAACTGGTTCTTCTTCCTCTCATCAGGGGTCACTTTGAGTTCTGCACGTTTCTGGAAGGTTCCATCATGGTTGGGCAACGTCTCACCAACATCTACATCTTCATGCAGCTCCTGTCCATCTTTCTGCCAGCTGATCATCACCTTATCAGGGTAGAAACCTGTAGCGTGACAGACCACTGGAGAGGAGGGGTCTGTCTGCAGCAGAGACACCTGAGGAGGGACTAGAGAGAGGAAGAGGGGGGGGGACAGGGACAGAATTTGGAAGAGAAACATTTTATATTCAACACTTTACTACATCTACCTGCCAGTTTACACTCCAAATACAACTGCAGCACAATTACACATTATTATTATATTACTTTGTGATTATTTGTCATTGGGCAATAGCAGATTTTCAGATAATTCCTCTTTTCTTTATTGTTCTTTTCTTTATTTTGTCCCTGTCTGGCTCTTGTGTTTTCATATTTTTCTAAGTAGACCACATTTCTTTTGCTGTTTTGTTTTAGTTTATTTTTGATGAATATTCTTTAATTCATCAATAAATGGCTTCCCCCTCTTTATGTTAGTGTTGTAGTCATGAATCCCTACTGATGGTACATAGCAGTTGTTGTACCACATCGAAAAGTGGAAAAAACACAAGCGCAAAATGTTGAAAATAAAGCGGTTTTAATAATGAGAACAGAAAGATGGTCTGAAAACACATTAAAACAAAAAGAGACGTCATGCAGCATCACACACATGTAAAGCTTGACAGGGGTGTGTGGTCACGTCCCTGCTGTTAAAGCCCCAATTACCCTGACACTAATTATGAAGCATCTGAGAGTGATTCAGCTCCAAAAGATAAGATAAGATAAACCTTTATTATCCAAACCAGGAGCATCTCAGCGTTATATCAGTCCTGCTGTGTGTTTCTCTGTGTTGTTCTGTGTGCTGCTGTACCTTTTCTCTCCAGACTGATACTCCTGTACATCACATACTTCTTTATCCACTCAATACAATCACGTTCCAGGTATTTCTTCCAGTATCTAGATTGACCTCCATTCCATTTCTGCTTGATTTCTGCCTGTGGTCTTGCAAAAACCCAATCAGTGTTTTTCAAATCCAGTTTTATAAAATCTT
This sequence comes from Denticeps clupeoides, assembly GCF_900700375.1. Lineage (NCBI taxonomy): Eukaryota > Metazoa > Chordata > Actinopteri > Clupeiformes > Denticipitidae > Denticeps > Denticeps clupeoides. The sequence continues at coordinate 207,841 of NW_021629784.1, read as the reverse complement.
CTCCATCGTAACCAAACTGACTGTATCCATCTGTAGCTCCATCTTCATCATCCCACTGACAGCCGTACATCTGCTGTAAAGTGTGACCTCCTGAGAAAGAGAGAGAACACATTTTGTTGTGTGCACTGTGTGCTGTGCTTGCTGTGCTTCACAATGACAAAGTAAAGGAAATTTTCTCCACACAAGGAAGGAAGGTGCGGACCACGGGAGAAGATTCCAGATGAGTTTATTGAGAAGATCTCTGTGCGCGATGCAGGATGTTCTGAAACAATTCTGCTCTCTGTTGACTTTTTATTTTGGGCAAAAGGGTGTGGAGCCCTGGAGACCGACTCCAAATAAGACATGGAGCTTCACCAAAACACAACCTGTTTCATCTCAGATAAGAGATGAGAGGGGGGTGTCCTGGGTGGACTCAACAGAACTAGTTGTGGTTTACACACAGACAGATAACAGGACTAGTTGTGGTTTGCACAGCTGTGTCCCTGCTCACGACTGAACTTGAGATCATTTGCAAATGCAGCACAACATTGACATACTGTGCACATCATATATTTAAATAGTAGAAGAGAGGAATGCCATATAAACATAAATAATTATTAATGATGTAAACACTTTTCCTACAACAATCACTTCACTTTCAGAGAGAGAATTTTAATCAGAAAAAAAGCTCTAAGATCATCATTTGTTTTCCTGTTTGTTTTTTGTTTTGTAATTTGGTCACTTTCTGAGTTCATGTATTTACTGTACAGAACTGTTTTATTTACGTTACATAAATAACTGAAGTTTTAGGTTTATGTTTATGATTATATAAATCTGTCATCAAATACTTTACTGTGTAAATTCTGTATAATTACTTTATTATAAATAACGTGAAGATGTGGAGAGTTTACATGAACTGTTGGGGCAGTTCTGTGTGTGCATGTGTGTGTGTGTGTGTGTGTGTGTGTGTGTGTTATTCTTCAGCTGTGTGAGAAAGGAGAGCTGCAAATGCTCAACATTGGGGGAAACACATTCTTGTCACATCAAGGAGTTTGATGCATGAGGCAGTACACGACAAGGATATTTAATGAAGGTTAACACAAAGGAAACACCACTGGGGCCTAAATGTGAACAAAAGGCAACTCTTGGGGTTGTCTAGACTACAGTAATAGAGCTCAATGAGTGGCAAAAGAATGAAGGAAGGCAAGGACACTAATTACACAGAAATGGAGAAATCATGGTGGTAACTGGGGGACAGTGAATGGATGTAGAATGGGTGGCTCCTGGTGGGCAAGTTCTCTGTGCTCATTATAAGAAGCAGTGAATTCCAGATCAGTTTAGTGTTTCAGTGATATTACAGATGAAACGTGCCAAATTCTAGAATTGCTGAAACTAACAAGTTCACTGTTTCTGCTTAAATCTGTGGAGCTAAAATAGAAGCTTCATCCCTGGGCAACAAATAAAACTCCAGAGGTGTTTGGATTTGAAGAGGATGAAGGTGCTTGTTGCTCTTACCTTGATCTCCAGTCTGATTAAATTCAGTCATGATCATTTTCAGGTTCTCCTTGAATTTCCATGTAAAATCTATGAAGCTCATTGTCTGATCCTCCACATACTTCTCTCCCAGCTCCTTCACCCAGTCCTGCCGGATCTCAAAGTGGTTGTTCTTACTGTCGAAGTATCCAGTCACTTCATCATCGAACAAATTTACACCAACAAATTCAGGAAGATCCTTTATTCCTGTAGCTGCTGTGTACAATCCTGTCCAGGAATGAATCACTGTTGGAGAAGAAACAGGAAATTTAGGAAACTGTAGTAAACAAATTATTTTAAGAGTCAATATAGGGTTAGTGGCATTATTCACTTGGGCTTTTACTCAGTAGAAGTAATGTATATAAGGTGGGAACTAACAGGCAGGTTCCAGGTGTTGTTAGACGGACCCATTATACTGTTTTTATACTGTTTTATACTGTTTTATACTGTCTCAATCCTCTGCCACCATACTCAGCATTTGTAAGTTTGTGTTTATGAACTATCATATTAGTTATAGATCATTGCAAATATTTTACATTTTTTGTTTGTGCAGCAATAAATAAGGTACCTTAAGAAAAAGATCAAAGTCTGGACAGCGTTATTAAAGCGGAGGGCGTCATCACGCACCTACAGCGGTGGTACCAGCCCGTTTGGTGCCCTGGGCGAACACCCCTAAAACAGTTCCATTCATCAAGCCAATACACAGTTCCCATGAAATGTTCAGTGAAAACAGTGCTGGGCCAGACAGGTAACACTTGATACCATTTGTAATACTTCAAGATGTTGAGATGATCACCATATTCAGATTTAAAAACTTCTTTATTTCTGAAACAGATTTCCTGGATGTAAACCTCGCTGAACGTGTAAAACGGTACTGCAGCCTGCTGAGCACAATTTAAGGTGGAACTGATCCAATAAGGAGCTTCTTCCTGTTCTACTTTGTAAAATGGTTATTGGATGCCGCTTCAGCCAGTCAGAGAATCTTATAATCTCATAAATTCATAAAGTAATTTCTGAATAATCGCCATCATTAATGGATTGTGTGCTTTACATTTTGCTTTATTAACCTGTAAGTGCTTATATAAAAAAAACTTCTGATAAGTGTTGTCTTGTAGGATGTGCCTCGATGTATCAACACTGCAGTCAAACACAAGGCAAGTGAAGATAACAAGGTTGTACAGGGTGGGCCATTTATATGGATACACCTTAAAATAATGGGAATGGTTGGTGATATTTTAACGTCCTGTTTGTGGCACATTAGTATATGTGAGGGGGCAAACTTTTCACGTTGGGTGGTGACCACAGTGGCCATTTTGAAGTCGGCCAATGGATCCAATTTTTTTTTTTCAATAGGAAGAGGGTCATGTGACACATCAAATGTATTGGTAATTTCACAAGAAAAACAACGTAACTTTATTCTTTCATAAGTTATTTATAAGTTTCTGACCACTTATAAAATGTGTTCCATCCATTCCCATTTTATTAAGGTGTATACATATAAATGGCCCACCCTGTATATTGAGGATATTAACAGGATATTAATAACTGATACATACTGCAGCTGTTGAATATTGACAATATGAGAACCAAATCTCTACAGAATATAAAGAACACAGTCAAAAAATGGCTTTGTTAACACTGTTGTTGTTAAATTCTACCAAATCAACTCTTCTGTCATGTTTGTAAAATGCTGAAAAGCCTTACGAACCCATATTATCTGTTCAAACCACTTCAACTCCAAGGATAATAAAATATACAGACAAAACAGAAGCAGGAGGAATCAAACAACTTTTATATTTTTCTCAAACAAGACAAACCCAGACAAATAATGATCCAAGCAGCTGGAAAACTGATATAAAAAAATGAACTAACTAAGGTCATCCAGTTATAGCACATTTTCTACATAATAATATCAATACTGGATTAATTAATAGCAATAGCAATACTTTTTCATTCAATATTGCAATGACAAAAAAATTACAGGATATAATATAATAGTGTTTATGATTATTAATTATATGTCTATTCCAGTAAAAATACAAGCTTGAATTCTGTTTCCTTGTTGTCACAATCCAGATCACTGCTCCTGTCTGTCCTGTTCTGTCACCTTCTTGTTTTATCTGCCTTGCCTGTATTCGTGTCCTTGTCTCTCGTCTGATGTGTCCTGTGCTGTTTGCACGCAGTGTAGCTGAGACTTTGTCAGGACCCGGTCTGGAAGGAGCTCGGACCGAAGTTTCATGTTGGTCCTGTATTATTATGTTTCCTGATTGCTTTCACCTGTGTCTGATTGTATGAAGCTGCCCAGTTTGTGTCTGTTTGCGGTTGGGTCACTATTACTGGATGTCTCCCCCTGTCCTGTTCACCATGTATTAAACCCCTGTCTTATGACGCTGTGCGTATGCGTCCTTCTTCCTCGCCATGTCCAGCCATAGTTCCAGATCTACTGCCTCACCATGTCAAACCAACGTGACATCACTTCTGGTTTCTGCTGGTTTGTGTTTAAGCGTCATTAAAAAACTTCACTATGTCATGAAATTGTGCCCCCTGCTTATTTTCCATGGTGTGACACTTGTTTTTATCTCGTTGGTCACATCCTGAAACAGATCAGCCCTGCCAACAAGTTGCTCAATTTAAACATAATTTTTGTCATCCACTAAACATACAATTCATAAATCCAACTAGTCTTAGAAACAAAACCTTTTTGTGAAATATCTTCATTTTTTCTTCAATTAAAACACATCAATTCAAGTATACCAGACTGTTTTTTGTGTTATGACTTAACAATTAAACTAAACACTTAAACACTATTAAAGCTACAAAAAAAATGAACAAACTTGTCTATCAGTCACATAAGCAGCTGCACCATAAATAAGAGCCCCACCCTGACTGTTAATATTTTGGTGTATAATTACTATGGTGCAATGATTTATTAACACAAAGAAAATGTAACGATGGCCAAAAACAGGGAAAACAAAGGGAACAAATAAAAACAAACCCGCAGGTAACAGGGTCCACATAAATGTTGCAGCGTTGGTCTGCTGTCCAACAGTCATGTACGCCTAATCGCCTGTATTGTACGCCTGTATGTACAATATATGTATATACAGTAGGTTAGTGAAGAATGTAAAGACCCAAAACTACTGAAGGAACATTATTTCTAAGGAACAGGAGCAGGATATTCATTCCAAGAAAAATTCTTTCATTGCGTAAAATTGCTTTAAGCCACACAATGTGCAGAAACACATCTGCCTATTGTTAATAGTTACTAATGTTAATTGTGAACTAATCAGATTGTAGTTATTGTCTATTTATATGCTTCAATTGTTCAGTTTTCAGTTGTCAACGCATTGGACAATAAAACAGCGGCAAAAATCAAAGAGAATCGACTCCGCCTTTAACTCCGCCCCCTCCACCAATTCTGCTCCTTCCTCTACTTTTGTTCTCGAATTTATTTCAGCATAAGCACAATTTTGTATTCTTCTTCGTGATTTCGTCTATATCAAATATCACAAGAGTATTAAAGACTTACAACATAGGAAAAATCCACATATATTTTGAAGCATTTTTAAACAGGCAAACCTTCTGAAATTTTTAAAATCACCTTTAAAAATTACTACATCCTCACATGTTACACACATTACACCAACAGAGAACCTCGCGGAAAATCCTATTATCTTCGTGATGATTTAGAACCAATTGTTTGAAACCAGCGTCACTAAAATCCGGGTAGAAGTCGGGGCTGCAGGTCCCTCCAACTACGTCCAGTCCCGCCCACTCGCTCTTGATTGGTCAGAACTTGCCCTGTCAATCAAAACCTGATTCATTTAAGCCATGTCCGTCCTTCTCCGTGAAGACACTTACTGTGTCCCCGAACAAGAGTGTCTCCAGGGGGTACTGTCTCTGCAACTACTGCTTGTAAGTCGCTCTGAATAAGGGCGTCTGGTAAATACTGTAAATGTAGATGAACGTGATGTAGAGGAGAATCGATTCCGCATTTATTCCCCCCCTTCCCCATAACCGCCCATCTTCCGTCTACTGTGTTCTCGACTTTTATAACAGACACCATTTAATATTCTGTTCTGGATTTTGTCTATATGAATTATCACAAGAGCATAAAAAATTAACAACACAGAAAAGCTCCACCCATATATGAAAATTTTACCATAATAATTAAGCAATAATTTAAGCAAAAACACAAACCTGCAAGATCACTTTTAAAGACCAGAAGATGAAAGACCAGGATGAGAAGGATCATGACTGTGACAGATTGTTCGATATTCCTCACATCGCCCTGAATAGAATTAGATCCTCACGCTCGGCAGACGTTAGAAGAACTGGAGGTCCCTGCGAGTTAAAAAACAAAACCCGGTTGGTTGAGACCAGTAGCGCCACTAAATTCCTGAACTGAAGTCATTTCTTGACCGAAGCTCCTCCCGCGCTCGAATTGAAATGTTCCATTTCAAAGGACAACAGATGAACCAAGTTTAAATAGGTTTGTGCTGGTTTAGTACTGAATGTTTTACATTGTTACACTGAAAAAGTGAACACTGGCTAAACTTTGTAATAATTTTTATGTTTAGCCAGTGTTCACCTTTTTTCACCTTCTCTACTTGGACACAAAATAAACGGCAGAATGCAGGATTTTCAAGATTCAAGAGAGATTTATTGTCAGTACAACAGTATACACGGTATACAGCGACTTGAAATACTGTTTCACAAAGACCCCCCCAAATATGATTATAATAGCATACAGTTATTATTATATTATAATATTCAGAACATGAGTGTGTGAAGGATCCACCTTGTGTGAAGAGGTGAGCTGAAATGCAGCCATAGCCAGCATGATGGACCCTGATCAGCACCGATCCTCGTACCCCAGTAAAGTGGAGCCCTGGCACCTAGTTTATACTGTCAAAAGGGAATAATTCTAGAGACCGTCACCACACATGTTTTGTGTCTAAAACCTCTTCCTTTGCCTTGTGTATACACTGTTAAATTGTAAAATTTCACTGTGGAAACTTTACTTTATTAATGATGTTTAGTTATTATCTGTTTGGATTCGAGTGATGACGTAGTTTCAGATTTTAGGAATATCATCTCGACGTCTCGCGCGTTGTGACGTCACTTTCCGGGTTCGGCAAGGCAGCGCGCGCTGACTGTAAGGAAAACGATTCATTTGATTCCTTTATTCCTAATCTTTTTTAACCTTTGCTAGGAATTTCACAAAGTCAACGCCGTAAGTGATGTCTCAGTAAACAGACGAATCCTCGTTCATCGCTCTCCGTGGTTTATCTGAGTGTTAATTCGCAATCCTGCATGAGAACACGACAGTTAAACTAAATAAATGTAATAAGTAGTACTTAAGAGTGTTGAGTGTGTTGTATTGAACGCATGTTCACACTCTTGCAAATGTATGTTAGTAAATATCCTACAATTTGAGGGTCAAGTTGATAATAATTAAATTATCTATCTATTTGTATCTATCTTTTCTCTCTCTCTCTCTCTCTCTCTCTCTCTATATATATATATATATATATGTGTGTGTGTGTGTGTGTATATATATATGTTTTTATATTATGTACGTATGGGATATTTTCCAGCTTATGTTTTAAAATGTACATTTATTTCAGCCAAAGTCTCTATTTGCATAGAGAGTTACAAATCTTTATGCAACTTTTTACCATGTGCGCATGTTTGTGCGTGTGTGCGCATGCATGGTAAAACGAGTAGAGACACAAATATTTATGTTCCTTTTACCATGCGCGTATTTATTTATTTATGTATTAATTTGTTCATAGGTTCTGGGTCTTTTCCCCATTTGCGCTATAAAATGACTGGGAAAGCAGTAAGATTTAAGCTTATTGCAAAGACAATCAGCTGCTGCTGCTTCTCAATCATATTTGTATGAATCGAGCTTGATATATTTACTGGTATTTGGGTAAATATCAGGATAGCGCGGAACAACTCTTCTAACTCTTCTAATTTCTTAAACGCGCTTTCGTCTCGCGCATGCGCAGTACGACGGAACTCGGACGTTGACGAAGACGAACTTGACCAGGCTGAACAGCACGATATCGGGATGTGGCGGCACCAGAATAAGTATGTTCACGATGAGCTGTTTATAAACCCCACTGTCATTGTATTGCTCATTAAAAACATTTTTTTAATTATATTTGTGAGGAAAGGAAAATATATAAAAGGCACATTGAAGTAGTTTTATGTGAAATGCGACCAAATGCTTATTAGCCACGCTGCAAAAATCGATTTTTACTGAACACTTGTTTTATTCACAGCGTTTAAGCTATTTTATTCGGTTGTAAGTTCATGGTTTATTTTTATGCTTAATGATGTGTAAAAACCCGTGCAGCCTTCATGAACATTCTTTCTAGAACGTTCGATTCGCACATGTGTTCATATGGAAATTAACAACATGATGCTTGAATGAGGATATTTTAATTAACAAGCAAGTTACATATTTTGTGTTTTATTTAGTGTATGCTTATTTGGGGGTTAAATTCATGCAGTGAAAGAGTAAGTTTTGCTTGTTTTTGTGTGAAAAGAGGGCTTGTCATTTGAAACACTACAGATTAAAACATGGAAGCTACACTAGAAGTTCTCCAATTCCATGTCTCTACACAAATCATTTAATGCAATGAGGATGCACTTAACAAAAAAATCATTCATATCAGGCACATGGCGGCCAATCCAGTCCATGTGATAACATCTCTTTGATATTTCACTGTCCACTTTGCAGTTTTGAGGAGCCCTGCACAGAGTCTATTTTTTCTCATTTGAGGCAGCATCTCAAAAAACATGAGACTTTGTGGTGTCCATACAATAATTGCAATTTTGAGAGCAATGTCTACTCTACATCGAATTCCCTTAAATATAGAGAGCATGGAGCATTTGATCAGAGGCAGTTGAAATCGGACATTTTTTTGTATGTTGCAACACAGTGTAGATAATGTGCAACAAGAACAGCCTCTGACCACTGATCCTGTAGATGAACATTTGGGGGGAAAACGTAATAGAGAATGAAAACTTCATCAGTTGGAGCGTAATTTAGCCTCACTCTTTCTCAAAATGCAGCTGATTTTGCATGTTTCAGATTTGGTAATAATTGGATAATTCAGTAATTCTTTCAGAGCCCCTTGTCTAACATGCTGTTCAGCAAATTCTCTTTGAACATGGTTTGAATGGCTGTGATTCATTAGTGAGAAAAATAGTGAATGCAGTAAAAGACAGAAACCCAATTTCACGATGACCAGAGATGGTGAACTTCTTTCCACAATAAGCAGAAGAGCATCATATTTTCAGAGTGAATTTCTGATCGTCATGCCAATTGAATACGAGCTTGATTCACAGTCAGTCTCTTATGCTCACTATCAAGAAAATAACACTGAGACCTTCAGAATTGTCCTGGGTCTTTATGTTGATGAATTTGAGCTGGCCAATCCCCTTGGCACTTCTCAAGAAAACACAGAATGTTTGCTCTCTATTTGGTTTCAGCCAACCTTCCCTCAAAAGACCGTTCATCACTTCATTCAATTCAGCCAGCAATTTTATGCATCTGATTTTATGCATCTTATAAATGCTGTAAATGTTTTATGTGTTCAGCAGAACTAAGACATTTATACAGTTTTGGAACTACCTGAGTTCAAGTAAATTATCATTTATGGATAATTATAATTTTAACCACTTTTTCGATTGATATTTAATTCATACTTGCACATATCAGTGAAAAGTGATTGCTTAATGCCAGTTTGTGCATGTCTGTTTTTTTTTGCATGTCTGGAAATCACAATACCTGTTTTGTAAGTAATTTTGTCTTTGATGTGATTCTTATTTAACTTTCAAATTATTATTTAAACAGTTTTGAGATCTGAACAGTCAGGAAACTGAAACAAAGAAAGGGGTAGGCAAGGACAGAAAATAAAATAAATTAAGAAAAAAGACAGTAAGAAGACAAATTTTATATTACATGAAAGGAAATGAAAAACAATAGTAAGAAGGACAATAGACAAGAGGTTGGAAATTTAGACAGGTAGGAAGAATGAAGGACAGACGCAAGAGATAGTAAGTAAAAAAATAAAGTACAGTAAAATAAATGGAAATTGATATTTATATTTATTTGACATTTATAGGTGGTTTTTAAAAAATCTATTCTTTTCCATAATTATGTATTTTGATAATTGTTTGAATATGAAATTTTTGGTTTCAGAATAATTATTAATTAATTTATATAGCTGGCCTTCACTTTTCATTCTGTGGTTTGAATGTCTGTATTTTTGTCCTGCATTCACTTATGTGTCCTGATTGAAAAGGCCTGTATATTTAAACATATTATGGTGTTATTAATTTAGTTACATTTTTTAATATACATATTTGCTCTTAAAGATGTTTCGTGGCTTACTTTGACCTCATTATTGCTATTTGCCCTGGTTTTAGGACTGTGACGACAATGAAGATGTCAGGATTGCCTGCAGCTGGGCTCCACACCGGAATCCAATCCTGACGCCCCATAAATGCCGGAAGTTTCCGCCCGTTCGGGGTCGCTGGCATTTTCGTGAACTTCAGTTGGTAACACTGTTTGTAATTTGAGTTCTGGCAATCGCCACACGCCTACGGGTTAGTTTTAGTTTATCTGTATTTAAGTTAAATCGTTTTCGGCCACCGCGCCATTGTTTATTTGTGTTTATTGTTTATTTGTTAATAAAAACCCCTTCCCAGTATGTCAGACCTCTGCGCTTCCTTCCCCCGTAAGTCCGTAGTCGTGACAGAATGCCAGCGACCCACCCAAAAGCGCAGAGGTAGAAAGCAGAGGAGAAGAAACGCCGCGAAGGACGCAGCCCGGCGCGGCGAACGCGGACGCCAGGGGAGAGACGCGCCGCCCGTTCTGGTGGAGCGTTTTCTCCCCGAGAAGCCGTGGTACGCGGCGCCGCGTGATGACGTCACCCCCGGGAAACTCCGCGAAACCCGGAAGCGACAACGTCGGCGGGTGAGTGGGCGGAGCGAGGACGTTGGCGTCGGCAGCAGCGAGGAAGTGACGTGGGCAGCGAGCGCAGTAGATGCGACCCCCACGATCTTCGCCATGTCGAGCCAAGAACTCTGCGCTCTGCTGGCAAGGCTCCCCGTGGACTGGGACGACACGGACGACGACGACGAGAGCACGGGAGACGAGAGTTGGGCTCTGCCCATCGCGCCAGTTTGCGATCGTCGCAAGGTCCGTGGGGACCCCCGTCACTTCCAGGGGGGTGAGAAGCGGCAACAACGGCGGCGTTCCTCCAGCGAGGAGGTGGGCAGCCTCCAGCCCGAATGGCCAGAGTACTGTCCCTGGGAGTTGATCGCACCCTGGGTCCAGGATGTCCGCAGGGTGGACGAACCTTGGAGTCACTGGTGGGAGGACACGGATGACGAAAGCGATGATGACGTGGATTTTCGGGGGGTGGTCGGTGCCGGGATGGCTCCGCCCAGCGTGCGCGTCCGAGATCATCGCGGCGTCCGTGATGACCCATGTGACTTCCGGGGGTATGAGGTGGACACGGACGACGACCAGGATGACGCCGTTTGGGCAGTCGGTGCCGGGATGGCTCCGCCCATCGCGCCCATCCAGGATCGTCACGAGGTCCGTGGAGACCCACGTCCCTCCCAGCAGTGTGAGGAAAGCAACTGCGCTGCCGGGACTGCCTCGCAGGGAATCCTCCATTCCTGCTCCAGTCGCCGACCCGCCTTCCCTCTGCCCGGACGTTCCCCAGCGAAATGGCAGCGCAGCACCAGCGCCCACACCTGCTGGAGAAGACGTCCACCCCCCTCCACACCACACACCTACTACCATCCTCACGTGTCTGACTGGATCAGCATGGGGCTGGAGCACAACCCTCTGGCAGCAGGGAGAGACAGACAGGAGTTTTCGGGACTTCCAACAGAGACTGAGGGCGGAGTTTGATCGGCCTGAGCCAGGGATCGAACTCTGCCCCTCCACCACATCCAGTGCCAGTCAGGATCCGGGGCAAGAAGACCCAGCACTGGTGGGCGACGAGAAGGTCGCTCCTCCCGAGATCCTGGCTGTGCCCCCTGAGGAGGTCCCGGAGAGCCCAGAGAGGGAACTAGACGACCCTCTCTTCTGTCTGTCTCTGTCTGTGTGTGTCTGTGTGGCATATGTGTCCGTATGTCGCCCCCACTTCCCCTCTTTGTGTCCACCAGATGGCGACCCAGCCGCGGAGCCGAACCCCAGGGAGGAGGTTCCTGACCCGAATGTGCTGGTCCAAGACGAGGTGGACAAGCCCCAAGGTACCCCTAAGTCCAGCCGGGGGGGGTGCTCCCCCAAAGAATTTTTTGGGGGGGTGCAGTTCGGGTTGGGGACTCCTCCTGAGGGGAGGGGAGGTGGGGAAGCGATGGAGCTGGGTCCTCCGGTAGCCAGTAAGGAGGGCGGGCCAGGCATGGGCCTGCGTCTGCCTCCAGAGGGGTGGAGCGCCATAGAGCCCCCGGGTAGGCATGAGGACCCAGCTGGGACAGGCAGGAAGAGGGCCTGCTTGTCCCAACGGACGCAGAAGGGGCTAGCCGGATGGTCTGGCAATGCCCCCCCCTTGGCACCAGGGCCGTGCAGCGAGAGGGGCTGCATAGTCCCAGAAGGCACCAGCCTGGGGTGCCTGGAACAGTCGCCGGAGGCTCTGGGACAATCTCCCTGCGCGGTGCAGGGGGGTGACACAAGACGTGTCAGAGGGGACATGTGGAGACAGGGCCCACACGTACCCAGATGGATCGGCCCTGATTAGTGTGTGCAGGTACGGGAGTCCGGGGCCGCCATGCGGGACCACGCCGGGGAGCCAGGCCGAGGGTCCGGGGCCGCCAAGCGGGACCATGCCGGGGAGCCAGGCCGAGGGTCCGGGGCCGCCAAGCGGGACCACGCCGGGGCGCCAGGGCCGAGGGTCCGGGGCCGCCAAGCGGGACCACGCCGGGAGCCAGGCCGAGGGTCCGGGGCCGCCAAGCGGGACACGCCGGGGAGCCAGGCCGAGGGTCTGGGGCCGCCAAGCGGGACCACGCCGGGAGCCGCTCGAGGCACCGGGGCCCGCCACGCCTGACCACGCCGGGGAGCCAGCCCGAGGGACCGGGGCCGGCACGCCTGACCCCGCCTGGGAGCCCGCCCGTAGGCCGGGGCCGCCACTCCTGACCACGCCGGGGAGCAGCCCGAGGGACCGGGGCCGCCACGCCTGACCACGCCGGGGAGCCAGCCGAGGGACCGGGGCCGCCACGCCTGACCACGCCGGGGAGCCAGCCCGAGGGTCCGGGGCCCGCCACGCCTGACCACGCCGGGGAGCCAGCCCGAGGGTCCGGGGCCGCCACGCCTGACCACGCCGGGGAGCCAGCCCGAGGGGCCGGGCCGCCACGCCTGACCACGCCGGGGAGCCAGCCCGAGGGGCCGGGGCCGCCACGCCTGACCACGCCGGGGAGCCAGCCCGAGGGGCCGGGGCCGCCACGCCTGACCACGCCGGGGAGCCAGCCCGAGGGACCGGGGCCGCCACGCCTGACCACGCCGGGGAGCCAGCCCGAGGGACCGGGTCCTCCAAGGGGAGGATACAGCAGGGCAGGAGCTCTGTGGTTGCCGCCGTCCGCCCCGCCGCCTCCACTGATGGTACTGTTGGGGCTCCGAGGACGTAGCCCTTGGAGGGGGGGCTCTGTCAGGATTGCCTGCAGCTGGGCTCCACACCGGAATCCAATCCTGACGCCCCATAAATGCCGGAAGTTTCCGCCCGTTCGGGGTCGCTGGCATTTTCGTGAACTTCAGTTGGTAACACTGTTTGTAATTTGAGTTCTGGCAATCGCCACACGCCTACGGGTTAGTTTTAGTTTATCTGTATTTAAGTTAAATCGTTTTCGGCCACCGCGCCATTGTTTATTTGTGTTTATTGTTTATTTGTTAATAAAAACCCCTTCCCAGAATGTCAGACCTCTGCGCTTCCTTCCCCCGTAAGTCCGTAGTCGTGACAGAAGAACTGTTTGATATTACAATTAGAATTCTGCTGGTTATTCCTGAGCACTCTGCAGCCGCAATACTACCGTACTCCCCGCATCTTGATACCACAACAACAGCAGCTATCATTTTGGAACGTACCGTGGTGCTGGATAATGTGGAAAAGCAATGTGTCTGCTCTTAGGACTGATTTATGCTCTAAACTTAGAGTATCCTGCAGCTCTGAAGTGTTTTCCAGTTGTTGAAAAATAAAAATATTCATATTTAAAAGGATGTTTAAAAAAAAAAGTCAAGTTTGCTTAATGATAAAGTCAGTTTTAAAAGAGTTTTATTAGAAAACCATTTTAAAGAGAACTGTATTAGGAAATCTTTACTAAATGTAGACTTTTCAGTGTTTGCAGGCTCTGCTTTTGACCACTTTGTAAAGCTTTTTTACACGTCTGCAGGAAGAAGTAGGTCGCCTTACAACACTGACTGAAATGGTGCAGAATAAGTGCGACGACGCGGAGGAACAACGTCAGAATAATAGGAGTTCCTGAGGCTCAGATCTGCTCCACAACCTTCGTCTCGTCACTACTTCAGCAGGCTTTTGAGTTGAAAGAAGCTCCACTGCTGGAGCTCGTGTCCCGCTTCCGTAAGAAGAAACTGAAGTGATTGTCACATAAGATACACAGCAGCACAGCACACGGTGCACACAGTGAAATTTGTCCTCTGCATTTATCCCATCACCCTGAGTGAGCAGTGGGCAGCCATGACCGGCGCCCGGGGAGCAGTGTGTGGGGACGGTGCTTTGCTCAGTGGCACCTCAGCTGTACCTTGGCAGGTCGGGATTCGAACCAGCAACCTTCTGATTACGGGGCCGCTTCCTTAACCGCTAGGCCACCACTGCCCCACGACTGCTTCCACTACAACCAGGACTGTGCAAATATCCTGCGTCTTGCCAGAGAGAAGCATCGTATCCAGATAAACGACATGTCCATCTCGGTCTTCCCAGACTTCACGGCTAAAGTAGCTAAAGTTCGGCATCCTGTATCCTGCTCGACTCAGAATCACCCATCTGAATACAGAGAAGACGTTCTCCTCTCCGGAGGCCCGAGCCTTCATCTCTCCACGATTTGAGGGACATCCAGGTGGTGAATGACTTTTCTTTTCGCCTGTTTTGAATAAGAAAGTCAGCTGATCCTTTGACAACTGTAAGTTATTTATCTTGTACATGTAGGAAGTACAGTATTCTCTATTTAGGTATTTTCTGTAAAACTGGTCTGATTCACTATTGACAAAATTCGGGTTAAAATATCACAACCAAACTGGGTACATTTTCAATTTCAGCTGATTTATTGGTGTGTACTTGATCAGTTATTATTGGTCGCTGACTGTTTACTGTTATTGATGACGTTGCCATAATTGCTATAATTTTTTGCGGTTACTGCTCTGCGGTGCTTATCAGAGCGTGGTACTTCACCCTGAGCACTGTTGTGCTATGTTTATCACTCATTATGAGTGTTGATGCGGTCCCCCGCTTTATGGGGGGCCGGCATAGGTTTTGGGGTTTTAAGTTTGCATTTTGCCTTTGGCGATAGCCCTTAGGAAAGAGGAGAGGATTACAGATGTGACCCGACTTAATAAAACTCATAAGGTGTCACTTTATGCAGGTGACCTTCTAATATATTTGTCTAACACTTTAGAATCCATACCAGGAACTTTTACGGTCATATAGTTTAATTACGATATCTCAAGCCAAGGTGGTAGCCTTTGCCTCATTAATGACCAGAAGACTTATTCTGCTGTTGTGGAAATCAGACAAGTCCCACTCTTTCAATGGTTGGATAAAAGAAATGCTCTCCGTGTTACAGTTCGAAAAACTTCGATGCAGTCAAGATAATCGTCAGGAAAAGTTCAAGGAGATATTTAAATTTACATTTACAGCATTTATCAGATGCCCTTATCCAGAGTGACTTACAATCAGTAGTTACAGGGACAGTCCCCCCCCCCGGAGACACTCAGGGTTAAGTATCTTGCTCAGGGACACAGTGGTATTAGAACCTGGGTCTTCTGGTTCATAAGCGAGTGTGTTACCCACTAGGCTACTAACACCTGGTCACCATTTATTAATTATGTTAAATCATCCAGTATAACGCCAACATAGGCATGTTATTTCCTAATGTAAAATACTATTAACACTGAGAGGAGACTGCTTCCCTTCCCCATTCAGTTTACTTCTTTGATCTTTTAATTAATAAAAAATTCTCCTTGCTGTTTAACGGGTGGGGCTGAGGGTGGTAGGTGGATATTGGTCAACTGCTGTTTGTTGTTGGAAAATTAAAAAATCACAAATAAAACATTTAAATAAGAAAGCAGTAGTGCTGGAGGAAGTAAGTCCAAGGTCCTACACAGCCAGGACAGAGGTGGGACATCCTGCAAAGAAATCGAAGGAGTTTGCTGAAAACACGGGACACAGTAAAAGGACAGACGGACAAAGTTCCTACAGAAGAACCTGCACTACATCAAACATCAAAGAGCAGAGGATGACTTACCTGTGTTGAGAAGATCCACACGCAGAGTCACCAGACTGGATCCTTTTTTCTTGAACTATCAGAGTTCATGGTCATGGACAAAATGGTTTACTGAGAATTGTGGATGTTTCGGTATGTTAAGGAAAAATAGAAATACGTTCATGTGGTTGTTGGTTTGTTTATATGTAGGGGATGTAGTGGTAAGTGAACATGTTGTGTGATATCTCAGCCACTTGATAACAGTGGTGTGTATAACTGTGATATTGACGGTGATCAAGCTGCCAGAAGAAATTAGAAGAGCCTGTGTTAAGTTAAGCTCATGTTGTTGAGAAAATAAAATTATTGTTAAATGTTACAACCTCGGTCGATTATTGGAAGTAACATTTATACCTGCAGGCTGAAACTGGCGCTCAGCTGCTCTGCTTTTCTCCTGTTTGTGAAGTTTGGTGAAACTCAGGGGTCGTGGTTTATGCTTTTGTTTTTCATTTATATATGTTTGTTTGTCTTTTGATTTATTGAAATGGGTTCTTCTTCATTTTGTGTCTTTACAAATGTAGACATTTTTTCTCTGGAATCTGTCAGATTGTAGACCACTTTAGTGAAAAGTCTAGAAACTTAAAATGTGACATTGTTTTGCAGGTTGACCAGGAGAAAACGAGAGAAACACATTTCGTCACTTTAAGGTTCCTCTCTTAGTTATTATTCATAAAGCAAAAGGCTGAAGCTTAGATATCATCACCAAAGTATTTCCTGTGCAGCTCTCTTCTCCTTCTCTAGACACACAACATCTCACAGCAGTGAGACAAAACAGACAATTGGGCTGAATTTGGACATTTTCACTCCCTTGAATGTCTGTGTGTTTAATTAGCCTCCAGTACTGCTCGCCTGGTCCCTCCATCCGGTACGAGGTACGAGGAAGACACTCGTCTAGATTCTTCTCTGTCTTGGCCTCTAGGTGGTGGAATGAACTTACCCTCTTGGGTAAGAACAGCATAGTCGCTGAGTATTTTCAAACGGCATCTTAAGACCTTCCTCTTTAGAGAATACTTAGACTAAATTGTAATGCTCTTATAGTCTGATTTATGCAAGAAAAACTCACACACACACACACACACATATATATATAATGATTGTAATCATGGTTTGAGTCCTAGTGAACCAGAACTGATTACTCCATTGATGGTAACATGAAAGTCACTCTGGAATAAGGGCGTCTGCCAAATGCTGTAAACGTAAATGTAAATATCATGTGTAATTAAATTATATTAACTTGAAACCAAGCATCATTAAATTTAATCGATAATATTGCATGTAATGTGTTGCCTAATTTGTTTCTGAGTAGATTCATTTATTTACTGTATTTTTTCAGTTAAAATTGTAATGAGTTGCTGTAAAAAAACAAAAGAAGTTTAATACAGCAGCAAATTGATGGCCAGCAAGTCACCTTCTCTCCAGGGAAGTGACCTTCTCTGGATTATGGTTATGGTGTGTCGTGGAAGTTGTTTCCATCACTGAGCATCTGAGGAGTAACAATGAGAAACAGTTAAATGAATTTAGTCAGGCTTTATTTACATGCGCGCATGGGAAGATTCGCTAAGAATCTCCAAAGGTCTGAACACAGTGACGTGTATATATATGGTCAAGCGATTTCGAAACCAAAACACTGGTGTTTTTCTGTACTTGTCTGTACCAGGCGCCGACATTATCTCACACCCTCCTTCAGAAATAAAACTGTCACAGACAAGAATTTACGACTCTGTTTCGCAGGTTTACGATGAGAAGCACTTAAAAGAAACACTTTTCTTTTACATTAAAACACTTCGCTTTAACATTTCCCTCACAGGGGAGCAAAGTTAGCTGGAAAACTGGGAATATTTATATTGGTGTGTGTGGTGTTTGTTGTTTCTTCAAGTCCTACGTATTTTTTGTTATATTTACAGGGAATATTTAGAATTTAAGCTTGCTGTGCTTTGTACTGTATTGGCTCTGAGTGGGAGTGGGAAGTTTTCTGGATTAATGTTCCTGGTGAGGTGTGTGTTTGCCTTTGGGGGAAGAGCTAAAGTCTGTTGGAATACTTCAATAATTATGACCCATTTTTTTCTTAATTTGGCTGGATCTCCTCAACAAGGTTCATAATGAACACAGTAATTTAGAGCACAAAAACAATTAGATACATTTTTAATGTATGTTTAAAAAGCTTCTACTTTACCTACTTTATACATTTGCCACAATATATAGATATATAGATTTTTAAGGTAACAGTGAATAACATGAAAAGGAATGCTAATGGAATCAAGAGTGAGGAAGAACTGAGTGATGCTCAAAGCTGGCCACAGTTTGCAATAGTCACCATAGCAGAGCACTTGCCACTGCTGCTTCCTTTAGATTCAACTTTTGGACTACATCGAGTAGTCATCGAGAACCAAGGAACAGGTTCTCCCATGCCAGAGGAGGCAAACAGAAAAGACAGGAATAATGTCCATGCAAGTCGGCTCCGGTTAGACTGGTTCTATGATGCTGCAGTGGCTGTGCAGTTTGAGTGAGTTTTTTTACAATGTTTTTTTTAATGGAGACTGCCCCACCCAGCAGCATAGAACCGCTCTAACTTGAGCCGACTGTCATGAACGTTATTCCTGTCCTTTCTGTTTGCCTCCTCTGGAATGTATGAGCCCGTCCTTTCTGAGATCAACATTACTATAAATCAGGATTCACTCACTCAGACCAGTAATCTGGAGCTCACTAGTTTGTAAATTATTCAACAGGAAGGATGTTTATGTATTGTTATTATGATCAATATTTGATGCTCGATTCATGTTTACTGTTGTGCTTGTCTGAGTGATGATTGTAAATTAGAGAAGGACTTTTATTCATAAGGACTTGGGTGATTTATGGGTTCAATAAAAGACGTGGCCTTCTGTATATGTCAAATACCAAAAATCTCATAATGCATGTTCTAAGAGTGAAGAAACAAATAAACCGTTTATAAATTTTCCATTGTCTTAAAAGTAAAAAGTTTGTGTTTTGTTGCTCAGTGTAAGGGACCAAAGAGTCAGGTGAAAGAAACTGGATTTTCAGTTCAAATGACAAACATAATACATCACAACTAAAACTTGTCAACTAAACACAACTAACTAAAAAATCAAGTAATCAACTAAACACAACTAACCTTCTCTCACACAAAGACGATGGTTATATAATTATATACCACTGTCAGGTTGGTATATAACGCACTAGTGGCTGGTGTGGGACGCTCCGTGTGTTGGGAGTGAGTTGGACCGACCTCAGGATACTGGAACAGGAAGGCAGCTGGCGTGGTTGGTGGTCTTCAATAACAGGAGAGACTCCTAATAAAGCACATTCTATATGTTCACCAAGAAAGCCCATGGAGATCAGGAAGTAGATTAAGGGGTGTATCTGTGTATCTGCTCTATATTTTACTTTGCACATTACTACAATGTTCACACTTCAGATTAGTTTTGAATTAAAATCATGAAAGTGCTGATTTCTTAAATCTTCAGCAGAAACAACTAAGGATCTGATCACCATCACAGCTCTACTCTGCACTGAAGGCTCTCTGGCATCACAGATTTGCCTGTTTTGCTTTGCTGGGCGGAGTCATTGCATATAAGTGACCACGCCCCTGATGACTTCCTCCATTATGGATCTGGGGATAGAAGCCCCTCTGGTTCTCTATTCACTCCTTGTATTGATGTACACATTGTTCTGCGAGACCACAGGTTATTATGATTATTTTTCTTTAATTCATCTATGTGTTGCTTTCCCCTCTTTGTTTCACTTTGTGTAACAAGAAATGATGTTACATACATGCTGCACAGAGCCGACTGGAGGACCCAGACTCAAAGCTCAGACCCAGCTTTCAACTCCACACTCAGCAGTTTCATGTACTGATGCAATCACAGTGATTTTAGTAAAAGTTTATTCACTTTCCACCCCAGCAGCGCACAATGGCCAAGTTATAGCTGTGAGATGCATCCTTTTTCACAGCTTTGGAGCAGGAGGAGTGCGGTGCTGCGCATGCATGTTGGACATGTCTTAAGGTAGAAACCTGATAAAGTGCAATCCAGTTACATGACAAAACCAGTTATCCAGAGCATCCCACTTCCTCATTTCCCGCCTCTGTTGCCACCATGTGCCCCCTTCACATTTCTGTCTGTCCCCTCATATATGCCCGTCTAGAACCGGCCCTGCTGTGTGTTTCTCTGAGCTGTTCTTTGAGCTGCTGTACCTTTTCTCTCCAGACTGATCTTCTACTGATCTTCCCGTAGTAAACATACTTCTTAAGTCCTTTTCCAGGTACTTCACCCAGTAATTAGATTCATTGCATTTTGTTTCAGCCTGTGCTCTTCTAATAATTCAATCAGTGTTTTTCATATCCAGTCTCATCATCCCACAGACAGCCATACCACTACTGTAAAGTGTAGAGAATTTTAATTAATAAAGAAGCTCTAAGCTCATCATTTGTTTAAATGTATGTTTCCTGTTTTGCACTTATGTCACTTTGAGTTCACGTTTTTAATGTAAATAACTCTGGGTTTGTGAAGGTTTATGTTGGTTCATGTTATCTGTAATTAAATATACTACTCATAATAAGGATATTGTTATTTACATGGGTGCTTTTCCTATGTCCTCAGAATTTTAATGAAATAAGTTCCCTTTGATATTATTAATAATGTATGAGAAGAAACACCATTTTCATTTCATTTAATATTTATTAGGCTAAAAATTTTGACAATAACAGATGTCAGTAGCGGGTGTTTCCACCATTTGCCGCAATGACAGCGACGTCTCATGCTCCTCACCAGCCTCATGATGTTGTTGAAGCAATGCATTCCACTCTCCCACAAGTTCTAAACACAGTTCTGCCAGGTCACATGGGGGCGGGGTACGATCATTCAGTCTCTGCTTCAACTGGTCCCAGATATGCTCTATGGAGTTCAGGTCATGGGACATTGATGCCAGATGAGTCAAGCTGTGACAATTCTGCCTCGATGTGGTGGAGCATTTTCATCCATGAACAGAAAGTTGGGGGTGTGCTGGTGGAATTGGGGGATGATGATGGGTTCTATGATGTCTCTGAGAACGTGCAGTAAGAACGTGCAGTGACTGAGCCATGTACAATAATCAAATCTGTTTTGCACTGACTGGTGATGCCAGACCAGACTGTTGCACCTCCTCCACCAAAGCAACCTGGGGACCATGTGTGGGGAAGATCAGTTGCATAATGATGTCTGAGCACATAGGTCCTTATGTTCTGGTCATCATTACGGTCTGTCACTCATGGGGCTCCACTCTGTTCACTCCACTCTGGGTCTGTCAGGAACTCTACCAGTAGTTCTGTATCTTGATGCAAGTCTGCTGATGACACTTTAAGACACACCAAGTTCACAAGCAACATCTGACCGTCTGCCATGGACCCGAAGGCACGTCATGACCAGGCGATGCTGCTCATCCATTTAAGTGACGTCGTGTGTTCATGGCTGTTTGAATGATGAACTTGGAATGAATTACTGACAATAACAGCTGAAAATTGTTGAAATTGATGCCACATTGAGAAAGGTCTCTTGGTATTGGCCCAATATACATGGAAAACACAAAATTAGATGTGTCTATCTCCCCAATTCAATTGCCTTCCTATCCCAAGAATGTGTGACATGAAACAAACACTGTATATATGACATGCACTAAGTCTCTCACAATATCCCTTACTTATTTTGAGTAATGTAATTTACTGTGTAATATCTGGATCATGAATAAAGTGAAGATGTGGATTACACTGCAACCTTCAGTGCATGAGCAGTGTTCTCTTCATCTTCAGCTGTCTGATCAGATCTTGTCCAGAAGACATTTTTTCTGTTTGGTGGCAGATCTTCTCCAGACAGCAGTAAAGTCTAAATAGTCTAAATTTTATTTATTTTACTGGCCTTATTTTTGTTAAATGATTCAAGCAGTTAGGCAAAGTCCGCAGCAAAGATTAAGTTGCTCATACAGGAAACTCTTTCTAAAATTGTGCATGCGTATGCGTGTGTACATAGCTGGGGCAGTGGTTGACTGGTACCAAATAGCCCCACTGCATTGTGGGTAACCCTACTGAGGAAAGGTTCATGTATGTAACATCACTTCTTGTTACACAAAGTGAAAGAGAGAACACCCCTACAGAAAAACAATGCGCTGGTGGGGTGCAATGGCAGGCCTAAACAGAGCAAGGGCCCTTCAGTCCCCTGCAGACATGAAGAGGGCTGGTCATCTTGGGTCCACCAATGACATCAGGGTTACCTCATCATGCTGAAGATTGGAGGTCCTATAGCACCATGGTGAATATTACCTGGACCTACATCTGGTTGAAGACTGGCAGCAATGGGTTTTCTGACAACGCAAGCTGGTACGAATGGACTGGAAGCTTTATTGTCATTTCAGCTACATACGTGTTAGCCAAGACAAAGTCAAACAAAGTCATGGGTGGTAGTAGCCTAGTGGGTAACACACTCGCCTATGAACCAGAAGACCCAGGTTCGAATCCCACTTACTACCATTGTGTCCCTGAGCAAGACACTTAACCCTAAGTTGCTCCAGGGAGACTGTCCCTGCAACTACTGATTGTAAGTCGCTCTGGATAAGGGCGTCTGATAAAAACTGTAAATGTTAAATGTGTCACATGATTCCATCATGTAACCGGGAGTAACACGGAAACGAGGTAACGTGACTCCTATATATTAGGCTGGAGAGCAGCTGCCAATTGCTCAGTCATTGAATGACGCACGCCATTCGACTCGGCTCCGAAAACCCGCTCCCAGTAAGACCGTACCTGTCCTCTCTGTTCTCCTGTTCCACGAACTCCTTCCTGTCACCCTGTCCTGCCCTGTCTTGTGTCTTAATACGCGAACGACAACATCAGTGTGGTGTTGCGGCTCGCGCCGTCCCCGTTCGCAGATTAACGCGGAGGAACTTACCTGCCTCCCTGCGTCCCACCGCACCGAGGTCTCTCGTTTCCTCCTACACGTCTCTCTCGTTCTGGTCCCGGTTCGCGTTACAGAATGACTGAGCCCGAATTACGCGCTTCACAACTCGCTGCTTTGTGCGATCGGATAGCGCGGCAGGAGAATCTTTTTAGAAGTCTGTCGCAGGAGGTTCGCGTCCTGCGGCAGCACGTTCAGGAGATGACCGCCGCGCACCGAGACCATGAAGCGCGAGCGTGGCGCAGAGCCCTCGCCCCCCCGCGGTTCCCGAACCCAGTTTGCCGCTCCCGGAGCGCTGGAACGGGACTGAGGGGAGCGGCGAGGTGCTCCTCACCGCTCTCTCGTTGATTTTCGAGCTGCAGCCTAGCCGCTACCCCAGTGCCCGGTCCCGAATCGCCTTACTCCTAACCCTGCTCGGTGGTTCCGCAGCAGAGTGGGTGGCTGCGCGAATTAGTTCCCCCAGTTCTGCGTCCCTCTCGTATGCCGAATTCGTGGAGGAATTAAAACTCACCTTCTGTCATCCGGACGGTGTGGAAGACGTCGCGTCACAGCTGTACCATCTGCGCCAGGGTACCTCATCGGTCAGCCAGTTTACCGCCAGATTCCGGACCCTGGCTGCAAAGACTCCGCTGGGCGACCACGCCCTCCGGATGATGTACTATGAGGGACTGGCCCCACGAATTCGGGGTGAGATGGTCAGTCGGGAGATGCCAGCAACTTATGAGGCCCTCATACAACTCGCAATGCGGATTGATCGCCATCTGCTGGCTCTCCCGAAAACTGCGGCCCCCACTCCGACCCTGCATCAGACCCCTCGACCGCCGATATCACCATCTCAGCCCACCGTCACTCCTCCAGACCATAGGGGGGAACCCATGCAGCTGGGACGGACAACCCTCACGCCTGAAGAGAAGCAACGGCGTTTTCGGGAGGGTTTGTGTGCATACTGCGCTTCCCCCTCACACATCCGCCTGACCTGCCCTATTCGTCCGGGGAGACGGGACACCCAGCAGATCAGCACGGCGCGGCCATCTAGGCCCCTTCCTCCACATCTGATGCCACCGACCTCCCGACTCACTCTCCCGGCCGTCCTGGAATGTAATCAGCGAAGCATCTCCACCACAGCCTTTGTGGACTCCGGGGCGGCTGGAAATTTCATAGACCACTCCTTCATCCGACAACATCACATTCCCCTGGAACTCCTCCCAAGTCCTCTCACAATCACCTCCGTGGATGGTCATCCTATCTCCGCAAAACCCATCATTCACCGTACGGTCCCTCTGCAACTCCGGCTGGACTCCCATGTGGAGAAAATCCAATTTCTGGTGACCAAGATCATCACCTCACCACTCCTCCTCGGGTTCCCCTGGTTGTCCCTACATGAAGCCCACCTCTCCTGGTCGTCGGGCATGGTGTTGGAGTGGGGAGCGCACTGCCATCACCATTGCCTTCTGCCACAACCCTCCTCGTCTGTCTCCACGAACCCAGAACCAAGTCCTCCAGTGTTAGACAACATCCCCTCCTGTTACCATGACCTAGCCACCGTCTTCAGTTCAGCCAAAGCCGCCCAGCTGCCTCCCCATCGACCAGGCGACATGGCCATTGACCTGCTGCCAGGAACCACTCCTCCGAAAGGACATCTCTACTCCCTCTCCAAGGCAGAGCAATTGGCCATGGAGCGGTTTGTGGCAGAGGCGCTTCAAAACGGCACCATCCGCCCATCGACCTCCCCGGCCGCGGCAGGGTTCTTCTTCGTGACCAAGAAGGATGGTGGTCTGCGACCGTGCGTGGACTATCGGGGACTCAATAAAATCACCATCAAAAATCGAACACCGTTACCCCTCACCAACACCGCCCTGGACACCCTCTCGGGAGCCAAATATTTCACGAAGCTGGATCTCCGGTCTGCCTACAACCTGATTCGTATCCGGGAGGGCGACGAGTGGAAAACCGCCTTCATCACCCCCACTGGTCATTTTGAATCCCTAGTAATTCCATTCGGTCTATGCAACGCACCCGCCGTCTTCCAGCAGTTCATAAATGATACTCTCCAGGACATGCTGGGACGGTGGGTGTATGCCTACCTGGACGACGTACTCATTTATTCACCCACTCTAGAATCCCATATTCAACACGTGAGGGCAGTACTAAAGAGATTGCTCGCCCACCGACTGTACTGTAAGCTGGAAAAATGCGCCTTCCACCAGCGCTCCACCACGTTCCTGGGTTTCCATCTCGTCCCAGGGTGTGGCCATGGAGCCCAAGAAGCTAGAAGCAGTGGCGTCATGGCCCCTACCCACGACGCTGAAGCAACTGCAACGGTTTCTTGGGTTTGCAAATTTCTATCGTCGCTTCATCCGTGGCTACAGTACGGTCGCAGCACCCCTCACTGCTCTCACCAAACCATCACCAGGTCCGTTTCGCCTAACCCCGGAGGCCATTCAAGCGTTTAAATCTTTGTGTCATCATTTCACCACCGCCCCCATTCTTCAACACCCAGACCCTACCCTTCCGTTTGTTGTAGAAGTGGACGCGTCAGAGGTGGGTGCTGGCGCCGTCCTCTCTCAACGCGGTCCGGACCGGAAATTGCACCCGTGTTGCTTCTTCTCGCGGAAGTTCACCCCTGCACAGTGGCGATACGGGGTGGGGGACCGTGAGCTGCTGGCAGTCAGGTGGGCCCTCGAGGAGTGGCGGCACTGGCTGCAAGGCAGTGACACCCCCTTTCTGGTCTGGACCGATCACCAAAACCTAATCTCTATCAAAACCACCAAACAGCTCAATCCCCACCAGGCGAGGTGGGCACTATTCTTTGAACAGTTCGACTTCCAACTCTCCTACCGTCCCGGCTCCAAAAACCAGAAAGCCGATGCCCTGTCCCGTCAACACGCCCCAGACTCACCATCCTCTGACCCCGAACCCGTTCTTCCTCCTCATCGCATCCTAGGCCCTCTCCGGTGGTCCCTCGAGACGAAGGTCCGGGCAGCCCAGGCATCCGACCCTGGCCCAGACAACACCCCACCCGGGTGCCTGTATGTCCCAAATACCTGCCGGCCCCATGTACTGCATTGGGGCCATTCCTCCGTCCTCTCAGGCCATCCAGGACGCCAACGGACCCTCTCCTTCATTCGCCGAGCATTCTGGTGGCCTTCAGTACGACGGGACGTGCAGGCCTACGTGGATGCATGTGATGTCTGTGCCCGGGCCAAGACTCCCAACACTCCGGCTGCTGGGCCCCTGCGTCCCCTTCCCATTCCTCATCGCCCCTGGACCCACCTCGCCTTGGACTTCATCACCGGCCTCCCTGAAGCTAGTGGTATGACCACCATCCTGACCATAGTGGATCGTTTCTCCAAGGCGGTCCACTTGGTCGCCCTGCCCGGCCTACCGTCCTCTGCCACAACCGCTGACCTCGTGCTTCAACACGTGGTCCGCCTCCATGGGTTCCCCCAAGACATCGTCTCTGATCGGGGACCCCAATTCGTCTCAGCTGTGTGGAAGGCGTTTTGCCGCCTTATCGGATCCACCTGCAGCCTCTCCTCTGGCTACCATCCCCAGACCAACGGTCAGGTGGAGAGGGCCAACCAACAGCTGGGACGATACCTGCAATGCTTCGCGTCCGAACACCAACGCACTTGGCCCGGGTTTCTCCTGTGGGCGGAGCTGGCCCACAACCTGCAAATCTCCTCCGCCACCGGCCATAGTCCCTTTGAGATCTGCCATGGATATCAGCCCCCCATCTTCACGCACCAGGTGCTTGCAGGTGGGGTCCCCTCGGCCCGTCAGATGATCCGCGGTTGTCGAAAGGCCTGGAAATCTGCGCGTTCGGCCCTCCTCATCGCCTCCCGAAGGATGTCCACCCAGCACGATCGCCGGCACCCTCGTCGACTGCACTTCCGAGTGGGACAGAGGGTGTGGCTGTCCACCAAAGACCTACGTCTCAGGACTGAGTCACACAAGCTGTCCCCTCGATACATCGGACCATTCCGGATCCTCAGTCGGATCAACCCCCTCACATACCGTCTCCAACTCCCTCCTGCCATCCGTGTCCATCCAGTCTTCCATGTCAGCAAACTCAAACCCTTTGTCCGATCCTCGCTTCATCCTCCTGCTCCGGATCCGCCACCGCCACGCATCGTCGACGGGGGGACCCGCCTACACTGTGGAGCGCATCATTGCCTCGCGCCGCAGAGGTCGGGGGGTCCAGTACCTGGTGCATTGGACCGGCTATGGACCAGAAGAACAGTCTTGGATCCCGAGTCGTTTCATCCTGGACCCTTCTCTGGTGGCTGAGTACCGGCAGCGTACCGCCGCCACTCCGGGGCCGTCGGGGGTCGGTCCCGGTTCGCGTGTCAAAATGTAAATGTAAATATTTCCCAGTTGGAATTATTATGATATCATCATTATCATGGGTCACGAGAATCTGTTATATCAGAGTCTAGGGGAATCAAAGGCATAAACAAAAAAACAGACTTTGCCAAATTAAAATAGGATGTATAAATCGTATTTATCAAACGAAACAAGATTTAAAAAAAAGACTTTAAAGGATTCTCAGGAGCTAAAAGATCATTGTACTTGGGGACTTAAACACCCGAGTAGGTGAGAACAATGAGTTATGGAAACATGGAATTGGTCAGGTCAACTCAAATGGTATGAGGCTACTTGCCCTCTGCTCTGAGCACAATCTGACCATAACCAATACCATCTTCCAACCAAAGACCAAATATTAAACATCATGGATGCAAGACAATCAGAAAGCTCCACAGAATGTGTAGAGGAGTCTGCGGGCCATGTAAAATGTGTGGTGGACATCAAAGGCACAGGAAATCCAGTCTTTTGCAGATAGGAATGACAGGCACAACTTCTACAATGCAGGAAAATCCATTTATGGACCAACAACCCAGAGCATCACTCCCCTGAAAACATTATACGATCATAAAAACCTGAAAGATCAGAACAAAAAACCTTCCAAGTTCACTGGATGAGAAATGAAAATCCCAGAGAACCTCACCTTTTATACTGTAATACGACAAGAAAGGAGGCGATGAACCCCATGCAGATACCCCATAAGGGGGGTAATTAAGGGTCCAAATAACAAGCAAAACAAAGGAACACTCAGACCAAGGCCTGATAACTATAATCTCTTGTGGGGTCTGTGTGTGTTGCAACATTCTGCTGTTCAATAGACAATCAGCTAAATTACATCACAAACCCTATTAAAGTGCAAAAAACAGAGGGTGGCGGCTGTGCTTAGAGGTAATTTAAATAGATTTCAGAATGTATGGTCTCCCTTTATAGATCACTTATCTCCAGATGTGAGAGAAATGGTTTTGTGTGTCAATTAGGGTTTTGAGGTAGTTACATTTCTAAAAAAATTCATAAATAATAGTTTTGGTTCTGTTGGATTCTAGTGTTTTTTTCGTGTGTATGTGTGTGTTTGTTCAAAATGACATGTCTTTATTATAGTATTAAGGTATTATTTAAATGTTTGTTTGTTTATTTATGTATTTGTATCTTTTATGTATCTTTTATTTATTAAATTCATAACTATAACCTGGATGACTGAGAACCTTTACAGATATTAAGCACAAATATTTATATATATTTTCTGCTGTCAAATGTCTTTGTTGCAGCCACCAAACCAGACTGTGATGGAGTGAACTGCAGTGTTGAACTGGATCAGTATTTCCTGTGAAAAACAGAAAACTTCTATAAGAACATCTGTGTTAAAGACTGAATCTGGACACCAGTAAATAAGTTAAAAGAATTTACTTTTTGACCAGAGGTGCATCAGATGCTGCAGAGCTATAAGACCCCGTAGAGCAAACAGACTCTAAAGAAGGTTCTAGATTAACAGAAAATATTTTGATTAAAGCACAAACATACAAATGTACACATAAGTCATATTTAAATACAAGTTAAAATAAAGTCTTAATATTAAGTAATTTCTGAGATGAGTGTAATACTCACGTCTGGCCTTCTTGTAACCTGTATAAAAGAGAAGAGAAAGTATTTTTGTATTTTACTGATTAGTAGTTTCCCCACATGACACCATGTTTGGTGTAGAAGTTACTGATGTTGTTTGCTGCGTCTCTCACCTGATCTTCTCTTCACAACCATCACAACACCAACAACCACAGCGATGAGAACGAGAGCAGCAACAACCAACCCAGCAACGATGCCTGGAACATTAATACCTGCAGGAAAAGTAAAAATCACTTCAAGTCAAGTGAAGTGATTGTCACATGTGATACACAGCACACAGTGATACACGGTGCACACAGTGAAATTTGTCCTCTGCGTTTATCCCATCACCCTGAGTGAGCAGTGGGCAGCCATGACAGGCGCCCGGGGAGCAGTGTGTGGGGACGGTGCTTTGCTCCGTGGCACCTCAGTGGCACCTTGGCGGATCGGGATTCGGCAACGCTCTGATTACGGGGCCGCTTCCTTAACCACTAGGCCACCGCTGCCCACTGCCACCACTTTTATACTGGACTGTGTGTAATGTGTACTGGGTCAATATTAACATGTATTAATAATAAAAATCTTCATTGGACCACCTGAATTAGACAAATTCTTGCCAAAATAGCAGTACTATAAAATTCAATAGTGAAGTCCGAGTCTAGGTGTAATATTATAGTAATATTCTTTTTTCTTCTTATTATGTGTTTTAATGTGTAGTTTGAACAGCACCAAAAATACATTCTTTAAATAGTAAAGTAGATTATTAAAATTCAGTTTCTTACATGTGTCACTTTAAGAAATCATCCATGTTTTGTGTTTTAAAAATTTGTTTAGACGGGTTGGTGGAAATGTGTGTAATAAAAATAACATTCAAGTCAAATAAATGGTCAATAATGGAGGCATAAAAGGGGGTGAGTTTAGATTGGGGGGGGCAAACTATGTCCCATTGATCTTTTTAATGCAGCTCGCCAAAGATTTTTTTTAGAATTGCCGAAATAAAATCATAACTATGAATGTGTTTCTTTTAACTTGTCCTGTAATGCCCGGCGTTCCACCCGGTGGCGCGTTAGGTGCAGATGGAGCTGAAGATCTTTGCCCGAACCAGACAGGTTTTTACACTGACTTGCGCAGTAAATGAGAGGTCAGGTGATGCATTTCGACCAGCGAGAAAGATGCAAAAATGGTGAGAAGGTACAGAGTTGAAATGGACTGTCGATTAGATTTTTGATTAACTTTGACCTTGATGTTAATAAATGTATAAACAACATTGTTGACGTGCACATTTGAAGCGCCAACTTCATTCTGACTTCAACAAGAGCTTTATAAAAAGTTTAATCCTCAGCACCAAACAGTGAAATGTTCTCCACCACACTTTATTATAAACTGATTCTATAAACACTTCTAACAAAGGGACTTTAAAGCAAGAAGACTGATGATTCTGTCTAGAAGCTCCTGTACATGCACTGTTGGTCCTGATCTTCTCCTCAGTCAGGATCATGTGGATTGGGTCTCCACTCTTGTGCTCCACCACACAGGTGAACTGGTTCTTCTTCCTCTCATCAGGGGTCACTTTGAGTTCTGCACGTTTCTGGAAGGTTCCATCATGGTTGGACAACGTCTCACCAACATCTACATCTTCATGCAGCTCCTGTCCATCTTTCTGCCAGCTGATCATCACCTTATCAGGGTAGAAACCTGTAGCGTGACAGACCACTGGAGAGGAGGGGTCTGTCTGCAGCAGAGACACCTGAGGAGGGACTAGAGAGGAAGAGGAGGGGGGGGGGGGGGGGCAGGGAGAGAAACAGGACGTCTTCACATCAGCAGATCATCCAACAAACTCAGTTTATATTCAACACTACATCTACCTGCCAGTTTACACTCCAAATACAACTGCAGCACATAAGATGTTCAGAGATGCACATTTCTAGCTGATCCCCGTTTTCCTTGTTTTGTTAGTAAATCCTTATTCTTATTAAACGTCTACTGGACGTTTTTTGCTAATTAATGTGTTTGGAACAATGTTTACAATGCAAATGTAAAAAAAATATTAAGAATATTTTCATCTTAATCATAAAACATAAGCAGTTTCAGCGTTTGTGTTTCTTGTTGTTCAGTGTGCTGCTGTACCTTTTCTCTCCAGACTGTACATTCCATAGTCAACATACTTCTTCAGCCAGTCAATACATTCCTGGGTCAGGTAGTTCTTCCAGTACTTAGCACCAGCTCCATCCCATTCCTGTTTGGTGATTAAAGCCTCTTTAACTGGAGCTACATAAGATGTGCTCCTCAAATCCAGGTAGAGAAAATCTGCTCCATCGTAACCAAACTGACTGTATCCATCTGTAGCTTCAGTCTCATCATTCCACTGACAGCCGTACATCCACTGTGCAGTGTGGATTCCTGTAAAGAGAGAGTTTTAGAAAGTTTTACTATTATTGTTGTTTTGCATTCATCTGCTGAATTTCAAACTGGAAAATATTTTTTTGAACCATGTATTGATAAAAAAATGGAACCATATTTATTTATATGAATCATCTTCATGCTAAAACTTATGAGAGAAACTCTTTTAAAAAACAGCTGTAGTTTTCAGCAGAAAAAAAAAAAAGCAAAACAAGGAGATCAGGACAGAGGTAAATTTCAGTAAAATGAACTGCAGGAAAATTCTAGGATTCCCAGTACTGATGGATCCCAGCAGTAAAACCCGGCACTGTGTTCTGTGATTAAACTTTTTATTTGTACGACAGCAGCGCTGGTTATTTGTAGTCTGTGGTGGTGAGTATAAAGGGCAGGGTTACAGGGTTACAGGGTAACTTTTATTCTGGTGGGATTGGCAGATGCACCAAGGTTATTGCTTCTCTATGTTTGTTGCGTTTCATGTTAACCTGAAATTAATGTGGAATAAGCACAAGAAAATCAGAGCAGTGCAGTCATACTAAATGTATTTTAAATAAGAAATAACATCTAAACAATAATAGATATACAACCAGGTTTAGATTTACTCACCACCTGACTGGTTAAAACGCTGCATCACTGTACCAATACTGTCTTTGTATATGGCTTCAAATCTCTGAATAATCTGGGTAGTTCTGGTCCAGTAATATGGTCCTTCATTATTCTTGATCCAGTCCACCTTGGGAATCGCTTGCCTGATGTTACTGTCATAGTACATAAACTGTTCTCCATCCACCAGGCCGACAGCAGTGAATTCTGGGAAGTTAATTCCCTGTGTCACTCCAGTGTAGAAGTACTGCAGGGAACGAGAACCTGTAAATAAATATTAAACACAACAAAAATAATCAATAAAAATATCTAAATTACCCTCTTCTTCAAGGGGGATAAATATAACTACTGAATAATATTTTAGATATTAAAAACAGCAACAATATATTCAATACTCCCTACAAAGATTAATTATACTATTAAATGAAGTGTGTGAATAATTTGAAAGAAAACACATTAAAACAGATAAATAAAATCCAAATAACTACTGTATGCTACAAATAGCTACTATTAACATAGTGGACGTCTAGATGATGGGTTTGGCTGACAGCTTCAGATCTCAGACTGTCAAGCAACAATACTGATTCATAATTTAATAATTACTGATTATGGGTGGTAGTAGCCTAGTGGGTAACACACACACCTGTTAACCAGAAGACCCAGGTTCAAACCCCACTTACTACCATTGTGTCTTGCGCAAGACACTTAACCCTGAGTGTCTCCAGGGGGGACTGTCCCTGTAACTACTGATTGTAAGTCCCTCTGGATAAGGCCTTCTGATAAATGCTATAAATGTGAATTATTCTGATTGGCCACAGAGGCAACATACCTGCATGGAATGTAAAATCAGCAGTATTCAACACATAGAGCACTATAATTTGCGGAGCCTTGACAGAAATCCATCTGGCTCCTTCTGAAGTGACCACTTTTATTTACCAGAGGGTAATAATTTGATTTACAAATCACTAATTTTCTGAATAATTTAAATATGGGTATTTGGGTCGTAGTTTTCCACGAAAAAGTTTTTTGTACAAAAGTACTGTGACCCACTTCCATTCATTTAGCCAACAATTTTAACAACTGACATTCAAGCTTAGGAAACATAAAACATAAAAGTACTGCTTAGTTTAAAGCGTGTGAAGTGTATTTGGAGGTTAAAATCCCAAACTGCCAAGAAGCCATTGAAGTTCTCGGGTGCCTTTCACCAAGGGTGATGGGTTAAAAGCAGAGGTCACCATGTGCTGTACTTGCTGTGTATCATTTATATAAACACAAACCCCTGACTGCTTTTAAAGACCAGAAAAGAAAAGACGAGAATGAGCAGGATTGTCATTTTGCCAGATGAGTCAATAGCCCTAAAACGACAAGTTCATCAGGGGTTACACACATTAGACCAGTAGAGAACCCTGTGGAAATTGGTTGTATCTTCCTGCATTCATTACAGTTTACCAGTGACCAATGATGATTGTAGAGAACATCAGCGTCACTTAAATATGGGCAGAAGTCAGAGCTTCAGGTTTCTCACTGCAGCTCCTCCCATATGGCCGAGGTTTCACATACTAGCGCGGTTCAAATGAAGTTCTTATAAATAATAATGTTTACATTTTTGTTATTGTTATATGATGATAAACTATGACCTGCAGTCACACAGTGAGCAGCCAACAGGCCACATGAAACAGAGGAATTATATTTAACAAGACAGGACCAGACAAATAAAGAGCCAAGCAGCTGAAAAGCTTCTGTTCCAACAGCACAGACTTGTTACGACAAGCTGATATTTAAAAAAAATAAGCATTCAAATGCATTAATTCATGCATTAATTTTCATTCAGTATTGCAATGACATAAACAGATAACCCTGACCAATTTGGACAATACATAAATATTAATCATGTTCATGACTACATAAAATTAGTTTAAATTATTGTTTCATCACATCAGTCCTGCCCACAAGTTGCTCATTCCAAACATAGTTTTTTTACCCACTAATTGCATTAAACACATCCGCTTAGTCTTATGAAACAAAAGTGTTTATAACAATCTATTAGTTTTGCCTTTAGTCAAACGAACCAGGCTGTTATTGTTTAATGATGTAAAAGTTAACTGAACACTTACACACTGTTAAAACTACTACAAAAGTGCGTTTCAGACAAGGAGCAGATTTCAACTGAACCCCTGAAGGAACATTAGTCCACCCCCAAACCCCAAACCAAGAACCCACACAGTCCCTCCCACCAACTCACATCTACATTTACTTTTCACATCTACATTTTACTTTCATACTGTGTTGTCCGTTCAAATATCACAAGAACATAAAGGAATAACAAACTATAAAAACTCCACACACACAAACACACACATATATATGAATGTTGAACCATATATAAAAACACAAACCTCCTGATGCAAGATCGATTTTAAGGACCAGAAGGGGACAGATGAGAGTGACCAAGATCTTCATTTTGCCAGATTAATCAATATTTGTCACATCGCCCCGGAATGATCAGATCCTTGCGCATTACAGACGCTGGGCCAGCAGAGAAGCTTGCGGAAATTCCTCTTATTTCACTGTGTTCATTACACAAGTTTAGAACCAATGATGATTGTTTGAGAACAATCGCGTCACTAAAATCTGAGTAGAAGTCAGAGCTGCAGGTTTCTCACTGAAGCTCCTCCCTCAACATTTCATGCCTTGTGCTCATTCCTCTTGTTTGTCCACCAATGGGAAGCTCTGGCTATTTCAATAACGCCAGGATGCACTGACTAATATTTTTTAAAATACTGGGATGAGAAAAGGCACATTAATCAAACGACAGCTACTGTTTACTGCTTTACTGGGTGTTGTTTAAATAACGACAGATGATCCAAGTATTAAAATTATTATATTTATTAGGGCTGCAACTAACGATTATTTTAATAATCGAGTAATCTGTCGATTTTTTTTTTGATTAATCGTAGAATCAGATTTTATTCAAAAACAGAACTAAAATCTTAAGAAAGTGCACAAACATGTTGCTCCTTGAGCTGTTATAATAATAATAAAATAAAATTAAAATGGACTAACACAAAAAACATACACATGTATGCTTTACATCTCCCAAATATATAGACTTTTTTTTAATAAAGAGCCACCTGAGCTGCCAGAACGATAAATAATTAATAAAAAAACAAAGAAAAATAATAATCAGAAAATTCACAGGATTTGTTTGAATGTCAGAACTTGTTCTCTAAACTGCACTGCAGATGCACACACTCACAGACGCACACACTCACAAACTCTCACACTGACACACACACACAGACACACACACTCTCTCTCTCTCTCTCTCTCAAGTTCACTTGCAGCTTATTCATTAAATTATTACCTTCAATGTAGTAAGTGCAAGGTTCATTTATACACCACATTTAAACACAGCTTAAGATGACCAAGTGCTATAAAATAACTTTAAAATTAAATTAAAAAGTGCAACACACACAAATATATTTGTCAATAATAACCTATTTGGGACAAAGCACAGAATATACACTGCAAAAAATGCTTTTCTAACTTAGTAGTTTTGTCCTGTTTTTAGTCCAAATATCTAAAAAATCTTAAATCAAGATACATTTACTAGACACATGAAATAGCATAAGAAATTATGTCTTGTTTTCTGAAAAACACCTGAAAATTAAGTGATTGCTTAAAACAACCAAAGTAAGAAAACTAATCTTAATAAGATATAATCTCAAACAGAAGTTTTAAGCATCACTTAATTCTCTCATGCCATTTTTCTTGTCTAGTAATCTTGATTTAAGATTTTTTTAGATATTTGGACTGGAAACGAGACAAAATTACTCGGTAAGAAAAGCTTTTTTTTGCAGTGTAGCTATACATGACAACAGATTGAATGGTCCAAAAAAGGCTAGTGAATAAAAACATGTCTTTAGTCTTTTAATGCAAAGTAACTATAGCACCCCTGCTTTACTACTGTTATTAACGAGCTAATGCTAACTTGTCATGCTGGATAACGAGTAAACACCAGCACCAGGGACATTATTCCTAACTTCAAAACGGAACAAAAGTAGGATTCTGTAGCGACTTCCCCTGCTGTTCAACTCCCTTCCTCCTCATCAAACACTCCAACATGGATCATTGCCGTGGTGCTCCCGTGCCATGTCGCTTTTGCATATTTTGCAGTTAACATATTTTTTCTGTTTATTTAGTGTGAAATGCTCCCACATCTTGGATGACTTGGGTCGCGGTTTTTTAACATTTTTGCTCCGCGCTGTCTATGAGGCGCCAAACTCTGCTAGCATCTGTGTACGAGAGAAAACGACTGTGTTCACTCCGCTCCGCGCTTTTTTTTTTTTAATAATCAAATATATCTGTGTTGCGCAACACAACGAATCGATTAGGAAATTCATCGCCAACTCTTTTAGTAATTGATTTTTATCGATTTAATTGATTAGTTGTTGCAGCCCTAATATTTATTATATCAATAACAACAACAACGTTTATTTCTTATATAGACCAAAATCACATACAGTATGTCTCATACGACCACAGGGTAGTAGCCTAGTGGGTAACACACTCGCCTATGAACCAGAAGACCCGGGTTCAAATCCCACTTACTACCATTGTGTCCCTGAGCAAGACACTTAACCCTAAGTTGCTCCAGGGGGACTGTCCCTGTAACTACTGATTGTAAGTCGCTCTGGATAAGAGCGTCTGATAAATGCCATAAATGTAAATGTCTCAATGGGCTTTGACAGGCCCTACAGTTGACAGCCCCCACACTTGACCCTTCTGCACACAAGGAAAAACTCCACACAAAAAAACTCTAGGAGAGAGAAAAAAAGAAAGGAAGAAACCTTGGGAAGGAGTGATACAGAGAGGGACCCCCTTCCAGGGTAGAGTGAGCCTGCAAATGGTGTCAGTGCAGGGCTGGTGATCATTTGTACAATATAATAATAAGTCCTACAGTTGTAGGGTTGGAGAAGTCCAGAATGTAGTCCAGTGTCATGGTGGTGGCTGTGGTGACCCTCTGGTTTGTTTCATGTTATGTCCTCGTTTAGCAGTTGTCAGGAACCAGGATTTATTTGCTGGTCTCTTCACTGGGGTCTGCCAGTAGTCTGGGTGCTTGATTCCGTGTCTCGGAGAAAAACAAACAGAAGCAGCGGCAGACGGTGTCATTGTACGACTGATACTGAAATCTGTGGTTATAGTGGTATATTGGTGCTACAGTGGCCCGGTACCCTAACTAGGACAGCCTAACTAGAGTGAATTTAACTTTGTCTGTGTCTGTGTCTAACAGGGGGACTCTGTGATAAACTGGACTTTATAATTGACACTGTGTCAAAGTGAAGTGAAATGAGGGTCTAGGACTTTAACAAAAAGCCAGAGAAAACAGGCATTGCTGACAGATACAGCTGTGTGTCGTCAGCGTAGCAATGAAAGCTAATACCGTGTTTGCGGATGACGTCGCCTAAAGGTAACATGTATAGGGAAAAACGGACCTAGGACAGAACCTTGTGGAACATCAAACTCTCCTTTACTATGTGAAGACGAAACACCATTGATGTCCAAAAACTGATATTGGTTGGTCAGATATGATCTGAACCATTCAAGGGCTGTTCCATTAATCCCAATAACATTCTCTAACCTGGCAAGGAGAATAGCGTGATCGATAGTGTCAAACGCTGCACTCAGATCAAGCAGGACAATCAGCGAGATGCGTCCCTGATCAGAGGCCAACAGCAGGTCATTAACCACTTTAACCAGCGCTGTCTCAGTGCTATGATGAGGTCTAAATCCCGATTGATTTACTTCGTGGACATTGTTGCTGTCTAGGTATGCGCTCAGCTGCTGGGCTACGACTTTTTCTAAGATTTTTGATATAAACGGAAGGTTGGATATCGGTCTATAATTTGAAAGCTGACTGCGATCAAGATCAGGCTTTTTAATCAGGGGTCTAATGGCTGCTACCTTGAACAAACTTGGTACGTGGCCGGTGCTAAGCAACGAGTATATTCACATTAGTTGCATATTTAATGTTTTACATTGTAATGATGATAAAAAAAAAAGTGGCAGTGCAGCAACCTTCACTGGATGCATACAACCAACAGCAGAAGGCTGGTTATTGAGTGCAGGAGTGTGTGAAGGACCCCTGCGAGGTGAATGCAGCCACAGAAGCAACAGGAATAAAAAAACTCTTTACATTTAACTCAAGAGAGCATCTTCAAACAAGACAAACCCAGACAAATAATACCAAAAGCAGCTAAGACAGTGTGGTAGTAGCCTAGTGGGTAACACTCTAGCCTATGAACCAGTAGACCTAGGTTCAAATCCCACTTACTACCTTTGTGTTCTGTTCCAACAGCACAGACTTGTCAGGACAGACTGGCATTAAAAAAGAAGCACAGAATGTAGACTAGAACAACAAGAACAATTACTGGTTGCATTAAGATAATCCGCATATGTATTACAGTCAAGAGTCAATATTGAATGAAACAAAACATGAAACATAACAAAAGACAACTAATTTAGACTCAAGCTTCAAGCACTTTCGCCCGGCCCACACGTTAGTCTTAGACAAAAAAGTATCTGAGCAGTCCCTTCATTTGGCCTTGATCATGAAAGCATGAGAAAATTGTTTTTGGAAGGAAATTTTTAAACATTCTCAACAAGTGGTGAACATAGTTCTTATAAGCATCTCGAACCACAGCTCGAATTAGACTTGAAGGCAATGTGACAGGGCATGTTTAAAACTAATAACCATGAGTAATGATCATGTTACATTAAAGATTTTTAGGGAGAACTTAATTTAACATATTTGTATTACATATATATATATATATATATATATATATATATATATATATATACACACACACACACACACACGCACACACACACACATAATACACTGTCATATACATTTGTCAGCTGGACAAGACAAAGGTTTCACTTCACGCTGTGGCCATTTCTATGTAAAGGTGGTAAAAGTATATTTAAAAGTGTATTTGTTTGTGTCTACGGTTTCTGTATTTAACAGAGAAAACACAGGCAGGAATCATTAGCGTCGTCGCTAATGCAGGCATTTCTTTATCTGGAGAAAATACATTTTACACTCAACTTTTACAAACAATTTACATATACTCACTTCCTGAATTACATTACATTACATCACATCCCC
Source organism: Denticeps clupeoides (assembly GCF_900700375.1). Classification (NCBI taxonomy): domain Eukaryota; kingdom Metazoa; phylum Chordata; class Actinopteri; order Clupeiformes; family Denticipitidae; genus Denticeps; species Denticeps clupeoides. The sequence goes on along the minus strand of NW_021629784.1, from coordinate 168,736 downwards.
TCACAGGTTAATCTCACTGAAATATCTCAACAGAAATACATATTATTTGAATATTACATTTGTTCAATGTCTGCTATACCCTTCACAGAATCAACCCACTTACCTGTGCTTTCAACCCATCGAAGAACCATTTACAAAACAGTTTTAACTCAATATAAATGCAATAATTACTTTCAAAAACACCTTGAACAGAATCTTTCCAGTATTTTCCCATCCCACAGCACATCAGTGGTCTTAACATATGTACACATACACATAAATAATACACTCAATCTACCTTTGTTCAGTAGTAACATGAACAAAGAAACCACCATTTCACTGAACTACACGTGTCTCACACTTTTACTAACTCCGAACAATGTGATACCTGTCGCGTTTTCCGACAGCTATTATGAGTAATTTCTCTATTATACTCAATGTGTGTATTTAGAAATAGTGGTGCACTATACTAACCTGTATTTAACAGAGAAAACACAGGCAGGAATCATTAGTGTCGTTCGCTCACGCAGGCATTTCTTTATCTGAAGAAAATACCGCGCGAGTTAACACCAATTCCCCCTTCCAGTGCACCACAGCGTGGCGGGGAGGGAGCTCTGGCTCCATGGGGAGCAGAGGGGAAGGAGGCAAGGGGATGAGGCTGGGGTGGACCTGGACAGAGGAGAACAATAAGACGACTGGTGTGAGGACGGTCCAGGAACATGGGTTGGATGGGAGGCCCTCTTGGGTGGAAGGTAGGTGGGGAAACATAGAGTATCGTCATAGCAAACTCAAGGTCAAGGACAAGCAAAGGTCATGGTCAAAGAAACAGAATCAGTCAGGCATCTCTGGGAAGTAAATTCAAAAAAGAGCGGGCAGCGTCCCCCCTGGCCACCTGACTTTTATACTAGCGAGCCCGCTCTTACTTCTGCTTCAGGGTGATTAGGGTGGTGGTCGTGGAAGTTCAGGAGCAGTGGAGGATCCAGAATATCCTGACGGGGAACCCCAGACCAGTCTACCCCCCCTCCCTCTGGTGACAGTGACAGATTGTTCGATATTCCTTACATCGTCCTGAAAGGATTAGATCCGGTCTGCTGACGTTAGAGGAGCTGGAGGTTCCTCGTATTTCCCTGCGATCGTTACTGAGTTAAAAAAATACCCGTTTGGTTGAGAACAGTAGCATCACTAAATCCAGAGCAGAAGTCATTTCTGGACTGAAGCTCCCCCACACGCATTGAAATGTTCCATTTCAAATGACAACAGATAAACCAAATTTAAAAAGGTTTATGCTGGTTTAATCCTGAATGTTTAACATTGTTACACTGAAAAAAATGTCACACCAAATAATTTATTATTGACGTAAAACCTGCTGTTACCTGGTTCATTTACAGTACAACAATGATAAAATATTAGCCAGTGTTCACCTTTTTCAGTGTAAGTTGAAAAAACCTTCACTACCTGCACACAATATAAATAGCAGAACGCAGGATATTCAAGATTCATGAGAGATTTGTTGTCAGTACAACAGTATACATGGCATACTGTTGAAATATTGTTTCACACAGACCTCCCATAGTGCAATCGCAAAATAAATATAAAATGAATACAAATATTATTCTAATAGTATACAGTTAATATTATATTATTGATATCATACTATTATAATATTCAGTGTAGGAGAATCTGGAGAATCCACCTTGTGTGAAGAGGTGAGGTGAAATGCAGCTACAGAAGAAGCAGGAATCAAACAACCTTTACATTAACTCAAACAAGACAAGCTAAAACAAGACAAATAATGATCCAAGACAGGCTTATAAAATGCAAAAGTGAACAATAAAAATAAATACCAGTTACATTAAGGTCATCCATTTACAGCATATTTTCTGCATATATATATATGTGTGCGTGTGTGTGTATATACACATACACACACACACACACACACACTGTACTTACCAAGCAGGATCAACTGAGGACCCGCAGGTAGGTTACCAGTCTTCTCAAGGTCAGCAGGAGTGGCAGACATCTATAAGAATTAGAATAAGAATTAGAAATTAACATCTCCAAAAAACAGATGTGCTAATAATATTCGACAATGTACCTATTAAAACAAGAATAGCTTAAACATGATAGAAAGAGAGCTCATTGAATGATGAGTCGAACTTGATGCCTCCACTATGAGGCAAACCCTCATGATCTTTATATGACTGCACTGTACGAAATGTGGCCCTGGAAAGTGGATCTTGCTGAAATGTTTTTTTATCTACTTGACAGTATCAGCAGAAGTATGTTCTTCCACTGAAATTCTCTACAAATCCACCTATGCTATGTGAGCCTAAATTGTCACCAGCTATCACCCACAAAATTGCTTTAATATTCAGTCCATCAGGAAAACATACATCTGTAGTCTCAAGGTCTTTTAGGTCGTCGACTAAGCACCTCATGACCAATTTTTCACTAAAGTACTTGAAGTCTTGTTCTCTACAGAGAAACACCAATTGCATTTGATCAGTGCTTGATCTGTTATACGGACACAGATATGCCAATGTAAGGTACATGGCAAGTATTTTATGTTTTTTCTAGCCAGACCCTAAAGGGTTCACAACTTCAAAAGAGTCTTGGTATAAGATCAAGCCTAAGGCAGATTTGTCTATTTTATGCATGTTTGCAGTTACATTTTCACCATCCCACACATCTTTTAAAATGTCATTCAATGGGACATGACTGTGCACAAGAAGAGATTCAATTTTTTGTTTAACTGGTGTGTACTGTGCAAAACACTCTTTTCCATGTTTTATTCTGTCCTAGACGAATAGGCACCGGCTCAACATAATGGAAACTGTTCTTGAAAAATGTTTTTCTTCGGTGATCTGATCTTAAGGTATGACTGTTAAATGTCATAAAAAGATCTTCAGCTTTAAGATCCTCAAGAACCATTTTTATCATTGCCTCTGGGACGTCAAGTGAAACTAACTTTTCCTGAAGTTTGAAAAGCATATGTATGCTGCCCTCGCTCTGGGTTTTCTAGTCTCCACCAGCTAGACAGCGAGATAACGATGCTCCAATAAACAGACTTGTGTTTGCTTTTCTGTGCTGATTTATTGAAGAATGGCCTCTGACCATTGCCTTCTCTATGACCATCGTAAAACTGAAAAAATACAAATGTGACGATCAGCTAAACAACATAGCAAATGAGCTTGTTACATGCGCACAGCAAACTAACACAAAATACACATTTCTAAATACACAATTATATCGTTTACACAAAATAAAAAAGAAAGTGCTTATCTCGTCATAACCAATACTTACAGACAAATCTTGTCCAAAGCAACAACATTCTTGGATTCATACCAGCTCAATACGGGAATACTTCGGCACTATGTTCCGCCACCTGGATTCTTATTCTCCCGTTTTCAGAGTAACCAAAACAATACGACGAGACAGCCGCTAGAGGACGCTATAGGCCAACTTACTGCCTGCACAAGGCAGAATAATATGAGACAGGTTGATTTCATGGATTGACTGAATATCTTCAATGACTGACTGAATTACTGAGGCTGGAAGCAATACGATTCCTTAAAAACAACGTCTCATCTACATTTTCAGGACTTACATCTGGTTCCTCACAGCGCTCACCTTCATCAGACTGTGTATCAGACGGAAATGTATCCTCCTGGATCTGGGAGCAGCTGGCTTCAGGTGTTGTGATTGATGGTCTTGAGTCGTCTTTATGTTTTCTAGATAAATGACAGGTAAATGTAGATATAACGTTTTATCACATTGCATAAAAGGGCATGTGACTCTTCGACCCTCTTTAATGTGCATTTTGATATGAGAAATAAAGTCCGGTAAACTAGAACTTTTGGCACCACAAAAATCAACATGACATTCGAATGACTGTGTAGTGCACATTGTGGTTTCTGACTTATATTTTTTATGGCGTCTGTACACGTGAGATTTCAAGCCTGCGTGTTTTTTTAAACTTTCTGTTACAGTTACGTATGCAGCAACGGAATACACTATTTGAAACTTTACTGTGTATTCTCATGTGTTTCACATACATCGCAGCGGTAGCAGAAATGACAGGGAAACATTATGCAAAGGACAGCCGGAGAAATATCGCTCACGTCCGCTCCCCTAAAAAAGCCTAAAGAGCTGATCTCCAATGCGTGGAACCCGAGTATCCTACTCCCCTGTCCCTGTTTTCAGCCTTTTTTCACCTCGTCGTCCGTCATTCCGCTCCCTCCGACAATATCGAACAAATTACTGATTCATTCGAGTCATGCTCAAAAGATAAACCGAAAGATCAAGAGCATTTTTAAATGAGCACATTCACAGAAACCAGGCGATAATTTGATAAGCCCATTTACCATCAACTAGCATGAACTAAACCTGTCTGTACATATGTACCGAGCTCGCCAATGTAAAATTGACCTGAGGTAAAATGTCACAAGAATATGATCTCTTGTATTTGAGATTTAATGTAACCTAGTCAGTTATGGAAAGTTTCAAGCTGCTAACGGCATGTAATTACATTCATTACAACCACTTCACCGAATCTTTACCGCATTATTTTTAGAAATCGATTGTAACACAAATAAACCGATGAACAGCAAACGTACCTGTTAGCAAGAAGATGGCAGTTTTAATGTAGTATGGAAGCTGCGCAGCTCCGTGTTGCGCCAGATTGTTTTCTGTGTGCAGCCACCAAGGTCTCTGTTTTACCTGATCAGTTACCCACATGTTTTTATAATGTTGTTTTTTTTAGAAGTACTTATTATTAAATATTAATAAAACTTTTTTTAAGATATGACAAACATAGATAAAGGTGCAAACGTACCTCGCTGTGATAATACACGTTGCACAAATCAAAAATAGGATATAATACCGTTAAATAACAGTGACATACTGTTGTTGTTCGATCAATAACCTGAAGTGAACAAGTCTTCCCACAATGCACTACAAAAAACGGCAACTACTGATATTTCATGAAAACAGAATTTTGCTGTTAAATTTCAATGTAAATTCAGTGTATAGTCCACTGTCCCTTGGACTTGGCCGACATGCATGTCAGCACCTCCCAGCTTGAGGTTAGCTTTGGGCAACACCCTCTCCTTCATTTCGGATTGTACACCCACACTCGCTCCCCCAGCTGGAACCCGAGTCCTTTGGCCATAGGCTCTTTTCTGTCTGACCCCCAGATGTTCACGAGCTAACCGCCTCCATCTGCTGCTGTACAGCCAGCATGTAATCCATGCTTGGGGTGCTGGGCAGTGTCATACACATCAGGTCAGTTTTCGTCTGACCCCTGATCCCTACAGCTTCCTTGTCGGAAGAACCTCTGTGCCATCCATCGCCAGGTCTTTGTGATGCCAAAATGTCCTGCGCCATGCACCAGCTGGAGAGCCAGCTGGTACTCTTTATGTAATTCATTGTAGCTTATTTGAATGTGCTGAGTCAGGGCAGGCGGGTTTACACACCCTGTGGACATAAAAGTTGGTCCAGGATGAGGTGGACAAGCCCCAAAGTTTTTTTGGGGTACATTTTGCTGTAGATACTGAGTGAGTGCGTAAGTATTTATTTGGTGTATCAGCTAGTTTATTAGGTTACAATTTCTTTATTTTTTCTCCGACATAGAACATACTTTTTAGATGTGTGCTTTGTCGGCCAGCATGTGTAATTTGAATCTGATTCAGGCAGCTACTGGGAGCCAGGAGGGAGGAAAGCAGTTACAGTAATCCAGTCACGAGATTACTATGGAGTATTTGGGTGGCTTGTGTTGATAGATAAGGGAGGATAGAGAAGGAATCTACATGAGCAGGAAATGAGCGACTTGATCCAAGTGTCAACGTCTCCAAGACCACCGTCGGCCGTCCAAACCACAACCTGTCTTGGGCCATGAAGGAGGCAAAGCGAGCTTATGCAGAGAAAATCAACTTTACGTCTTCAAATGACATATGGCTGCAGGACATGTGGCAGGGGATCCAGACCATCTCAGTCTACAGATATCTTCTACATATCACTGAGTGTCTACAGAGGGGATTTACCCAGAGAAAATCAGCAAGACTAAAGACCACTAACCGTAGAGAAGTGCTGCAGTTCTTGGGATTTGCTGGATACTACAGACGCTTGTACCCCCTCACCTCGGGTGATCCTAGGAGGAAAAGGAGGAGGAGTGGCCAGATTCCTGACCAGCCTTTTGAGTGGACTACTGAAGGCGAGGAAGCTTTCCCATCCTTGAAAGAGAGCCTGGCGACTTGTCCAGTGTTGGCCTACCCTGACTATAGCCTGCCCATTTGTATTGCAAACAGATGCATCTGGAGGGGGCCTGGGTGCGGTGCAGGAGGGAATAGCTAATGCCAGCAGGGGCTTGAACCCACCTGAAACGAGGTGTCCAGCACATAGACTAGTTACTCGCTCAGTGGGCAGTCACAAAGAAGATTTATGACCACCTCTATGGGCGTACGTTTTTAGTTCTGACTGATAACAACCCGCTCAAGTATGTGATGTCTTCTGGTAATCTCGACGCCACAGGCCAGCAGTGGGTGTCCCAGCTTTCTATATTTGACTTTGACATCCAGCACAGAAGAAGGAAAAATAACCAGAATGTAGATGCGCTATCTCGAATGTCCAATCAGGAGGTCAAGCAGGTCCTCTTAACCTGCCCACAACTAGTGGAGGATATGGAACCAAGAAAAGAGGTACCACAGTTAGCCTTGTAACCAGAACATCTGTGGATGTGTCCTAACCAGCCATATGAGTGTGTGGGGACAAAAGCACTACCAGCTATGACTGCTCAGGAAATCCATGCTATGCAGAAGGAAGACGAGGCCATCGGTCCAGTTTTGTTCTGTAAAAGCCAGAAACAGAAGCCCAGCCGTAGCGAGAGGATTCAAATGTGTAATAGGGGTCTTCTGCTTTTAAGAGTGCAGGAGGTTAGTGGTACATGACGCCATCAGAGATGGCAGTAGATGGGTGGTGGAGCAACTGGTTCTACCAGAGAAATTGCACATGTCAAGACAGCACTTCATGATGACTCTGCACACTTAGGATTTGAAACCCAGGTGGCATGAATATGTGGATGCCATGACTCACAACTGCACACGACACGACTCCAGAGGGTACACACCCTACTACTTGATGTTTGGCAGACATCCCAGACTCCCAGTTGATCTGGTTTTTGAGCTGTCCACCACAAGTGAGACTATCCAGACCTTCCACAACTGTCTGTTGCAGGCCTACGCCAAAGCGAATCAGACCTCTCAGCATGCTAAAGAGCAACAGAAGAAAGACTATGACAGACGGGCAAAATCTGAACCAGGTGATAGGGTTCCGGTGAAAGTTTGTCATGTTGAGGGACGACAAAAGCTGGGGGACAGGTGGGAGCCACAGCCGTACATTGTCCTGAAAAAGCAGCACAACATGCTAGTATGTGTGGTAAAACCAGAGGATGGTGGAAAGGAGAGAGTTGTTCACAGGAACCTCTTAACACCGTGCATGTTCCTTCTCGTGCAGCAAGTGGGAGTGTCAACAATATCTGAGGCTGAATGTCGTGTAGCGGCAGAGAAGGAGAACACTGAGTCGGAAATGCAGGAGTCAGAGAGAGAGGACGAAATGGATGTAGATTTGAAAGGTGTTATGAATGAAGAGGATGAACAGATAAGCACAAATTGCATGAACGGTGAGGCATGACAAAGAGAAAAAAAGGGGGAAAAAAAAGAGAAAAAAAGTGGGCCCCCTTCCCCAAAGAGAAACCCACCAAGGGCTCGGCATCTTCCAAATCACCCGTCTTATTAGTTGCAAGTCACCAATGCGGATGTTGATCTTCAGAAAATAGAGAGGGGTTTGGAGGTGTGGCTGCAGGGCTAAAGCGCAGAGAGCAGCAGGATGCTTGTCATGAGGCTACTTTGCACAAACATCTATTGCATATACACGCATCCCCCACCTATTGGTTCATTGGTTAAAATGGGTGTCCAGTGTTATGGGGAGTTATCAATTTGTTGCTCTGTACTGATGGCAGAGACGCCATCACCTGAATAGGGGTGGACGTAAGGTAGTGGCTGAAGGGCACCACAGGGTGGGTTCTGATACAGGACTTGGGAAGTTCTGGGGTCATTTCTGGGTGGGATGCCATCTTGCCTTCACTTGTTTTTGCTTTTATGGAAGGTAAGACATGCGTAGGACATCCTGCATAACTACGTTTTTAATGTAGTAATTTACACATGAAGATCAGTTTAAAAGCAACACTGTTTCCGTGATCATTCGGTAACAATTCCTGAATATCTGTAAAGAAACCAAATGTTCTCATGTGGTGGAGAGAATGAGTGGCATATTGAGGCTTGCTTCATTTAGGGGAGGGGCCTAAAATGATGGCGTCCGAAGCATCACTGCCAGCTGTACCACGTGACTGTTTTTTTCCCACTGATGAAAATGCTTGTGCAAACCCTTCAGGAAGAAGTAACAAAGCCATCACCTGCAGTTGCATTGGAAATGGGAGAGCAGCTCATCAGGCAGCTCCGGGAGAAGCTGCACACGTTGCAGTCCATGAGCATCATGTCCCTGGCTACACTCCTGAACCCACGATTTAAAGTAATAGGAATTTTCAGCCAAACAAAAGCCACTGAGGCAATAAAATGACTGACTTCCGAGTTTGCCACCGTTATACGGTCCAAACAAAGCAGAGAGGAAATCCCCCAGGCTTCCACCTCTCATGATGTCACTGGAGGTCATATATTATTTTACATTTTGAGATCAATTATTCCTATTAGAACACTTACTAACATCTGATCTGTGGTTTTGTCATGGAAATTATCTGAGGAGCCACAATGAGAAACAGTTAAAGGAATTCAGTCACACTTTATTTATGGGAAGACTCACTATAATAATCTCCAAAGGTCTGAACACAGTGTGTGTGTGTGTGTGTGTGTGTGTGTGTGTGTGTGTGTGTGTGTGTGTGTGTGTGTGTGTGTATATATATATATATATATATATATATATATATATATATGGTCAGGTGATTTCGCAACCAAAGCATTGGTGTTTTTCTGTGCCTGCGAGTACCAGGCACAGCCATGATATCATACATCCTTCAGAGATAAAACTGCAGCACACAAACATTTACGATCTTGCTTGCACTTAAGAAACACATTAAAAAACGTTGCTTTCAAATTTTCCTTCAAAGTTTCCTCTTAAATATCAAACTCTGGCATCGTTTAGCCACAGAATCATGGAGGCACGGAAGACACAGAATGTAACAGCAGATGCCACTGTGGATGTCCAGGGCTGCCTTTCAGAGCCAAATATAAGCAGGCTTGAAAACCCTCTGGGGTACTGGGGAGAGGCAAAAAGGACTGTACCCCAATTTGTATAACCTTGTTGAGCCAAACTGTTATTTTTTAAGAAAAATTCATAAAAATTCCCCTGTTCTGTCCATCATTGTCCAAGTTACACAAGCATACACAACTTGCCATATAATACTTCTATTTTGTGAAAATATTCACACAGGATACACTCAAACAGTATTTTATTATACACATATGTGATCATGTCGTGTGCACATGAACCCTTTCTCGAACCATTTGTCTCAAGTCTGATGCCTCATGGGTCTTCATCTCACCATCACTACTTTGCAAGCATGTTCCACGGTGTGGTATAGAATGTATCTATCTTGCAATCATTCAAAGACTGTTTCTCTCTCTCTCTCCCTCTCTATATATATTAAAAACATGTATTCTTATTGGCCTTATTGTCTCCATGCAGATATTTTATTGAATTGCGTGGTTGCTGTGTCACTTGCATGTTGTATAAGTTTAAAAAAATGCATCCAATTGATGTGAAATGTTTTATTGGCAATGGCTGCAAAATAAATTTCCCAAAAGTGGTATTTTCCTCTCTAGTCTTTTCTCAAGGTGTATTTTTGCACATTTTGGTGTAGGCGTAGCAGTAATAAGTTAAAACCTTAAAATATGTTAAATTAACAGTTTAAAATTTTTTTTTGTTCATTTCCCTGTTAATATTACAATAAGCAATTATTATCTCCATCACCGCCTGTAACATCTCGATTTACAGCCTGTAATATCTCCATCACCCGCATGTAACATTTCCATCACCCGCCTGTAACATCTCGATTTACAACCTGTAATATCTCCATCACCCGCATGTAACATTTCCATCACCTGCCTGTAATATCTCCATCACCCGCCTGTAACATCTTGTTAGAGTTATACGTTGTTCCAACATTTATAAACTAGAGAAGAAAGACACAAAGCAGATGAGTTCTTTTTACTTGCAAGAAGAGCGATCAGAGACGCGCATTACATCATGCCTCCAACAGCTCTGCGGTCTCAATCGAATCCTCTCTTTTTATTTAGTACTGGGTGGCACATTTACCATAGGATCACACCATATAAGATAATAATTATCTTCTGCACATAGGCTTATTTCCTGCTTCACTGTTGCCGAGGTCATGGTCGCTGGTTTCCTGCTTTTCAGCGTCTGCAGGCCTCCCCTTATCCGTTCATGGTCACACTGTCCTGCAAATTATCCTTTGTCCCACAGTTTCTCATCCAAGAGACTAATGATTAATATAGTTTGCATATTCCGAAGATTAATAGTTTAATACATATGAGATATATATGTCAAAAAGGTAATTGCACCACCCGCATGTAATATCTCCATCACCCACATGTAACTTTTCCATCACCTGCCTGTAATATCTCCATCACCCGTATGTAACATCTCGATCTACAGCCTGTAATATCTCTATCACCCACCTGTAACATCTCCACCACCCGCATGTAATACCTCCATCACCCGCATGTAATATCTCCATCACCCATATGTAACATTTCCATCACCCGCATGTAATACCTCCTTCATCCACCTTTAATATCTCCATTACAATATTCCATCATTAACAGACATGTCCAGCCGCCACGTTACTGTGCAGTTCCTGTAGAATTGTTGTACAATTCATGAAATGAAGTGTCATTGGTCATGTGGGTTTGATGATGCGTTTAAGAACTTTCCTTTTTTCAGACATGCAAATGCCTGATGAAGTGGAGTGTCTGAAGACCTTTTTGCTGTTGTGTTCAAGGATGATAGTAGTAATCGGAGTAATTGGAAGCGCCGGTCTGAGTTCAGGTCAAGGTTGTTATCTCAGCTCAAGCACTCAAGGTTCTCCACAATCTGACCAATTACAGATGTATTGTCTACAAACTTGGTGATGTGTGAAGGAGTAGCTGGTGGCTATTCAGTTTTTTTAATTAGCTTGTTTTTTGTCGATTTAAGTTTTTCATCTTGTACTTTTGATACTGTAGTTTAGGTATATTTTTTTCTGTTCTATTCATTTTTGCTGCTCTTATCCACTTTCTTCTAAGAACCGGTCTAACCAGAGCCTGTTTGCATGAACTTCATTTCTCTCTTTCCTGTTCGCCTCCTCAGGCATGTGTAGACCCGCCCTGTCTGAGATCATGTTATAAAACTGGATTCATTCACTCAAGACTGATTTTAATGTTCTCTGGTGATTACTGGTGTCCCCCACCTTGCCTATTTTGGTTCTCACTACTTCAAATATCTGTACTATGCAATGGCTTTTGTACTTTTCTTTTCTTTTTTTTAACCAACCACATGCTGAAAATGCATACATTTAAAGCATTTTTGTAAATGTTTCTATGTGAATGTAAATACACAGGTATGTAAATGTTGCTAGCTGCAACCTCACATAAAATAGAAGAATGAACAACAGTTCTCTTGAAATCATGAATATGATCTGTCAGTTTTGGTTAAATTATAAATAATTTGGGGGTTTAGGGGTTCAGTAAAACACTTGGCCTTCAGGACCAATAAAACTCAAAATTTAGTTTTTAAAGAAACAAACTAACTACTTACTATATTACTAAATTTGTTCCATTATCTTAAAAGTGATTTGTTGATCAGTGTAAGTGACTAAACAGTCAGGCTAAAAGAGACTAGATTTTCAGTTCAGTAGCTTGATTTTATTACACAATGTACATCACACACGACCAAACACGTCTAGGCCAAAAAAATATGTAAACTAAACCCAACATACCTTCCTCCACACAAAGGCTAAAAGGAATGTTTAAAGTGAAAAGTTATACAACTGTATATTATAACTGTATTAAAGTGCAAAGATCCTAATAATTAAGAACCAAAATTACAGTCAGAAGAATAAACACCTTCAACCCAAATGAGAACTGAGGAACAAAGATGGAAAAAGTCTGGATGCAGGTCTTACTCTTCTTTTGATAAGTGGGGGAACTGTTCATAATGATCAACCACCCCACAGGATTTTGGTGCAACAAACTCCATATTTCAGGTACCTGTATGACTTCAGATAAACTTTAGATAGACTTTAGCAACATTTGTTTGCTGTGATGTGACAGGCAACACGATTTAAATGTAAAAGATCAATATAATGATTAAGGTTCAAGTAAAGTGATTGTCATTTTGAAGCAATGCACATGGTACACACAATGAAAAATTTCCTCTTCTTTTAACCCACCACCCTTAGTGAGCAATGGGCAGCCATGAATGGTGTCCGGGGAGCAGTGTGTGGGCTCTGCTTCCTTACCCACTAGGCCACCACTACACCCTGATGTACAGGTCCACATAAAGGTTTGCATGGAGCGACTGGCAGTACAAATTATATGAAATAATCTGCTGTTAAATTTCTGTTTGTTGCAGTCTCAAACCAGACTGTGATGCAGGAGCACTGAGTTGAGTGTAATACTCACGTCTGGCCTTCTTGTATCCTGTATAAAAGAGAAGAGAAAGTATTTTAGTATTTTACTGATTAGTAGTTTCCCCACATGACACCATGTTTGGTGTAGAAGTTACTGATGTTGTTTGCTGCGTCTCTCACCTGATCTTCTCTTCACAACCATCACAACACCAACAACCACAGCGATGAGAACGAGAGCAGCAACCACCGACCCAGCAATGATGAATAGAACATTATTACCTGCAGTAAAAGATTTGTGTAAATTACTTTTATACTGGACTGTGTGGAGTGTGTATTGGGTCAACATTAACATGTATTAATAATAATAATCTTCATTTAGGATGTCGCCCCCATGAATTTGGCTAAATGTTGCCAAAATAGCAGTAAAGTAAATCAAACAGTGTAGTATGAGTCTAGCTGTAATGTTTTTTTAGTTTTATTCTGTGTTTAATGTGTATTTTAAACAGCACCAATTATACATTCTTATTTGCTAATAAAGTAGATGAATAAGGACAGCCAGTTACTTAAACATGTCCAGTTTCTGTGTAGGGTTTATATAAATGTGTGTAAAAAGGTTCTGATGTATTTCTGCTTCTTTATTTGTGACAGAGACTGTCAGTAACATTCAAATCAGATTAATGGTCAATAATGGAGGAATAGAAGGGGGTGAGTTTGGAGGGCATTTATATTCTGATGTGAAATTAGCTTTATTGTCATTTCAGCTACATGCATGTTAGACAGTAAATATGAAACAAAACAATTAAACAAAGTTACATACTGACGTGTGCGACACAGACAATCTGGGCTCATAAAGCGCAGGCAGAGGACAGAGGCGGTGCAGAGTAACATATAACCAAAAAAAACATGTAGACAACAATGAGACAGAGAGTGATAAATTAGTGTTTTTTATTTTATTTATTAAGTAATTAATTCGCTCTTGTTATCATTATTATTGTTGGCTACTGTGCCTTTAACCGAACATGAAGGAAGATGAAGGAATAAAAGATCTTTAATTGTGTCCTCAGCTCCATACAGTGAAATGCTCTCCGACACACTTAGTCCTACACACTTCTATCCAAAGGAATTTACAAAAAGAAAACTGAAGATTCAATATTAGTGAAGAAGTCTAGAAGCTCCTGTACCTGGACTGTTGGTCCTGATCTTCTCATCAGTCAGGATCATGTGGATTGGGTCTCCACTCTTGTGCTCCACCACACAGGTGAACTGGTTCTTCTTCCACACATCAGGGGCCACTTTGAGTTCTGCACGTTTCTGGAAGGTTCTGTCATGGTTGGGCAACGTCTCATTCACATGTACATCTTCATGCAGGTCCTGTCCATCTTTCTGCCAGCTGATCATCACCTTATCAGGGTAGAAACCTGTAGCGTGACAGACCACTGGAGAGGAGGGGTCTGTCTGCAGCAGAGACACCTGAGGAGGGACTAGAGACAGGAATAGAGGAGGGGGACAGGGAGAGAAACAGGACGTCTTCATATCAGCAGATCCTCCAACAAACACTCATTTTATATTCCACAATCTTCAGATATTTAAATATGCATAAATTTATAGATTCCTGTGTACGTTTTGTCTCTGTTTTACTGTGTTGTTAGTAAATGTTATTCTTAACATTATCACGTCTACTGGATGCTTTTTGCTTATTTAATGTGTTTTTAAATGTAATCGATTATAAGAATATTTTCTGATCTTAATAATAACACATAAACAGTGTTTGTGTTTCTCGTTGTCCTGTGTGCTGCTGTACCTTTTCTCTCCAGACTGTACATTCCATAGTAAACATACTTCTTCAGCCAGTAAATACATTCATGGGTCAGGTAGTTCTTGGTATACTCAGCATCAGCTACATCCCATTTCTGTTTGGTGATTACAGCCTGTGGAACTGGAGCAACCCAAGATGTGCTCCTCAAATCCAGGTAGAGAAAATCTGCTCCATCGTAACCAAACTGCTCGTATCCGTCTGTAACTCCAGTCTCACCATCCAACTCACAGCCGTACATAAACTGTACAATGTGGATTCCTGTAAAGAGAAAATAAGACAGAAGGGGAGTTTATATCTGTGCCAGTGTGTGATTTTACTGTATTTACTGTATTTTCAGGGTGAATGTGTGGATCTTAGTCTCTTTATATATGCATTTGATAAAGATATTTCATAGTACAACTATGTTTAAAAGCTTTTCTTCATTTTTTCTTTCTTGTAAGAAAAGTCTCAAGGGTCTCAAACTGAAATACTGCTCTCTTAATTAAAAATTAACTCAGAACAAAAAACTAAAGTTGAATGATAAATGTTTGACGTTCAAAAACAAGCACAAAAGATCACAAATCTTCTCCTTCTCCTGGTGGAGTCAGGACCCTCCTGCTCCGGGTCTGAACAATAAAATGTCTTTTATTTGACTTCTATCTGTGAACGTCTCATCAATACACGACACAGACACACATGAAGAATCTGTTTCTCTCAGTTTCTGCTGCACATGAAGCCCAGATCAGCGCGTTTCTCAACCTTCTCATTTCTGTTCTATTTACCGGAGATTCTTTGTTTTTTTCCGCATCTATTTTAGTGAAGCTTCTGCAGAAAGAGGTGCTGTACGTTGTAACACGGAATAAAACACAGAGCAGCTGGCACTGTTATCTGTAGTCTGTGGTGGGGAGTATAGAGGGTGGGGTTACAGGGAATCATGGGAAAGTTTTATTCTGTGTTTAGAAACTTCTGTTTAGAGAAGATAGATGACAGGAGGGCTCTGTAATTCACACTGATAATTATTCATATTAATTAGGTCGGTTTTGCTTCTTTTTTTCAGCTGGACTTGACCAGCCTTATTAAAAATTGATGCCATTTTTATTTGTGATGATCATATTTACAAGATGCTTGTACAGTAAATGTTATGGATCATGTTACAGGATCACAGCAAAATACACGCGTTGCCTGAAGGTGCAGGTGATGATCTGAATGTTCAAACAACAGCAAATCAACAGCAGCAGCAGAACTGAGTCCAGACCAGCAGGACCTGACCACAAGTAGAGAGGATTTTATGGTCATTTGAGAGAGAGGTGGGGTGAAGGGTGAAGTTCAAGCACAAGAACATTTAATCTGGTCTCCAGTAGGGCTGTCTGAAAGTTTTTTAAACAGAAACATTGCAAACAATCTGTTCTGTAACCAAACTGGGAGTCTAAGAAATAAAATGTCTTTCATTTTACTCGCCCTGTTAAAAATGTGCGTGTACAAGTGTGAGTTTGTGCCTCTACATTTATAAGGAGTGAAGAGCTGAGTGTTTCTGGTCTCATGACTGCATTATAGAAGTAGAATCTGTCACCGTCTACAACGTTCAGGCTGAAGACGTCCTGCTGTGTCTGGAGTATTCAGCAGTAAAACCAGCGCTGTGCTGCTACTGAACTTCACGCTCAGCTGCTCCACGCAACGTGGGAACCGTTTCTGTTTCTTTTCTCTCCCACCTTTACAGCAGCGCTGTCACTTTATTCTCCAGCCACCGAATCCTGGTCCTGATTTACTTTTTAAATGGTGACTTATTACTATGAGCCACCAGTTATCTAATAAAAATGGCTGCGGTTCCGACAGTAAATTCTGGTGAATTTCACCCTTTCAAGCGTCTCCAGACAGTAACTGAGTCACTTGATGAAGCTGAAGAAAACGCTAAAAATGTTCATTTCCTCACATTATTCAGTAAATAAAAATGCTGAAGTTTTGTGTAACTTTCAATTCAGTTTGTCTGGTAATTTGTATTTTACTCAGACCAAGTGGAGATGAAGCTCTGAGTCTTCAGAGAGTTGATTTAACTAATCTTCTCTTAAATCTTCTGCTGGAGATAGGAATTTGCGCTACAGTTTTATACCTGTAAAATACAGTTTCAATTTCCTTGGAATTCAGATGCAATTTAGAACATTCAGATTCGGTTCATACAATTCAATTTCAGTTTCTACTGGCTCAAATCTCTGCCCATAGTTTGTAGTTTTGAAGGCTAAAGAAGATTAAACGTCTGTTAGAAAAGACTCAGGACTTGACTGCATTAGCCACAATAATATAAAGGTTCTGGATCATTTCTTGTTAGCCAAAAAAAGTTTCCCTATACTCTGTAATATAATCGCGTGCAGCGTTCTGCCGTACACACGGTTCTGGAAAAAATAGAAGCCTGTGTCTTGTAGGATGAGAGGAGGGTCACTGACTGAACCCTGCTGTGTTCCCACAGAAATAAAACCTCCCTTTTTGACACCAACTGGTGTGCATGGGTGACTGAATGCTGATGTGCATCCTTTACACCTACATTAATAAGTTATCTTTTTATAGTCAATTGTATTTCTCTTCTTTTAAATTCTCTAATGTCAGAACAACAGTCAGAAAACTGATTTGCAGTGTCAGATTTTAGTGTTTTATTATTATCTGGTCTTTTTATTTTAAGTGATTGTCATTGTGAAACACTGCAGCACTGTGATACAACAAAATATGTCCTCTGCTTTTAACCATCACCCTTGGTGAGCAGTGGGGACGTGTGTGGGGACGGTGCCCAGTGACACCTTGGAGGATCGGGATTCGAACCAGCAACATACTGATTAAGGTGCTGCTTCCTGTCTTGTCTTGTATGGTCATGGAACTTTGATAAACTAAAAATGACTCCATTCGAACTATATGTAGTTTAAATATGAGATATAACTAATGACCAAGATAATTATTATTTAAAACCAGGATTAGATTTCTACTCACCGCCTGACTGGTTAAAACGCTGCATCAGTGTACCGATATTGACTTTGTATACGGCTTCAGTTCCCTGAAAAATCTGGGTTTGTCTGGTCCAGTGTTCTGGTCCTACATTATTCTTGATCCAGTCCACCTTGGGAATCGCTTGCCTGATGTTACTGTCATAGTACATAAACTGTTCTCCATCCATCATGCCGACAGCAGTGAATTCTGGGAAGTTAATTCCCCGCGTCACTCCAGTGTAGAAGTACTGCAGGGAACGAGAACCTGTAAATAAATATTAAACACAACAAAAAAAATCAATAAAAATATCTAAATTACCCTCTTCTTCAAGGGGGATAAATATAACTACTGAATAATATTTTAGATACTAAAAACAATATATTCAATACTCCCTACAAAAGATTACTTATACTATTAAATGTAGTGTGTGAATAATTTGAAATAAAACACATAAACAGATAAATAAAATACAAATAGCTACTGTATGTTCAATAAATATTAACATAGTGGGCATCTAAATGATGGGTTTGGCTGACAGCTTCAGATCTCAAGACTGTCAAGCAACAATACTGATTCATAATTTAATAATTACTGATTATGGGTGGTAGTAACCTAGTGGGTAACACACTCACCTATTAACCAGAAGACCCAGGTTCAAATCTCACTTACTACCATTGTGTCTCTGAGCAAGAAACTTAACCCTGAGTGTCTCCAGGGGGGGGACTGTCCCTGTAACTACTGATTGTAAGTCGCTCTGGATAAGGGCGTCTGATAAATGCCGTGAATGAAAATGTCGTGACTGGACTTGAGACTTGACTCGGACTTGGAAGTTGTGATTCATTCATTTCGTGGAATTATTTATGTAACCGAGCAGAAGGCACACTGTACTTCAGACATAACTACTGTAACTACTGATTGTAAGTCCCTCTGGATAAGGGTGTCTAATAAATGCCGTAAATGTGAATGATTCTGATTGGCCACAGATGCATCAAACCTGCACAGGTATGTGAAGTAGGAATGTAAAATCAGCAGTACTCAACACATAGCGGACTATAATTTGCTGAGCCTTGGCAGAAATCCATCTGGCTCCTTCTGAAGTGACCACTTTTATTTACCAGAGGGTAACAATTTGATTTACAATCACTAATTTTCTGAATAATTGAAGCTCTTCCCTTGCAACCATATGGGTATTTGGGTCGTAGTTTTCTAGTTTTTCTCTGTACTTTGAAAGTATTTGGAACCAAAGTACTGTGACCCACTTACATTCATTTAGCCAACAATTTTAACAACAACTGACATTTACATTTACAGCATTTATCAGACGGCCTTATCCAGAGCAACTTACAATCAGTAGTTACAGGGTTAAGTTTTTGGGTTTGGGTTAAGTGTCTTGCACAGGGACACAGTATTTGAGCCTGGGTCTTCTGGTTCATAGGCAAGAGTCTTACCCACTAGACTACTACCACCTACCAAATTCAGGCTTAGGAAACATAAAAGTACTGCTTAGTTCAAAGCGTGTGAAGTTTATTTGGAGGTTAAAATCCTGCCAAAATGCCATTGAAGTTCCCATGAGCAAAGTCCATCCCCACACACACTGCTCCCCGGGTGCCTTTCACTAAGGGTGATGGGTTAAAAGCAGAGGTCACCATGTGCTGTACTTGCTGTGTTTCATTTATATAAACACAAACCCCCTGACTGCTTTTAAAGACCAGAAAAGAAAAGACGAGAATGAGCAGGATTGTCATTTTGCCAGATGAGTCAAATGCCCTAAAACGACAAGTTCATCAGGGGTTACACTCATTAGACCAGTAGAGAACCCTGTGGAAATTGGTTGTATCTTCCTGCATTCATTACAGTTTACCAGTGACCAATGATGATTGTAGAGAACATCAGCGTCACTTAAATATGGGCAGAAGTCAGAGCTTCAGGTTTCTCACTGCAGCTCCTCCCACATGGAAGAGGTTTCACATACTAGCGCGGTTCAAATGAAGTTCTTATAAATAATAATGTTTACATTTTTGTTATTGTTATATGATGATAAACTATGAGCTGCAGTCACACAGTGAGCAGCCAACAGGCCACATTATATTTAACAAGACAGGCCCAGACAAGGACGAGATGTGAACTGAGTTGTCAAGAAACCCCGGAAGGAACATTAGTCCACCACCCATACCAAGCAACACCAACAGTCCCTCCCACCAACACATATCTAAACTGTTCTCCACTTTATTTTAGATCAAAGACCAGAGTGTGTTGTCCACTCACAAGAGCATAAAAGGTTAACAAAATATTAAAACTCCACAGAGAGAAAGAGAGAGACATTTATATGAATGTTGAACCATATATAAAACCACAAACCTCCTGATGCAAGATCGATTTTTAGGACCAGAAGGGAACAGATGAGAATGACCAAGATTTTCATTTCTCACATCGCCCTGGAATGATCAGATCCTCATGGGTCACAGACGCTGGACCAAAATCTGGGGAGAAGATAGAGCCGCAGGTTTCTCACTGAAGCTCCTCCCACAACTTTGTGCTCATTCCAAGCTGCCATATACATTACATTTGTCCACCAATGGGAAGCTCTGGCTTTTTAACTAATATTTTTTAACTACAGGGATGAGAAAAGGCACATTAAACAAATGACAGCTATGGTTTAATCCCACTGCTTCCCTGTGCTAAACAGAGGACAATATTAGAGAGATTTTTACTTCACATTCAAGCAGGTTATAGACTTCTTTTTTTTCTGTGAATGATTATGTCTCCTATGGTCACTGAATATATTTTATATTGCTTTATGTATTTCTTCAAACCTGCAATGAGGCATCACTGGGTGTTGTTTGAATAACAGCAGATGAAGTTGTAAAATTATTATATTACATTTATTATATTCATATTAGTGGCATATTTAATTTTTTACATTGTAATGATGATAAAAATATGAGTGGCAGTGCAACAACCTTCACTGGATGCACACAACCGACAGCAGAAGGCTGGTTATTCAGTGCAGGAGTGTGTGAATGAGAGATGAAATGCAGCCACAGAAGCAGCAGGAAAAAATTTCAAGAGAGCGTCTTCAAACATGACAAACTCAGACAAATAATACCAAAAGCAGCTAAAAAGCTTCTGTTCCAACAGCACAGACTTGTCTGGACAGACTGGCATTAAAAAAGAAGCACAGAATGTAGATTAGAACAACAAGAACCATTACTGGTTGCATTAAGATCATCTACATATGTATTACAGTCACTAGTCAATATTAAATGAAATAAAACATGAAACATAACAAAAGACAACTAATTTAGACAATACATAATGATTCACCAAGTAATCCAGTTGTCATGATCCAAACCGGCAGGGGTGACTCCGAATTTTAAAATGTACTCAACAAGTGGTGAAAATAGTTCTAATAATGACAGCAGCCAAAGCATCTCGATCCACAGCTCGAATTAGACTTGAAGGCAATGTGACAGGGCATGTTTAAAACTATTTGATCATGTTACATTAAAGATTTTTGGGGGAGAACTGTTCCTTAATTTAAAAATGCAATCAATTGGCTTTTTGTATAACATTTTTGTATTACATGTTTTTATTACATATACCATTTTATTCATCATGTAATATATAATACACGCAAAACATTTTTCAGCTGGGCAAGACAAAAGTTTCACTTCACGCTGTGGCCATTTTTAGGTAAAGGTGTTAACACATCTAATAATGAATTTCCAGAAAGCAAAAAATATGTCTAAATTAGACATAAAATGCTGTAAATGATAAAAGGGTGTGTGGTCATGTCATGACAGGGGTGTGTGGTCATGTCCATACTGTTAAAGGCCCCAATTACCCTGACAATATTTATGAAGCATCTGAGAGTGATTAAGCTCCAAAACCACCACAAATAACCAAACCAGGAGCACCTCAGCGTTATATCAGTCCTGCTGTGTGTTTCTCTGTGTTGTTCTGTGTGCTGCTGTACCTTTTCTCTCCAGACTGATATTCCCAGACCGAGGAATATTCCCAGATACTTCTTTATCCACTCAACACAATCATGTTCCAGGTATTTCTTCCAGTAATTAGCTTCAGCTCCATTCCATTTCTGCTTGATGATTTCTGCCTGTGGTCTTGCAGCAACCCAATCAGTGTTTTTCAAATCCAGTCTTATAAAATCTGCTCCATCGTAACCATACAGACTGTATCCTTCTGTAGCTCCAGTTTCATCATCCCACTCACAGCCGTACATCTGCTGTGAACTCCTGAGAGAGAGAGAATTTTAATCAGTAAAAAGCTCTATGATCATCATTAGTTTTCATGTTTGTAGTTTTGTCACTTTCTGAGTTTATGTATTTACTGTAAATAATTTTTTTTTTAACGTTAATAAATAACTGCAGTTTTAGTTTCATGTTTGTGATTATATAAATCTGTCATCTAATACGTTACTGTGTAAATTCTGTATAATTATTTAATTATAAATAAGAAGATGAAGATATGAAGAGTTTATACGACCTCTTGGGGCAGTCATGGCCTAGCGGGTAAGAAAGTGGACGGGAAGATTGCCGATTCATAAGTCCCAACACACTGCTCCCTAGGCGCATGTCATGGCCTGGCTATGCTGCAGTGTTTCACAAATCGCTTCACTTTCACTTTATACTGGGCTTCTTTTTACAAAGAGATCCAAGCACTTAGACAAACGTCCACAGCAAGAACAAAGTTACTCACAGGGGAGGTTAAACACTGTGTGTTATACCTCAGCTGTGTGAGGAACTGTGAGAGAAGCAAACGTTTAACATTTTGGAAAAAGGTGTCTTTAATAAATGTGTTTTGTGTATTCATTATAGTATTCTACATAAGTACTTTATTCTTGTCACACCAAGGAGTTTGATGCATGAGGCTGTGAACAACATAATGATATTTAATGAATATAAACACAAAGCGAACACCACGGGTGTCATGCCAGAGTTATGCTGGGGAAGGATGATGGATGGCAAGGTGTCAGAGGAAGAACAGTTTATTTGCAAGGAAACAAAAAGCCAGGGAAAATGTCCAAAAAACAATAAACTAAGCCACCATGCCAGGCGCTGAACACAGGGAAGGGGCGGAGTCCCACTCGACCCTCGGGCTCTCTGGCGGGCTGGGTACGTGTTGGCCATGACAGAATTATTTAGTTTAAATTGAAGGTAACACTGGAATCCTTGAAATACAAAAGTGAGAAGTGGTAAAATGATATGTACGAAGCAATTACAATTAAAACCGACAAAATTAAGGTGAGATTTCTGTGTCATTTCACAAGATAAAAACATCAGACTTTTCCTACATTACAGGGTTAACTGCTGTTGCTCTTTCTATACGATTTATGAACTGATGAAGAACTGGAGGTTGTAAAAGAAAAGTGTCTACCTCATTAATAATATTTGAGTGTATATGGCATTCTTCTCATATATTATCTAAATATACTATGTGTGGAGTATTTTAATGTTGTGCCTCATTTGCATATGATCTCGAGTTCAAAAAGGTGCCCAACTCTTGACCAGCCTCTGGTCTGCCGTCTTCTGCTGCTGTCACCCAGCTTATTTTCAGCAGCTGGATAATGGGCTCATTACTGCTAACTGTAAAGGAAATTTTCTCCACACAAGGAATGAAGGTGCAGACCACGGGAGAAGTTTCCAGATTCCTTTATTGAGAAGATCTCTGTGCGCTGCAGGATGTTCTGAAAAAGTTCTGCTGTCTGTTCTCTTTTTATTGTGGGCAAAAGTGTGTGGAGCCCTGGAGACCAACTTCAAATAAGACATGGAGCTTCACCAAAACACAACCTGTTTCATCTCAGACAAGAGATGGAAGTGGGGTTTCCCCATGCGAGTGGAACTAGTTTGGCATGCACAACTGTGCACCTGCCCACAACTGAACACACAACATTAAAAAATGTAAAAACATGAAGCTGAAAGCGAAGTGTTTGTCATTGTGAAACACTGCAGCACAGCACACGGTGACACAACGAAATGTGTCCTCTGCTTTTAACCATCACCCTTGCTGAGCAGTGGGCAGCCATGACAGGCGCCCGGGGAGCAGTGTGTGGGGACGGTGCTTTGCTCAGTGGCACCTTGGCGGATCGGGATTTGAACCGGCAACATTCTGATTATGGGGCCGCTTTCTTAACCGCTAGGCCACCACTGCCCCTGCACCTTACATTGTAATTTTAAATGATCAGATCTCAGATAAACATCAAAAGATAAAAAATAAATATCAATTTAAATATTTTGACATTTAAGTGAGTTTAGTTAACCTGTCACGATGGGCTGGACATGGCAAGGAAGGAGGACGCATATGCACGATGTCACAGGACATGGGTTTAATACATAAGGCAAGAAACAAGGGAACATCAACACGCAATGACGGCGAACAGACACGAACAGGATAGTTTTATACAATTATATAAATATACAGCAGGTGAACACGATCAGGGAACATTACACAGGACGAACATGAAACTCCGGTCCGGACTCCGGATCCGGAGTCCCCTCTGCCGGGGTTACTTCCGAAGTAACCTTTTTACTCTATGTCATGCAATGTGATAATAATAGAATATGGTTAAATAATATGACTCTCTCAGAATGTCAGTGCAGCCCTGGATCCACCTTTTGATACAAACAAAACTACAAAGCTGAAAATCTTCTCTTCTTCTCTAAATCTTCTCTAGAACTTTCATGAGGAAAGTTTACAAAACCTTTACAAAAACGCTGACAAAAAAATTCAACAGTAAAATATAATAAATGGTCTGTCATACTGACAGTTTTCCATAGAATGTACGGTGTCTTCACTTCATTTACTAGACACATTTGTACTTATAGATGTGATATTTATGAATGGAATTCTCACATTCTCCACATCGCTAAAATACAATCACTTGTACAATTTAAGTGAGTGTTATTTGTGTGATGCATAATTTGCAGGTGAAGTTGTGTAGAGTGTCCGGTATAAACAACACAACTCATGGTCTACAACATAAATACAGAACAACAAAACAGATGCAGCATGATGGTCAGTATTTCATCATTTCATCATTTTACAGTTCACATGTATTTGGTAAGATGGTAGCTAGTTGTTGTGTTTCAGTTTCTCCACTTCAAGGCGCTAACGGTCCTAAAGTTCCTGCTGTTCCCTGCAGGTACTTTCCATACAACAAAGAACCAGTCTAACCAGCACCGATACAGACGACTTCTCTATTTTCATGTCCATACCTGCTCTGGTACAGACTTCCTGTGTATTCAGGTCCCTGTTCTTTCTAGGTGTAAATAGTTAGATAAAGATGGCTTGTTTTTAATATAGGAAATATTTTGATAATCTTTATAAAAGACATTTCTTTTGCAACAAATTATAATTATATTGCTATCAAACAAAGCAGAACGATTTCCAAAATCACCGTCCAGCTCTCTGTGGTAGTAGCCTAGTGGGTAACACACTCGCCTATGAACCAGAAGACCCAGGTTCAAATCCCACTTACTACCATTGTGTCCTAGAGCAAGACACTTAACCTTAAGTTGCTCCAGGGGGGGACTGTCCCTGTAAATACTGATTGTAGTTGCTGATTGTAAGTCGCTCCAAATAAGGGCGTCTGATAAATGCTGTAAATGTAAATGAACTATAACTCTGAACTATAATGAACACAGAAAGCCCAACCACTTCATGTTTAGAGTTGCCCAGGACTCCAATTTAGCGTTTCCTTCAGGTCACATTTTGTAATTTAAATCAATTTACACAGAACAGAGTGAAACTTAACAAAGCATAACACACAACATGAAGATTAATTTTTGTTTTAAGTGCTTTATTTAAAACATACAACAGAGGAAATAATTATTTGATCCCTGCAGATTTTATAAGTTTGCTTAACATGCTCTCATTGTTGTGTTTCTTATTACATTCTTCAAGCTTTTTGCAGTGTGGCAGGACACGTTATCCAGCTGAAAGAGGATTTCATGTGGATTTCATGTGGTTGTGTACTTGAACTTTGTGAGCCAAAGTGATGTCAATGCATAGACTTCCCACAATGCAACATGGCGCCATGTCTTACCCACACCTGGCAAGCATTGAAGTAAAATAAAACATAATTCTTCAAACCAAGACACCTTCCACTGCACCATGATCCAGTTCTGATGCTCACATGGCCACTGTATGATATTTTGGTGGTGGATACAGGTCAGCATGACTGGTCTGCAGCCCACATACACAACAAACTGTATGTTTCTGCATTCTGAATTACAGTAGATCTTCTGACAACAGACCAGGCCGTGTTCCACATGTGCATCAGTGATCCTGTCACAGATTCACCAGTTTTTAATTCCTGCCTTATAGATCCCACTCACTGCCAGGTTTAACTTATCAAGATGAACAATCATACTCAGTTCATCTGTCAGTGGTGAAGTGTAGAACAATTCATGACCTGAAGATGTGTCACATTACACAAAGACAAGGAAAGCAAGAGAAAAGAAAAACATTTATTTGAGAATAAAGTCTCATAATATTTCAAAAACACGTAAAACCAATATTATGTAGCACAACTTATTGTGGGTCTGTTGATTGATGGTTGTGTTTTTTGTCTGGTCATGCGGGTCTGATGATGTGTTAGAGGAACTTCCTTTTGTCAGACATGCAGCGTACCATTCTGTGGTGCCGAACCTTTCTTCAGTCATGAAATTGAGTGTCTGAAGACATTTTTGCTGTTGCTGTTGTGTGAACCCACAGGTGTGGGTGTGAAGAGGGAATAACAGGTGACCATTTTTTTCGAGTTCTTCTTTACAAAGTTAATGAGTTGTTGTTTTTTTTCAGTTTTTCATATTGTATTTCTGATACTGCAGTTTTGGTTTAGGTTTTTTATTCTATTTATTTTTGCTGCTCTTATTCACTTTCAGATGCGACTATACATATTTCCCACTTCTGGGACTATTGAAGAATTATGTTAAGTGATAAATAAACTTGTTACTTAACAAAACACCCACCCTGTGTAAATTCCCTGCTGCCCAACTATACACTCATCCCAGGACGTTCTACACACCAGGGGTCCCTGACCTGGCTTCTATCCTGATTCATGACCCTCACCCAGTATTGAACCTGGGCGTCTGACAGTAATATAATGTCAGGTTGTCGTGTTTCAGTCTTGCTCCTGCCCCACCCAGCAGCATAGAACCGGTCTAACCAGAGCGTGTTTGCATGAACTTCATTTCTCTCTTTTCTGTTCACCTCCTCAGGCATGTGTAGACCCGCCCTGTCTGAGATCATGTAAGAAAACTGGATTCACTGACTGGTTTTAAAGTTATCTGGTGATCACTAGTATGAAAATGGACAAGAAGAATGTTTATATATTATCATAAATTTTTATGCTTGATTCATGTTTACACTAAATTACTACATTTTTACAGTTATGATTGTAAATTAAGTAGGTATTTTATCCTATCTCATGGGTCTCCGTCGTCCTGTCTATTTTGGTTCTCACTATTTTAAATATCTATCTACAATGGCTTTTGTAAATTGTTAATAAACCACATGCTGAAACTCATTTGTGATTCATACTTTAAACCATTTAAGTAAATGTTTCAACATGAATGTAAATACACAGGACCAGGTGTGAACGTGGACATTTGTATTACGTGTGTCTTGCAAGCTGCAACCTCACATAAAATAGAATAATTAACAAAAGTTCTCTTGAAATGAGTACAATCCCGCCAGTTTTGTTTAACAGATAAATAAGTTGGGTGTTTAGGCATTCAGTAAAACATTTGGCCTTCGGTACCAATAAAACTCTAAATGAGTAAAGAAGCAAACTAACTACTTTTAAAAAATTTGTTCCATTATCTGAAAACTATAAAGTTTGTGTTTTGTTGATCAGTATAAGGGACTAAACAGTCAGGCTAAAAGAAACCAGATTTTCAGTTCAGTAGCAGGATTTTATTACACAATGTACATCACACACTCTAGACATATAAAATACGTAAACTAAACCCAACATATCTTCCTCCACACAAAGGGAATATTTAAAGTGAAAAGTTATATACATCCAAAAACTGTATTAAAGTGCAAAGATCCTAGTAATTAAGAACAATATAAAATTTAAAAGAACAATATAATGATAATTTGATGTACAGGTGTAGGTCCAGTCACCAAACCAGACTGTAATGGAGGGGCACTTAGTGGATTTTTTGTCTGCAGTGTAGAACTGGATCAGTAGTTCCTGGCAAACAGAACACAGTTCCTCTATAAGAACGTTTGTGTTAAAGACTGAATATGAACACCAGTAAACAAATTGAAATAACTTACTATGTGACCAGAGGCTCAGCAGATGTTCCAGAGCCATCAGACCCCGTATCAGAGCAAACAGACGCTGGAGGAGACGCTAGATGAACAGAAAATGTTTAGTTTAAAGCACAAACATACAGATATTAAGTTACACATAAGTCATGTTTAAATCGAGGTTAACATTACTGATCTTAATATTACGTAATTTCTGAGATGATTGCAATACTCACTTTTTGTCTTCTTGTAACCTGTATAAAAGAGAAGAGAAAGTATTTTAGTATTTTACTGATTAGTAGTTTCCCCACATGACACCATGTCTGGTGTAGAAGTTACTGATGTTGTTTGCCAGGAACATTATTACCTGCAGTAAAATATTAGTGTAAATCACTTTAATACTGGACTATGTGGAGTGTGTACTGTAATAATACAGTACAGTAATACAGTATACTAGAATGTGTGGAGTGTGTAATAATAATAATCTTCATTTAGGATGTTGCTCACCTGAATTGAGCAAACTGTTGCCAAAACAGCAGTAAAGTAAATCAAATGGTGAAAGCTGAGTCTAGGTGTAATATTTTAGGAATATAATTTTTTTTGTTTTATTCTGTATTTAATGTGTATTTTGAAACAATTACACATTCTTCTTTCTTCATTCTTCTTATTAATCTACTTTATTAGGCAGTCAGTTACTTAAACGTGTCCAATTTCTGTGTAGGGTTGGTATAAATGTGTGTAAAAAGGTTCTGTTCTATTTCTGCTTCTTTATTTGTGACTGTCAGTAACATTCAAATCAAATGGTCAATAATGGAGGAATAAGGGGGTGAGTTTGGAGGGAATTTATATTCTGTTTTTATTTTACTAAATAAATAATTAATTAATAATTATTAATTAATTATTAATTGTATCCTCAGCACCATATAGTGAAATACTCTCCACCACACTTTGTTGTAAACTGGTCCTGCACATTTCTATCCAAAGGACATTAAAGCAAGAAAACTGACGATTCTGTCTAGAAGCTCCTGTACCTGCACTGTTGGTCCTGATCTTCTCCTTAGTCAGGATCATGTGTATTGGGTCTCCACTCTTGTGCTCCACCACACAGGTGAACTGGTTCTACATCAGGAGTCACTTTGAGTTCTGCACATTTCTGGAAGGTTCTGTCATGTTGACAACGTCTCACCAACATCTACATCTTCATGCAGGTCCTGCCCATCTTTCTGCCAACTGATCTTCACCTTATCAGGGTAGAAACCTGTAGCGTGACAGACCACTGGAGAGGAGGGGTCTGTCTGCAGCAGAGACAACTGAGGAGGGACTAGAGAGAGGAAGAGAGGAGGGGGACAGGGAGAGAATTTGAAAGAGAAACAGGACGTCTTAGCAGATCTTCCACAACACAACTCTAGCACCGTTACATTTTGTCATAAGATTTTCAGACATGAGTGATTCTTCACCGGCTTCTACAAAACAGGGAGGCGGCTTTTCTAATCCTCCAGCCCTACAAAACTACCTCCCGGTGTAAAGTTACATTAAATCCCCATAACACACACACCCTGAACCCCAACAGAACACATGTACCCGTAACATGGTTAACTATTTGCAGACTCTGGGCGCGCCCGTCCTGTCGGCACGTATCTCACCTGCAAGGCATTCTGGTCCCAACTCATTGGCCGGGCTCCGCCGCCACACAATATATTGTATATGAAAACAGTATGCGAGACGTGTAATATGTCCAAATTCATAGTAGGGATGCACCGAAACCACATGTTCTAAAGTACTTGTACTCATTGAAAGTCCGCCGATACCGAGGACCGATACCACGCTCTGAGAAATGTATGTGTTTGAGCGCCGTGTAAGGGGTTAATCACAGGCGCGAGTGCCCGCTGCAGCAAACTCTGAGGGAAGAGTTCAGGAGAAAAGAGTTCGATCAGGGCAGAAATGGTCTTATGAGGTCGCAAGGAGCCGAGTCGTGATGACGCATGTCATTCAATGACTGAGTGGCTGGCAGTGGCCATCTAGCCAATTTATAGGAGTCACGTTACCTCGTTTTCTGTGATGGAATCATGTGACAGACATGTTGTTTCTTTTTAGCCTGAATTAGATTTAATTAGATCAGATGAATATATATTACCTGTTTATTTTAGTATGATCATTACATATATAAATGATTTTTTAATAGCTAATAATAATAATTTAAAAAGCATTTCCCTAGGGAAATGTTATATTGCAAAAAATATTGTTATCGCAATATTCAACAACAATATCGCATATCTTCCCAGTATCATGCAGCCCTAGTTTACGAAGCCAAATTAGACAATTATAAGAATATTTTAAGATAAGCATCTTAATCATTACATATAGACAATACCAGCAGTTTGTCGTTCTGTGTGCTGCTGTACCTTTTCTCTCCAGGCTGCTCTTCCCATACTGAACATACTTCTTCAGCCAGTAAATACATTCCCGTGTCAGGTAGTTCTTCATAAATTCAGCAGCAACTCCAGTGTTTTTCTGTTTGGTGATTAAAACCTGTGGAACTGGAGCTACATAAGTTGTGCTCCTTAAATGCAGTGAGATAAAATCAGTGTGCAGTGATGGCCTTGCGGTTAAGGAAGTGGCCTCGTAATCAGAAGGTTGTCAGTTATTACCTGCAGTAAAAGTTCAAGTTTGAATCCCGATCTGCCAAGGTGCCACTGAACAAAGCACCATCCCCCACACACTGCTCCCTGGGCTCCTGTCATGGCTGCCCACTGCTCACTCAGGGTGATGGGTTGCAGAGGACAAATTTCATTGTGTGCTGTGCTGCTGTGTAACTTAAAAAATCTGCTCCATTGTAACCATATATCTCGTATCCATCTGTAGCCCCAGTCTCATCATCCCACCCACAGCTGTACATCCACTGAAAAGTGTGGATTCCTGTAAAGAGAAAATAAGCATTTTTCTGGGTGAATGTGTGGGTGTTTGTTTGTTTATATATGCATCTGATATTAAAGATATTTCATGGTACAATACAACTTATGTTTAAATGCATTTATTTCTAAATACTCTTAAGACGTTTTTATAGTTCTACATATGTGCAGGTAGGTCTTCTCCTGCTTGGGCATTACTGCCTGGCGCACCTCCTCTACTGCCTATAGATTTGCTGGCTGCAGTGTCATCAGCCAGGCAGTGGCGGTTTTTGATTTGGGCAACATGGGTGGTTGCCCAGGGCGGAATTGTGGCATTTTTTTTATTCATGATTGCATGGTCACCCTTCGGTTTTCTATTCCCCATTTCAAGAGATTCAAGAGAGATTTATTGTGAGTACAGTATACAGTATACCGTGTATTGAAATACTGTTTCACACAGACAGTGTGGAAAAAAAGTATATTAATGTGTGAAGATTAAACCAGTTGAGAAAAAACATGGACGTTGTGGTGTGGGAAGCTGGCGCAATATCTAATGTTTTATGCACATGGTAAACTTAGACACTCACAAACGCATTGGGCTAATTCTGTTTAAAAATATTGTGAGAAAAGAGGACAGTGAAGTGTACAGTAAAATTGTGAATTGTATTAATTGGCAATTTTAGTACATCATTACATCCTCATACCAGGTATACAATGCACATGTATGTGTATGGATATATGTGTGTATTTTACTTATTAATTGTATCATCTGTTTTAATCTACAATGTGCAGAAATGGTTTATGATTTTCATTAAAGACTGAGGTTGCACATCTTTAAATAAGATTGAAACAACTTACTATCTATGCAGAGGCTGAGCAGCTGCTTCATCAGTGTAATACTCACGGCTGGTCTTCTTGTATCCTGTATAAAAGAGAAGAGAAAGTATTTTAGTATTTTCCTGATTAGTAGTTTCCCCACATGACACCATGTCTGGTGTAGAAGTTACTGATGTTGTTTGCTGCGTCTCTCACCTGATCTTCTCTTCACAACCATCACAACACCAACAACCACAGGGATGAGAACGAGAGCAGCAACCACCAACCCAAGAACGGTGACTGGAGGGTTATTGCCTGGAGTAACATTAATACATTTTCATAATTATGTTAATTTCACAGCTTCTTCATCAGACTATTTCTAAATTAGCCTCAATGAATTAATCAATTAAGCTGTAGTTCAAATCCATTTAAGAATATATTTTTAACATGCAAAATCTAATTTATGTTTGAACAAGATCACCAGATTCTGGTTGTGTCACTTGTAATTGAGTATTTTTGTCATTTTTATTATTGGTTGTATTTGTGTGATTTCTGTTTAGAGGAGCTGGTTGAAATAATTTGTCTCATTAGTGACAGACACTGGAGGTATAGAAGGGGTTAGTGTGGAGGGTGAAAAATGTTTGAAAAAAAAAATTTTTTATGCTTTCTGGGCTTCATTAGAATATAACTAAACATTTTAAAATGAAATATGAGAATGTAACAGGAGAATAAAGGATCAAAGGCATTTATTTAAATCATTTAATTTTGCACAGTGTGATTCTCTCTAACCAACTAATTTGTTTTAAAATGTTCAAATACACACATTCAAAAACACAAGTTGTTGTAATAACTTAAGTTCCTGTATTAATTAAAATTTATGTCTGCTGCTAGAAGATCCTGTACCTGCACTGTTGGTCCTGATCTTCTCCTCAGTCAGGATCATGTGGATTGGGTCTCCACTCTTGTGCTCCACCACACAGGTGAAGTGGTTCTTCTTCCTCTCATCAGGGGTCACATTGAGTTCTGCACGTTTCTGGAAGGTTCCGTCATGGTTGGACAACGTCTCACCAACATCTACATCTTCATGCAGGTCTCGTCCATCTTTCTGCCAGCTCATCATCACCTTACCAGGGTAGAAACCTGTAGCGTGACAGACCACTGGAGAGGACGGGTCTGTCTGCAGCAGAGACACCTGAGGAGGGACTAGAGACAGGAAGAGAGGAGGGGGACAGGGAGAGAATTTGCAAGAGAAACAGGACGTCTTAATAGATCATCCACAACACAGCACCGTGACATTCTGTCATAAGATTTTCAGACATGAGTGATTCCCGTTCTCTCTCTTTTCAGCCTGCCTGTAAAAATATTTTTATATAAATAAACAGACCTGTTTTATTTCTGAATGATTATTTAATGTGTCTTGGAACAATGTTTACAATAGTGCTGCACGATTAATCTAATCGCGATGTCAGTCTGTGCGATTACATGAACGCAAAAAGCTGCGATTTAAATGATTAGTACATGGATTGGATCGGCAACATATCCGATCCATTCTCTCATTCTCTCAAAGTTTGCGAGCTGACTGAAGTCTCACTTCAGTCGGATGTGACGTGTTTGGTCACATGACTTTCGATTCGGAGACATATGGTTAGACGCCGCATGACGCGCTGCATTGTACGTCAACGTTGCCCCCATATTGTGATAGGCTCTGCTGTGGAGTGAAGCATATACATGTCTATGGAGAGAAGTGCATAAAAATGCCTCACTCTTGTGCTGCTTGGGGCTGTACAAACCGCTGTACGCTCCAAACCAGATCCCGGGGGATTACATTTCATAGGTAAGGCTGGACAATTGTTTTGAATATATTTGGCCATTATAAAATCCCGTTTTATAAGTCTTAACCTTAGCTAAGCTAGGCTAAGCTAGCGAAGCTATGCATTCCTGTGTTCAAGTCAGCCTCCAAACAACGTTTTGGTTAAACGTAAGAACTATAATATGGGATTTTATAATGGCCATATATAATCAAAACAGTTGTTTAGTCTTACCAGGGTTTGTCGTTTGACATTAACGTAAAAGAGTTTTTTGTGATTTATTTAATTTTGTAGAATATTGTATTTTGAAAGCACTGGGCATTTCAGGTTGTTATAAGTAGTTTGTTTGTTTCACTTTGAAATGACTTTTCATTGAAATACAAGCAAGTGTCCTTTATCATATCGCAATCGCATGATTGATCTCAATAATCGCAATATGTCTCTTTCCCCAAATCGTGCAGCCCTAGTTTACAATGTCAATGTAGACAATAAAAATAATATTTTAAGATGTATAACATATAGACAATACCAGCAGTTTCTCATTGTTCTGTGTGCTGCTGTACCTTTTCTCTCCAGGCTGCTCTTCCCATACTGAACATACTTCTCCATCCAGTAAATACATATCTGTGTCAGGTAGTTCTTCATAAATTCAGCAGCAACTCCATCTTTTTTCTGTTTGGTGATTACAGCCTGTGGAACTGGAGCTACATATGATGTGCTCTTCAAATCCAGTGAGATAAAATCTGCTCCATCGTAACCATACTGCTCATATCCATCTGTAGCTCCAGTTTCATCATCCCACTCACATCCGTACATCCACTGAAAAGTGTGGATTCCTGTAAAGAGAACAGAAGCATTTTTTTTGCTTATAGACCTCGTATTGGTGTAGAGGATGCCATCATCTACCTGCTGGACCAGACTCATTCTCACTTGGACACTGTTGGGAACACTGTGAGGGTCATGTTTTTTTACTTCTCTAGTGCTTTTAACACTATCAGACCATCACTGCTGGGGAATAAGATCACTGAAATGCAGGTAGATGCCCCACTGGTAGCTTGGATTACAGACTATCTAACATATCAACCACAGCATGTCCATCTGAAGAGCTGCCGCTTTGACAACATCTTGAGCAGATTTATTTAAATCATCTTTAATCATCTTCATGCTCCCACTTGAAAGCTCACGTTTCCCATCACTGTCTATGCTAAAAAACGCTGAAAATCTTCATTTTTCATTAACTTTTCTTCATGTTATTTAGTAAAAATGCTGAAGTTTTGTGTAACTTTCAGTTCAGTTTGTCTGGTAATTTGTATTTTACTCAGACCAAGTGGAGTTGAATCACCTTCTTCTGTCATCGTCTATCAAATCTTACATTTACATTTACATTTACGGCATTTATCAGACGCCCTTATCCAGAGCGACTTACAATCAGTAGTTACAGGGACAGTCCCCCTGGAGCAATTTAGGGTTAAGTGTCTTGCTCAGGGACACAATGGTAGTAAGTGGGATTTGAACCTGGGTCTTCTGGTTCATAGGCGAGTGCGTTACCCACTAGGCTACTACCACCCTAATCTTCTGTTGTTACTTTCAGAGAAATTAAGCTGATTTTTTGTTCGTCTGTCTTTTTTATGTGTTATGGTGGGAATAACTATTCTGTTGCTAAATGTGAGAATTGATGGCAATTTGTAAATGTTTAGTACAACTACCAAAATGTTAAGGAATTTGAATACACATTATAAAATAATATTGCAAAAATATGCCGGGTTAATTGCATACATTTACTTCCTTTGGGTGGGATGTCCAAATGGATGTATGTGGAAGTGCATATGGAAACCAGGTGAACTGAGCGTCCTCCCTTAAGATGCTTTAAAAAATGTTTGCAGGTATCTACAGGGCTCTGTTGCTCGGTGGAGAAGAACAGGAAAACTGAAGAAGAATCTATAACAGAAGAGGACCTCATGTGGACAAATAACATTACTGCACTATAATTTTACTCTTATTTTCATGTGGGTTTGTAGTTCTGAAGAATAAAGATTAAACATCTCATAGAAAAGACTCAGAACTTGACTCCATCAGCCACAGCAAATCAAACATATAAACGTTTTGGATCATTTCTTGACAGCAAACAAAAGCAAACAATTTCCTCTACATTAATAAGTTATAATTTCTGAATAGTACATTAATAAGTAATCATTTCATCAGCTGAAATAAATACAGGGGTGGTAGTAGCCTAGTGGGTAACACACTCGCCTATGAACCAGAAGACCCGGGTTCGAATCCCACTTACTACCATTGTGTCCCTGAGCAAGACACTTAACCCTAAGTTGCTCCAGGGGGGGGACTGTCCCTGTAACTACTGATTGTAAGTCGCTCTGGATAAGGGCGTCTGATAAATGCCGTAAATGTAAATGAAAACTGAAAGCTCAACTTGACCTTTAATTAACTTGAATGACCATGGAACTTTGATAAACTAAAAGATTTTACTAATGACTAATCAAATTATTATTTAAAACCAGGATTAGATTTCTACTCACCGCCTGACTGGTTAAAACGCTGCATTGCTATACCCACGTTGGCTTTGAAGTTGGCTTCATGTCCCTGAGCAAACTGGGTTACTATGTCCCAGTATTCTGGTCCTTCATTATTCTTGATCCAGTCCACCTTGGGAATCATCTGCCTGGTGTTACTGTCGTAGTAAACAAACTGTTCTCCATCCACCAGACCAACATCAGTGAATTCTGGGAAATTAATTCCCCGCGTCACTCCAGTGTAGAAATACTGCAGGGAATGAGAACCTGTAAATAAATATTAAACACAACAAAATAATTAATAAAAATATAGAAAATATATCTCACTCAATTAACTCTAAGAAGATGAATTTAGCTGAATAAAATTCATGATAATAAAAAAAACACAACAATAACTGAAACTGAAAATATTTTAATAAAAAATAAGAATAATTAGTCTGTAGACAAGAAAAGCAAGAATCAACAAGAAAACGCATTAAATTAAATCAATTAAACAATAATTGATTTATAGCGAACAGAATCCAATTAAAATAATAATAAAAAGGCCCAAAGAACTTCCAAAACATTTGTTGTTTGTACCGCGTACCTCCAGAAACAAGATGAACGCAGATTATGAAAAGCAGAGCTGCAGTCTTCATGTTGGAGTTTAATTTAAGAATTTAAGACTCCAAGTGACTTTTATATCTGAGAATCTGAACCAATAGAATCGCGCAGCAGGTCTGACGTCACTTAAAACCAGGAAGAACAGCAGGTGGCTTGAATCTCGAAACTGAAAGCAACGTCCTAAAAAAATGGTCACTGCCAAACACTTTATAACATGATATTTTATACCCTGTATTATTGTCCATTTTGTGTATTTCGTTAAACCCAATTAATGCAACAGATTAACTTGCAGAACTAAATTCCAGTTTGAAATAAAGGGGATGAAGGACATTACTTGTAAAAAAAATTACAGTTCTAAATTCAAAACTAGTGTATTTATTATATTAAAAAATTCATCTGAACGTTCAGACTGACATGTAAACATGTTTGGACAGCCATTTTGTTGCAATGACCTATTATTGCATTTAATTTGAAACGGAAGCATGTAAATGTTGTACATGATTTGGTGGGATGTTCCTTTTAGAATTGTGCCTCGTACTATAAACTATTTACCATGATCTCTTTTGTAAAATTAAACTGATGGCAAAATAAGAGTAGGACAGAAAACAATTTTTGGCCTATAAGCAAAGCTAGTTTATCTCTACACAGAGACTCGTGCAGGGTGGTAGTAGCCTAGTAGTAGCCTAGTGGGTAACACACCCACCTATTAAACAGAAGACCCAGGTTCAAACCCCACTTACTGTGTCCCTGAGCAAGACACTTAACCCTGAGTGTCTCCAGGGGGGGACTGTTCCTATAACTACTGATTGTAAGTTGCTCTGGATAAGGGCGTCTGATAAATGCTGTAAATGTAAATGTTGTGACTTGACTTGAGACTTGACTCGGACTTGGATGTTGTGATTCGTTCATTTTGTGGAATTATTTATGTAACCGAGCTGTACTTCACTGTACTTCAGACATGTACTTCAACATTGCATCCCTCATTTGAGTATTTCACACAGACATCTTTGGACGTAAACAACGAGGACTATTCTGGACTCTCAGGTGAGGGGATCTGGCCGAACCGAACCGCCGCGTTCCGAAACAAAAGCGGGGAAAACTCTGCAGAGTTAACACGAGTCTGTAATGTTCGCAAACGTCGTCATAATTTTAGGCTCCTCCCGTAAATGAAGCAAACCTCGATACGCACTTCACATAAACGCCCCCTCCAAAACTCAATACATGCTCCAAAGCCTCGGTACATCCTGTAACATCACTACTGAAATTATACCTGTCCGGTTGCTCAAAGCTTGTGCTGATCAGCTAGCTGGAGTCCTGAAGGACATCTGAGCAAGTCTCTGGTCCCGGCATGTTTCAAGACCACCACCATATATATAAACATATTTTATTGTAAAACCTGTTGTTAAAACCTCACTGAATTTAACCAGGTAAACATATATGGGTCTTTGTGCTTTTCTTGTCCATCTCCCATCGATGTTAATTTTGCACTCCAGTATCCAACCCGAGAATGTAACACCACAATATAACACAACCAGGGACGTGCAGAGACCCTTGAAGGGGCAGGTGCTCAAAATTAAAAAAGGGGCACATACAAGATTTTATAAGACCATATAACAATATAACCTGTACCTTACTTAAAATGGTCACAACCACACTTCAGAACTTAAAATGACAGGTAATGTTTTGTTCTGTTGCACAGTTCATACACACACACACACACACACACACACACACACACACACCAGCTCATATCTCTTCATCAGTTGCCACAAGACAACTTAACAACATGCATAATAGCCTGATACTCATGTGTAGTATAGTGGTATAGCAACCTTTTTAAAAATGTGGGGACTGGGGAATGTTGTTGACAGCATCACTTACACCTGACATGCACACACATGTTTGCACACACACACACACACACACACACACACACAGTATGCATTCATTGACTTTGTGCACAAACTGTAACTAAAAAACACTGTATTAAACCTATATTTACTGAATTGCTGACAGTTAAACCTTATTTTTTTCTCTCTGAACCAGATGCCTCCTGCAGCTACCTGTCCTAAACCAGAAGTCTGCAAACCAACAGGGTTTGAATTATTTACTGTTCAGTTTACACAAAAATGTTTAATACCACAAATTACTATATTTTTAATTTAAAATGATTATCAGTAATTTCACCTAAAGTATGTCTGCCTTTTTCTTTTCAGCATCAGTGGAAAAAGGGCAATTAAAAGCTTGGCAGTGACATGATGAATCTGACATCTGCTAACACGTCGTTCAGAAATACTATAGTACACTGGACTGGAGACTGGAGTGAATCTATTCTTTCATTTTGATCTAAACGTTCAGCAGGTGAAAGTTACGTGATGAGCTGTCTGAACTGAAGCAGGCTGTGCGTGTGTCTCGCAGGACGAGACTAGAGAAGAGAGGGGCTTGTGTAGCTGTTCGCTAGTAAAGCAACGACAATTAGAGTAGAACGTACGGTGAAAGCATCAAATAAGCAACTTCACTGTCAGTAGTACTGGAGTTGTGTGATCTAACTTAGCCTGAGCTAAATACACAAGACATGGGGATGAGGAATTTTAGTGATTCAAGAAGATGGGAAATCTAATCCGGTCAGATAAACAGGGAAGGGGAGGGGGAGAGGAGGCAACACACACTGAATGGAGAAAGAATAGCCATTTTTGAATAAACCGGGTTAAACTATCTCACTGAAAAAGCCTGGGTGTTAAAATACCCACATGTCCCAGTCCCACAGACCCATGCCTGCCTTGTCTACACTTTAATTAATTATTCCCATTCAGCTGCTCAGCTCCACATTGGTACTATTTGCTGGCTCATTTCCGGAAACTCGTGCCCGCGCAGCCAACAATAAGCATTCATTGGTTATTGGTCATCATGTGACTGAAGGCATACTGATGATTTTATTGAAATATAATTGATTTTTAATAGTTAAATGTTATTGTTGAGGGGCACATACACTGTTAATAATACATTTATTAAAAAATAATGAGACGTGCAAAATGGTCGGTAAGTTGTCAGGCGCATGAGGCTGGAAGTGTTGTGTTGTTGAGTTGATCAGTTTTTGGTGATGTGCATTGAGAGCATTGAGAACTCTGACTGCTTGGGGGAAGAAGCTCTTGCAGTGTCTGTTAGGTACAGTTCTGATGCAGCGGAACAATCTGGCAGAGCTTGTGTCCTGCAGCCAAATGTCTTTTGAAGACGTGAAGGTGCCTGATTTTCTCTGAATAAACTCGCTTTGCCTCCTTAATGTCCCTCTGGCTGTAGAATAAGCTTCTCTGTCTTTGGTTTCGCAGCTTAGCAGAGAACCAGGGTTTGTGGCTTGGCACCTTATCCAGGTTCTACGTGGGGGTGTACTTGGTCAGCAACATTTAGTTAGGTGGTACATCAGTATGAATCCAGGAACCAGGGCTTCCCATCAGAACCCAAATCATCACACTGCCTCTGCTGTCTTGCCTTCTTTCCATCATGCATTCGGCTGCATTGTAATTCTCAGATGTAAAAGGCAGTATGAATGGTACATAAAACAAACTGTGATGCACTGTATGTTCCAGCAAGAACTTTCAGCAAACTGAGCTGCAGTGGATCTTCTGACATCCGGTCTAATCATCACCATGTGCCGCTGTAATGAGATAATATTTACATCACATGTCAGTGGTGATAATGTAATGTAATGTAATGTAATGTAATGTAAAAATTTAATAAGCAAAGGATATGTGGTTTACTAGTTTATGTTGGTTTGTCTATTTTACTGTTGAATTCCGGTAGAATTATAACAGAATTAATAGACTGAAGTGTCACATTGTACACAGACGAGTAAAGCAAGTGACAACAAAAACATCCATTAAAGAAAAACTAAAGGAAACTTGTTCCCAAGCTCTGTTGCAGGTCATACAGAGAAATGTACACATATCTATGTCCTGGTTTCATCTTTTTTACCATGTAATGATAAAAACTCCTATTCAACTTTAAAATGTACTTTACTTCTAACAGACAGCTGTGTTTTATGGTTTTGATTCTGGAACTCTCTCATATAAGGTAGAAATGTTGAAATGTGAAAGTTGACATAATAAGAGACAAATGTTTAATGTGCTGCTTGCCAGATTAATTTATTCATAAATTGGGGTGGTAGTAGCCTAGTGGGTAACACACTCGCCTATGAACCAGAAGACCCGGGTTCGAATCCCACTTACTACCATTGTGTCCCTGAGCAAGACACTTAACCCTGAGTTGCTCCAGGGGGACTGTCCCTGTAACTACTGATTGTAAGTCGCTCTGGATAAGGGCGTCTGATAAATGCTGTAAATAAATGCCAAAGTAAAAAAAAATCCATATTATGTTTACACAGTTTATGAGAGCTGCTAAGTGGACCTGTTGTAGTTTTCTTTTGGAACTATCTAATTAAAGGTCATGTTGCTGTCTCAAATTTGACATATCTAGAGACGAATGGTGGAAGTTCTTATTCAACATTAATTATTTAAGAAATGTCATTAATTAATAAAAAGTCTCCATATTACATTTTACAGCATTTATCAGATATTATTATTATCCATATTAGGTATGAACAAAGAATGAAAGTTGATAAGTTTTCAAGGTCCGATGATGAAATACTAAGCTGAACAAGGTTTCTCTTAAAGAGCATCGGGATTTCAAACGATACCGTAAATATCCTATAAGGTGTGCGTGACTTTTTAAAGCGCGTCTAGATTTACCGTTTTCACTGGTGTCACCAGCTGGAACTCGATATGCAGTTAATGTCACAGTTTTCCGGTGATTGAAATGCTTTTTTAAAAGCTCACGTAATCCCAAAATATACTCAGCAGTATAATAATAGATCTTTTAAACAAAAAAGTTGCAAACAACATTAAAATAAGCCTGTGAAGCATCTCAATCGTCCAGGTGAATTTGTCTGGAAGTTGAGTCATGGCAATTGACAAAGTTGTGTGGATACAGAATATAACGTCTCTACATTACATGACTCAACAACATTAAAATAAGCAACATCAACAGAAAACCACACATGATTTTAAAACAGACACTGTAACCAACATTGTGCCAGATACTGCCCTCTGGTTTCAGATACAAATCTGATGTTGTCTCGAAAA
This sequence comes from Denticeps clupeoides, assembly GCF_900700375.1. Classification (NCBI taxonomy): domain Eukaryota; kingdom Metazoa; phylum Chordata; class Actinopteri; order Clupeiformes; family Denticipitidae; genus Denticeps; species Denticeps clupeoides. Next base: position 127,239 of record NW_021629784.1, on the reverse strand, counting down.
CAATTGATTACTTATTACCTAAATTCTGTATTGAGGGATCGCGACAAGAGTAATGAAACTGCGCCCCCTGGTGACACGAAGGTCGTGGTGACAGAAATCGGCGCAACACCTCATTCACAGGCAGATCAAGATACACAAGACTGATGCCAGCCTGCATGTCCTCTGTGGAGGTGGGGACAGATGGACAGATCGCTTTATTTTCTCTGATGGTGGTCTACAGACAGGAATGCTGTTTTTTTGTTTAAGAAAGATCAAATAATTTATTTCTAAGTTGGCTAATTATTTATTAGACACACAGCATTATAGCTAAATACAGTCATACAAATACAGTTTAACAATGAAGTACACTTCAATTTTATATAAATATCTTCATAATACTCTGAAAAGCGTACTGGATAATGGGGGTGGTTCTTTCTAATACTGTCACCCAACATGTACTTCCTGTGAAGAACAACATAACACAGTCAGACACTCTTTTCTCTTAATTAATCACAGGCAGACATATTCTCTTAATTAATGTTGAAAGTGAAATGTTGCTGTACTGCAGATGGAACATATACTTCCATCTGTACAACACCAGCTCCTTTAAGAGTCTGTTCATTTCTTTGGACGTGAGAAAGCTTACAAATTAATCAGGGCATCAAATAATTATTTCCCGCACTGTACGAACCTTTCAAGAAATAGGATTAAGTTCATCAGAATAACCCAATAAAAGCTACTGAATAGTTCGTATTTCCCCCACATGACACCATGTTTGGTGTAGAAGTTACTGCTGTCGGATCCCATCCTGGGACATTTATCTAGTGTACCGTGTCGGGAATAGAACTCGCAGCAGTCCGGTCACTACCTGCTGCACCACTGTGCGGACACGAACGATTCTTTGTTTAGTTTTATTCGATGATTATGCAGCGCTTCTGTCGACTTCTGAAACTGACGAATCGGTCGAAACTGAAAACGCGACACCGGTGTCACGGCGGCGGCGACTTGTCCGCAGCTCGGCGCCTGTAGCTCGGGTGGCTGCTGATGTTAGAATCTTAGAATCAAATTTATCTTAGAAACACACGAAGTATTTCCACAAGGGGTGGAATCGACCTGAGAGGTTTTACTCAATCCCTTTGGCAAAATGAAGATCCTGTTCATTCGGAAGCTTTTGCTCCAGATTGTGCTCAGCAGTCCTGCATCAGGAGGTATGTGTTTTATTTTATTTACTCGGACTGATCTATAGAGTTTAAAGTGGATTAGATTTGGGGTTTTATGTAAACATGGTTCAGTAACAATATTACAATACCAGACGTCCTTATCCAGAGCGACTTCCAATCAGTAGTTACAGGGACAGTCCCCTCCTGGGGACACTCCGGGTTAAGTGTCTCGCTCAGGGACACGGTGGTAGTAAGTGGGGTTTGAACCTGGGACTTGGCGAGTGTGTCACCAGACCGGTCAAGTTAAAATACCAAATTCACGCGTGCTGTAAGAATCTGAAACACATCTGGCACTGTGCTGTGTAGCCCTGGTCTAATTCTGACCTGGGAACAGTTGTTACCATCACCGGTCTTTCTCTGTTCTTGTGCTCTGGTCTGATTTTCCGGGCATAAAAACGAGATTATGAATAGTACTACGGAATTACTACAGAATATTCTTGAAAAACTTTTTTACTCCATGTATTCATGTGGAAGACAATTTTCATTCCTAAACAAAGTAAATATTTGGCTATTCATTTATTCTATATAATTCTATATGAATTACACAGTGCATGTACTAATTGTGATAGTTGAATAATTATAAAATGTTGATGTTTTATGAAATAAAAATCTTTATAAAAACTAAAGTTGCTGTTTCTTCAACAGTGATTCATTCCTGGACAGGATTGTACATGGTGACTACAGGAACAAAGGATTTTCCTGGTTTTATTGCTTTATATTTATTTGATGATGAAATGGTTGGACACTTCGACACCAGGACCGACCGGTTTGAGTTCAAAGAGGAACGGGTGAAAGAGCTGGGCAAGCAGTATGTGGAACAGAAAAACAATTTCATAACTCTTTTAAAAAGATACAAGGATAATATGACAACGATCATAAATGACTTGGTCCACACACAAGCTCAAGGTAAGATTGACATGCATCTTCAGCCTTTTAGAATCATAACAGTTTCAATAGGGGTGGTAGTAGCCTAGTGGGTAACACACTACCCTATAAACCAGAAGACCCAGGTTCAAATCCCACTTACTACCATTGTGTCCCTGTGCAAGACACTTAACCCTGAGTGTCTCCAGGAACCGAGCTGCTGGTGTAGGTCTATCCAAGTCTTGGTTAATGGCAGAAAGTCAGAAAGTAAAGATGGAAGAGCTGCTATCAAGTCTCTTATTAACTGCTGTTTTGCAGTTTCAGAGCCCACCAGCCACTTTTGTTGAGGATGAAGTAAACAGGGAGGTAGATGTTCTCAGTAGAAGTCTGTGTTGTGGTGATGATTAACTTTATCAGATCTGATTAGCTGCAGTAAACTGCAAGCAAGAGCACAATTTATATTTTGGTCATTATTCTTTTCAACAGAGTCACTTTATACTGTGTATATTGTTGTATTTACAATCCTCTTGAATAAAAAAATCACAACCTTAAACATGTTTACCTGAATAAGTCTAATGTCCTGATTAGAAATCTTTTTCTTTCTTGGCAGTGCATTATATGATGTGCAGGTCTGGCTGTACTTTGAATGATGAGACTGGAGCTACAGAAGGGTACATTCAGTTTGGTTATGATGGAGAAGATTTCATGTCACTGGACTTGAAGAACCTTTCTTGGATTGCTGCTACACAACAAGCTGAAATCATTAAAAAGAAATGGAACAAAGCTGATGATGACTTCTGGAAGAAATACCTGACTGATGAATGTGTTGTGTGGATAAAGAAGTCTGTGATGTATGGAAACATGAGTCTGGAGAGAAAAGGTACATCACACAGAGAAACACAAAGTAGGACTGTAATCAGTAGGGATCAGTTTTACAAGTCGTGCCTCAAAATTCTATAACATAAGAGTGACTGTATTAAATAAATATATTTATCAAAGAAATAAACTAATCACAGTGTGATCTCATATTTGACACAATAAAACATCAAAATAGAAGTGAGAAATACAACTGAAATAAAATAATAAAGAATGTAACTGTGTTTACAGTCTAAACTGACTGGTAAATCACCTCCTCTCTTCCTGTCTCTAGTCCCTCCTCAGGTGTCTCTGCTGCAGACAGTCCCCTCCTCTCCAGTGGTCTGTCACGCTACAGGTTTCTACCCTGAGAAGGTGAACATCAGCTGGCAGAAAGATGGGCAGGACCTGGATGAAGATGTAGATGTTGGTGAGACGTTGTCCAACCATGATGGAACCTTCCAGAAACGTGCAGAACTCACAGTGACCCCTGATGTGTGGAAGAAGAACCAGTTCTCCTGTGTGGTGGAGCACAAGAGTGGAGACCCAATCCACACGATCCTGACTGAGGAGAAGATCAGGACCAACATCAGTCCAGGTACAGGAGTGACAGCCATTAAATGGAAAATATGTAGGAGGACCAATAACGGCTCTGTAGTTGTAGTCTGTAGGGTGCTAGTCGCCTAGTGGGTAACACACTCGCCTAAGAGCAAGAAGACCCAGGTTCAAATCCCACTTACTACCATTGTGTCCCTGAGCAAGACACTTAACCCAGGAGGACTGTTCCTGTAACTACTGATTGTAAGTCGCTCTGGATAAGAGCGTCTTATAAATTCTGTAAATGTAAATGTAGATTAAATAGATCTTTGTTAATCTTACTTTAAATAGTATAGGAGGAAGTTCAGGCTCCCCTTCAACGTCATAAAATTCAGGCTTATATGGATGATTTTCCATTAACTGAATCCATGTAACACAGACTAAATCACACCCACTCCACTGATCCAGAACTAGATTTTTAATTCTGACTACACAATACACCCTACACAAAAACATCAGGTTTGTGACATTATGGTTACAACTTGTTTTATATAAGGAATTATTAATTCTTTTCTGACAATAATAAATAAATAACATTTAATATACAGTGGGTTGCAAAAGTATTCAGCCCCCTTGAAATTTTTTGTCACATTACAGCCACAAACATGAATCTATTTTATTGGAAAGACCAACATTTTTTACGAATAAATAACTGAAACGTGGGTGTGTGCGTAATTATTCAGCCCCCTGAGTCAATACTCTGTAGAACCACCTTTTGCTGCAATTACAGCTGCCAGTCTTTCAGGGTGTGTCTCTACCAGCTTTGCACATCTAGAGACTGAAATTCTTGCCCATTCTTCTTTGCAAAACAGCTCCAGCTCAGTCAGATTAGATGGACAGCGTTCTGCCACAGATTCTCGATTGGATTTAGATCTGGACTTTGACTGGGCCATTCAACACATGGATATGTTTTGTTTTAAACATTATTGTTGCCCTGGCTTTATGTTTAGGGTCATTGTCCTGCTGGAAGGCGAACCTCCGACCCGGTCTCAAGTCTTTTGCAGACTCCCAGAGGTTTTCTTCCAAGATTGTCCTGTATTTGGTTGGATCCATCCATCTTCCCATCTTCCCCAGCACCCCCAGAGCATGACGCTGCCACCACCATATTTGACAGTGGGGATGGTGTGATCAGAGTGAGGTGCGGTGTTAGTTTTCCGCCACACATAGCGTTTTGCATTTTGGCCAAAAGTTTTGGTCTCATCTGACCAGAGCACCTTCTTCCACATGTTTGCTGTGTCCCCCACATGGCTTGTGGCAAACTGCAAATGGGACTTCTTATGGTTTTCTTTTAACAATGGCTTTCTTCTTGCCACTCTTCCATAAATGCCAACTTTGTGCAGTGTACAGCTAATAGTTGTAGATCTCTGCAGCTCGTTCAGTCACCATGGGCCTCTTGGCTGCATTTCTGATCAGTGCCGTCCTTGTTCGGCCTGTGTGTTTAGGTGGATGGCCTTGTCTTGGTAGGTTAACAGTTGTGCTATACTCCTTACATTTCTGAATGATCGCTTGAACTGTGCTCAGTGGGATGTTCAAGGCTGGGAATCTTTTTGTAGCCTCAGCCTGCTTTAAATGTCTCAATAACTTTATCCATGACCTGTCTGGTGTGTTCTTTGGACTTCATGGTGTTGCTGCTCCTAATATTCTCTTAAACAACCTCTGAGGCCGTCACAGAGCAGCTGTATTTGTACTGACATTAGATTACACACAGTTGCACATTTAGTCATTAGCACTTATCAGGCAATGTCTATGGCCAACTGACTGCACTCAGACCAAAGGGCTGAATAATTACACAATTAAACTTGAAACTGTAAGGGTTCACACAAAAATCTGAAAGTGAAGTGATTGCCATTGTGAAACACTGCAGTACAGCACACATTGACACAGTGAAATGTGTCATCTGCATCACCCTTGGTAAGCAGTGGGCAGTCATGACAGGCGCCCGGAGAACAGTGTGTGGGGACGGTGCTTTGCTCAGTGGCACCTTGGGATTAGAACCAGCAACCTTCCAATTACGGGTCTGCTCCTTACACTGGGGGGCCCAATCATTTATTCAGCTAGGGGCAGTGCGAATCCTGAACCACAATGGAGCAGACCTGCTGACTAATAGTTAATTGTATTTTAAATACACATGATCAAAAAGTGCTGATGGAACATGCCAGATAGTAACTATATGCTCAGGTAAACTTTGAAATTTAAGTTCAATTACTTAGCAAGACACAGCAGGAAGCGGGGATCTCCTTCTTCCATCTTACACAGATGACTAACAGGTTGTCCAGCCCATCTGAACCTTCCCACTCCACACAGTCCAGAATAAAAGTGATTTTTACTTTTACTGCAGGTAATGATGTTCCAGGCATCGTTGCTGCAGGTAATGATGTTCCAGGCATCGTTGCTGCAGGTAATGATGTTCCAGGCATCGTTGCTGCAGGTAATGATGTTCCAGGCATCGTTGCTGCAGGTAATAATGTTCCAGGCATCGTTGCTGGGTCGGTTGTTGCTGCTCTCGTTCTCATCGCTGTGGTTGTTGGTGTTGTGATGGTTGTGAAGAGAAGATCAGGTGAGAGACGCAGCAAACAACATCAGTAACTTCTACACCAAACATGGTGTCGTGGGGAAACTACTAATCAGTAAAATACTTTCTCTTTTATACAGGTTACCAGCAGGCCAGCCGTGAGTATTACACTCAATTCAAATACAGGCGTTTTTTTTTTTCTTTTTTAAATATTTTATTTGTCTCGGGGAGAAATAAACCTGTAAATGTTTAAATCAGATACTTCAAATCAGAATCTTCGTTTTGTAAAAGATTCACTGTAAACAAATATGTAAGACTTTCAACATCTTCTTTTCTAGAAACTGGTCCAACAGATCTTACCAACACCCAACCTGCCAACCTGCTGCCACTAGTCACCCAGGCAACTCACCCAGGCAACCCATCTGCACCAGTTTAAAAGCTGAAACACAAGTAGGATTTTACTGTCATTTGATCTTCAACGTACATCACAAAACAGTACAAGATTTTCCTCAAATGATCTTTATTCCTTGTCTTGCTCTTTTTGTATGGAGAAAATGTTTCAGATCTTTGAGTTCAGATCATGAAAAAGGGGAGCAAAACAAGTGTTGCATTCATATATTTTTTCAGAATCCAAAAACGTTATTTATCCCAGAGGAAATTAATTACATCAAAACTACATGCGCTAGAAAGTACCAATAATTGCCCAATGAAGCTAAAAATGAAAAGGACTCAATAATATAATATTAATACTAGAGGTGGGCATAGATTAATTTTCTTAATCTAGATTAATCTCACTGTAAGCAAGAGTAAGCACAATTAATCTAGATTAAGATAGAGCAAGCAAAATTAATCTAGATTAATCTACATTACATTAATCTACATTAATCTAGATAAAAATGGCTCATTTGAATTCTGCCAAAGGCATTCAGAATATGTGTGCTACCCAAATAATGACTAAAAGTAAGTCTTTGAGAACGGGTTTCTCAAGCCAGGTGGTGCATTAGACCAGGAGCTCATCTCCTGTTTCCAAAATGCATCACAAACTGCTTGAGAAAGCTGTTCTACTATGATAATTGGTGATGAAAATAAATTATGTTCAATAAGATGTACTTGTGTTTACCAACTGTTTATTCAGTTAAATAGCTGCATCCATGTTACCACGTCACGTTTGATGTGGTAATTTCACAGTTCGAAGACTCGTTCTTGCCCCCTACAGTGCAATTCGGCTAGGTATACATCCACGCTAAAATATCAAGGTGAAAGTCATCATAGTGTAGCGCTTCTTCTTCTGCGTTGTGTAACTTTTTTTGATTTCGTTTCTTGAACCGCAAATGATGAGCTGACACCCAAGAGATTTTCTGTGCAAAGTGTATTCTGTACAAAAAGCAAGGTCGCGTCAGAACATCGCGACTTTCTGCACCTCTCTCTACAATATACAGTATTAAAAGAACATAAAAAATATTCACAAAATAACACACATGCAAAATATTCCTAATATGTACATAAATTAAAATGAAAGAAATAACTTTTGGCACACAAGCCCCACGCACCTCTCATAGCTCACACCATGTGTCCAAGAGACCTGAACCGGGTCTCAAAAACAAAATAAAAGTCTTTAGGAAATAAGAAAATAAAAGACAAGAAAGAAGAAATATACTTATAAATCTAGTGTAACCATTTAACTCCGACACAATAGCTTGCGTAGTATAGACCCAGCTCCCAACCCAACTTTGTGAATAGATTAACAGAGATATTTTTTTTATCGCCGATAAGAGTCACGTTAACGCAGCACTTTAACGCCGATAACGGCCCACCACTAATTAATACATTTACATTACATTCAGATAACATTTACAAAATTTCTCAGACGCCCTTATTCAGAGCAACTTACAATCAGTAATTACAGGGACAGTCCCCCCCTGGAGCAACTAAGGGTTAAGTGTCTTGCTCAGGGACACAGTGGTAGTAAGTGGGGTTTGAACCTGGGTCTTCAGGTTCATAGAGTGTGTCCCCCCTAGGCTACTACCACCCTACTAAAAAAAAATTATGAATTAGATAGTCTCTGTTATGACTAAAATATCATGTATTATAAAAAAAATATAGATTATTTAGAGTATGCACAGTATATAGACACAAAAATACAATTTCAATTAAGTAAAAGTATTTTGAAAAAAAGAAGCATATTGCACCTAGAAATCATTGCACAATACATTATGTATAAGTAATATTTAAGTAAGAATCAATGTATAAATACATTGCACATGTTAAAAAGTTGTTACAGTTATTATGAGGATAAGCGATAGAGGGAACGATTATAGAATCTGATTGTGGTGGGAAGGAAGGATTTTCTGTGGCATTCAGTGCTTTGATGAGACTGTTGCTGAAGGTCAGTCACCACACTGTAGATGAGTGGGTGCTCAGAATTGCTCATGATGACCTGTGTTCTGGACAGTGGTCTACTTTGTCTAGTTCCCTGCCCACCACCGAGCCTGCCCTCCTGATCAGTTTGTTCAGTCTCTTAGCATCAGTCACCACAGCATAGAAGATTGCACTGGCCACCACCATCTCATAGAACATGAGCAACATGGTGTTGCAGTCTAAAGGATCTACAGTAGAATATTTGCTTACTACCTGGCATTCTGATTCTTGTCCCCCAGGCGACTGAAGAACTGTCATCTACTAACACACCAAGCCAAACCAGCCACCCAAGCTGCTCACAAAACGGCGTTGCCCTCACGGACTAGAACCAGGCCAGAAGCTCCAACCACAGCTGACCTGAGATGTTCCTCCTGCTTCTCTATCTCTCCTTCGTTTGCTGGGTCTGCTGTACTTGACAGCTGTGTGATGACCTGTGACCAAAATAGTCACAGGTAGGATAAGAGTAGAAGGAGTGCAGACACCCAACCAGTTCTCAGGTAAAGTGGAGCGCAGTGTTTTACCACCACCAGATGTCAGAACGATCAACTTTTGGGGAATCAGACAGGTTGTGGATGGATGCACAATATGAAACATTCACAGTACCAACAGTATTACCAGGGGAAGGGTAATACCTTGATACCTCAGCATCAAAAACAGGGGGAACATCGGTTTTTGATCCTACAGGAAAAAGGAAATCCCAAAAAGAGCAAAAAGGATCAAGGTTATCTTGAGTCATAAGTTGGATAAGACAGGTAATTCAGTTCGGCTGGAGTGGGGACAATCTTCAACAATGGGCGAGGTCCTAAACATACAATGCAATCAGATTTCGCAATGTCACCAGTAGCTTCTGCAAGTAACAACCAGTTATTCCTGTGGCTAAGTTTTTTTTTTTTTTTTTTTTTTTTTCAAAACAGACCAAATATCAAATTATTTTTCCCTTTAAAAACCATTTGGTGTAAAAACTTAAGACCGATTTAGAAAGCCATCTGCCGTTTCCCCAAAATGTTTAACTGTCACCTGAAAATAATGGAAAAGAACAAGTCTGCATAGATTCTGCAGGCAATTGGTGGTAATCTGGTCAAATGCATGTTGCAAGCTTAGACGATTGTCAAGTCAAATCTGTTTCTTATTGCTCAGATCTTTGATGTTTCTTCTTGTTGACTTTACCGGACGATGGTAGCGATGGTAAATCAGTGTTTATTCAGCCCCGCCCTGCTCAGCCTCAGGAGCGGACGTTTTCTCGGCGGATGTTTCGGCCTCCTTGCTCTCTTTGCCATCCTGAGGTTCGGTGGTCTGGGCGGTAGTTGATGTTGCATCTGTAGCGCCGCTGGTGGGGCTCCTGGTTCTCTTTGCCTTCGCCCTGGTTCTCTTTGTCTTCCTCGCCTTCCCTCACCAGTCTGGGACGTGGGGGACCACTTGGTCTGAAGCCTCTGTAGTAGTTCTGCCTCACTGGTTTGCTCTGGTCTGGATCACCCTGGTTGTCACTTCCTTCAGTTCCTTCTGTCATTTCCTTTCGTGGTGCGCTGGTATATGGGGGGCAGCTGCCATAGCGTCGGCAGACAAAGTACGGTGGATAGCGCCACCTGCCAGGGAACAAAGTTCTGCGTTGCTGTGGCTGTGCGACCCCCTCAGGAACAATTTCCTGGCTCTCTCTCTTCTCCCGCCCCTCGCTCTGGTAGTTATCCTGGTAGTTGCGTGGGGGTCTCCTCCGGCGTGGGTACCGCCTGTAGCGGTTCCGGTCAGCGGCGTATTTGCTGCCCTGGACTGAGACCCCCCCTGGGCCGGTGACATTGGCCGCCTCGGCACCCTTCTCCCCTTCAACGACATCAAACTCCACAGTCTCACCGTCCCCAACACTGCGGAGGTATTTTCTTGGGTTGTTTTTCTTTATGGCAGTCTGGTGTACAAAAACGTCTTCTTTTGTGTCATTCCTGTTGATGAAACCGTTGCCGTTGCGACCGTTGAACCACTTCACTGTCCCCAGGACCTTTGTTGGAATGTGTGTGAGTGTGTCTGTGTGGGTGTGCATGACCTTGGTTGGAGCCTCCTTCAGGGCTGCAGCCGCGCCTTCGTTTGGAGCTCCGCCCCGCTTCACCCGTCAGTCTGTTTGGGATTGTTCATGGTGGGTGTGTTCTCCTCTTTCTTCATTGGGACATTCTCGTAACCAATGTCCTCTTTGGCCGCAGTTGAAGCACACATCCGATTGTTCCTTGCTTCGTGGTCTCCACTGTCCTCTCCATCTTTTGGTGCCATCTCGTGCCCAGTGTCCCCTTTGGTTACATCTGAAGCACACATCCGGTCTGCGATATGAAGTGGAGTTGGCAGCAGCATGCTGCAACAGAGCCAGTTGAGCCCTGTGGGTTGAATCTTTGTTTTTGTTGTCTTCTTTGATCCTCGCTTCCGCCTGTCTGGCCTGGGCGTGGCGCGCATGGCGCAGAACTTCAGCGAGACGCACTGAAGCATCTGCCCACATGATGCAGGAAGTCTTTGTTGCTTCACTGAGGGGGGGGAGAAGGCCATCAATGAAGGTATTTTTCAGGAGCGCTTCGTACGGTGTCATACCTTGTCCAGGGTAATCATGGGGGCGAGCAAGGCCGCTGTGGTCATCAAACACAACTTGGAGTCGAATCAAGAAATCTTCTGCTGACTCCAAAGGCTGCTGAGCACACGTGCTGATATTAGAAAGGTTACAGGCAGTTGGAAAGTTGCCAGCGATCGCGGTCACAAGTCCTTCAGCCCAACATCTGTAGTCTGCATCTCCCCGCACTGCACCAACGTCGTTTTAATCAGCAGATGCCCAACCAGGGGTGAAGGGCTGATGATGGGTAGTGAAATGTTCACGTAGCTGACCATACTGCGCAGGGGTCATGTGCCTCAGCAGGACTCGGGCCTTTCGGTGGATGTCGGTGTGAATTCTCTGATGAAATCGTTCACGGCTCTGGACAGGGCCGCACCCCCTCGATCTGCATTTGGGAGATGCTTGGAAGAGTTCAGAAGGTCTTCCGTTGTCCATGGTCTGTAAACAAATGTAGGCCCCCCTGTCCCAGCGACCTGAATCATGGGGAGAGTTGCAGTTGAGGGTCCTGATGGTTCAGAAGATGTGGTGGCAGACCGGGTCTTGGGTGGAGAATATGGGGCGGCTGCTCTGGTGGTGTTTTTTTTCTCTGAAGTTGAAGCAGTGACGCCATCATGCTGTGGTGGTTTCTGCTGTTCTTGTAACGGTTTCTCCAGTGGGAGTTGCTGCTGTTCCAGTGGGGGTTGCTGTTGGGGGTAGGGTGGAGGGATGGAGTCCAAACTCAGGTTGACCCGTGCGCCCTGTAATGACGGATACAACGAGGCAGGTGCAGTATCAGAGATTTTTTTTTTGGTATCAAGGTTCAGCGTGGTCTCCCCTGTTGTTTTCTTTCCCACAGTCAGCGCAGTCAGAGCGTTCTGGGTGTTTTGCTTGTCTCTTCGGTCGCCCTCTGCTTCCCATATTTTAAAACAGTCTTCCATTATAAGCATTTTCCGAATTACTTTACTTTTACTTGACTGCAGTATTTTTTGCCTGCTGCCCTCTAGCCCCTCCTTCAGCTTTTTTAGCTGAGTTTGACTAAGAGACCCACCCGCAGGAAAACCTAATTCTCATGCCAGTCCACCAGATGATTACACACATCATCACCATATTTCTGTTTCATCTGTATCATTAACTTAGTTTCGGGACTAATAGGAGTGTCACTTTTCCCACTTTTATTTCCCATTTTTTACACACACAGCTTTCTCGAGTTTGCCCGGGGAATTCACAGCCCAACGAAAACAACTGCTCTTGCTAAGAGAGCTCACAGATAACTAATGGCTCACAATTCTTCCCGTTTCACGTTTTCCCTTTGTGCTCTTGCCTTATTACTCACACTGATTGAAATATTACTTAATGATTGAATGATTTTTTTTTATCTTGTAAAGAAGGCTCACACTTATTTCACACTGGATCTCCAAGATCCTTTACTCAGAGGACTTTAACCTCTATTATCCCACACTGGATCTCCAAGATCCTTTACTCAGAGGACTTTAACCTCTATTAAACAAAATAAAAAGTGACACTCGCTTAGTTGGATCAACTCAGTTGACTACAGAATAAAGCAAATATGCAATTCCCCTTATCAATTTGATTTTGGATTTATTAATCTTCTAAATTCTGCAGTTTTCATTAAATGTTTGAGAGGTGGAATATTTTAGCTCACCTTGTTCGCGTCCCCAGACGACAGAAAAGAGAAAAATCCCGGCCAAGGACACTGACCGCAGTCCCAGTCACTCCGAAACTCTAAGACGAGGTTTTGGAGATGGATCTTGGTGACCCAGGGTGACCAGCCACTCCGGTCATGTCCTGGCGGATTCACGCGGATCCTGTTCGTGACGCCAATTGTGGTGGAAATTCTGCCGTCTGGGGAGCTGCAATAAAGGAAGTCAACTGAATTGATTATCCAAGTTTATTTTACCATGCAAGGGGGGACCCACAAGAGAACATCCCCCCCGCTTGATTACAGTTCACAAGCATTTATACATCTGGGGTGTACAAGGTCGAAAAGCAAGCTCGCACCACTTTGGACAGTGGCGCCCATCAACGTCACAGAACCTTTCTTTTATCAGTTTATGTCTAGTTTTTGCGTCAAACTTTTGCATCAACAAGGTCAGACCTAAGATACACAGTTGTCTTCTGACTGTTCCATGACCAAAGGTGAAACACGTGGAGAGTCTGGCCTACTAAATTTCGTGGAGTGTCTGGGCCTACTGTAAGAATGGACATCGCAGGAGCCTGCTTTGTCTTGCATAACAGATGTCTGCAGGGGGAAGTGTAACATTCCTGTGTCGACGGTTGTGAGTGAAGATTCGACACCCCGGTTTTTACATGTCTTTTGTCCGACGTCAACGTGCGAAGTATCAGCCGTCAGGACCGCCCACCCTCTTTGTCTTCACCAAATGGGAGGCACCGGGGGCGTGACATCAGAAACAACAGGTTCTGATTGGTCAGTGACAACTTCCTGTAGGCCAGTGACAACTTCCTGTAGGCCAGTGACAACTTCCTGTAGGCCAGGGGTATAAATGTCTGCACACATGTGGAAAAGGGACCTCTGAGCTATCTTGCTCAGGGGGGTTTCCCTCTCTTTCCCTTCTCTTTCTCTTCTCCCTCTTTACTCTTTCTTCTCATATTTACTTTCTCTGTAACCTTGGTACCTTTTTACATTCAATATTCACATGTAACTACAATAATTATTTACCGGTGTTAATAAATTAGAAACTGTTCATTTCTAACCTCTATTGTGCCATGCCTCTTTCTGCCAGGTAACATCAAATTGGAGTGGTTGAATACAGTGCTTTGTGTGGAGGGAGAAAGAGTTTTTTCTACACACTCTATTCTCTTCTCCAACACCACATGGTCTTCATGTGCGTGTTTTTACAAATGGTGACCCCGACGTGATACCTTTGCTCGGATGTGGATCTGTGACCGTAAGTCTCTTTTATCTGAATTTTACTGCATAGGGAGGAATAGAATCTATGTGCTTTAATTTAAATAAAAAGGATCTACATATCCTAAAAAGCCCGGGACCGTAGAAACCGAGGCATTTCTAAATCCAGATCCAGTCCGACAAGGTATAAAATGAACATTGACTAATTACTGTATCACTTACAATGTGGCATGTAGATATGGCTGGCACAATAGATGAACCCACAAACCAAACTGTAACCAGTAATAACCAGGATTTGTGACATTTTAGATTACTGGTATTACATTGAACATCATAAACCATGTCCCACGGTGAACAATTTGATAATAACTGATCAGGGATTGGAAATTGCACTGTTAAACTTAAATGTTTTTATTTTAAATTCATGTTCAGTATGATCAACATGTTTAGGATCAGAATTTAAATTTATGTGAAACTGTTTCTCTCTCTGAACACCTCAACAATGCCATAATCTCAAATAATAGCTTTTAGTGATAAAGGTGTAATTCTCTAATCACATGGCAACAAGCGGGATTTTATTTGTGTTTATTTTTCCGGCCACTGTTGTTGATTGAACTTCGTTAAGCCGATGCAAATTCGCAGAGTTATGAATTCCCTAATAAAGGTGTAATTCTCCAATCACATGGCAACAAGCGGGACTTTTTTATTTATTTGTGTTTATTTTTCCGGCCACTGTTGTTGATTGAACCTCGTTAGCCGGTGCAAATCCGCAGAGTTATGAATTCCCTAATAAAGGTGTAATTCTCCAATCACATGGCAACAAGCGGGACTTTTTTATTTATTTATTTGTATTTATTTTCCCAGCCACTGTTGTTGATTAGACTTGATAAGCCGATGCAAATTCGCAGAGTTATGAATTCCCTGATATCATTTTAAGCCTCCCACTATATTTACATGTTTTTGCATTACAGTATCTGATCATTGTTGTCATTTGTTTTCCTGGTTTGGTTTTAATGTACGATGAACACTGTTTTTCTACATGCACAATCTGTATGCAAACCTCATCACACTCCAGACAAAGAACCCAACCAAGTGTGAAAAGCCCTGGATCAAGTTGAATATTCTATGTATGCTGCTGTGTTTGATCTATGCCAAGAAGACAGGTTTCCCTACAAGGGTGACCTCAGACGCCTGAGGATCACAAAGGACACAGAACCACAACTATCGGCTACATTTGAATTCCCGACTGACCAGGAAGCAAGCAGATACACAATCATGACCCAATTGTGATCCCCATGGACCCTGAATACTCGAGTGCCCCAGGGGATCAACCGGCCGTCTGTAAGAATGGACATCGCAGGAGCCTGCTTTGTCTTGCATAACAGATGTCTGCAGGGGGAAGTGTAACATTCCTGTGTCGACGGTTGTGAGTGAAGATTCGACACCCCGGTTTTTACATGTCTTTTGTCCGACGTCAACGTGCGAAGTATCAGCCGTCAGGACCGCCCACCCTCTTTGTCTTCACCAAATGGGAGGCACCGGGGGCGTGACATCAGAAACAACAGGTTCTGATTGGTCAGTGACAACTTCCTGTAGGCCAGTGACAACTTCCTGTAGGCCAGTGACAACTTCCTGTAGGCCAGGGGTATAAATGTCTGCACACATGTGGAAAAGGGACCTCTGAGCTATCTTGCTCAGGGGGGTTTCCCTCTCTTTCCCTTCTCTTTCTCTTCTCCCTCTTTACTCTTTCTTCTCATATTTACTTTCTCTGTAACCTTGGTACCTTTTTACATTCAATATTCACATGTAACTACAATAATTATTTACCGGTGTTAATAAATTAGAAACTGTTCATTTCTAACCTCTGTTGTGCCATGCCTCTTTCTGCCAGGTAACATCAAATTGGAGTGGTTGAATACAGTGCTTTGTGTGGAGGGAGAAAGAGTTTTTTCTACACACTCTATTCTCTTCTCCAACACCACATGGTCTTTTTACACTACTAAATTTTCCTTCCACAGCTGCTCTTCAAAACATGTACCGTGCCTCAGACACAAAGGGGCAAGAAGATGACAAGACTGCAGTGAACTCTTCTTGCTCAGGGACACAATGGTAGTAAGTTACTACCTGTGACTTTGTAGTGTTCTAGTTCATGCGACAGTGTTCCCCACTAGGCTAATAGCACCTTGTTTACTCTGGTGGTTTCATGATCCGGTCCAAAAGGGGTTACTCCGGTCCGGTATCCGGTCCGAGTTTCACGTTAGTCATGTGAAATGTTCCCTTGTAGTTTTCACCATGTGTCAAATGTATAAAGCTGCCCTGTTCGTTTCTGTTCGCCGTCAGGTCTTGAAGTTATGTTCCATGTTCACCAGTGTCATCGAATGTCTCCCCTGTCCTGTTCTTCACAAATTAAACCCTGGTTTCGTGATGTCATGCGATTGAGTCCTTCTTCGTATTCCTCGGTACCTATTCTCATCGGCTCCTTTCACCTGCGTCGTCATGCCAACATGGTTGTGACAGACTACCATCTCGCCCCAGGGTGTGGCCATGGAGCCCAAGAAGCTGGAAGCAGTGGCATTGTGTCCTCTACCCACGACGCTGAAACAGCTGCAACGGGTTCTTGGGTTTGTGAATTTCTATCGTCGCTTCATCCGTGGCTACAGTACAGTCACAGCACCACTTACTGCTCTCACCCAGCCTTCAACACGCCCGTTTCACCTGACCACTGAGGCCATTCATGCTGTCAAGTCCCTGTGCCCTCGTTTCACTTCCGCTCCTGTTCTTCAACATCCAGATCCATCACTTCCGTTTGTGGTGGAATTGGATGCGTCAGAGGTGGGTGCTGGTGCTGTTCTCTCTCAACCCGGTCCGGACCGGGAATTGCACCCGTGTTGCTTCTTCTCGCGGAAGTGAAGGATCTGGATGTTGAAGAATAGGAGCGGCGGATGAACTGAGGATCAGACGAAGGACTTCAGCTTGCTGATGTGGAATACAGGATCGGGTGGTAGTAGCCTAGTGGGTAACACACTCGCCTATGAACCAGAAGATCCGGGTTCGAATCCCACTTACTACCATTGTGTCCCTGAGCAAGACACTTAACCCTAAAATTGCTCCAGGGAGACTGTCCCTGTAACTACTGATTGTAAGTCGCTCTGGATAAGGGCATCTGATAAATGCTGTAAATGTAAATGGACACGGACGGTAGGAGGGAGCTGGAGACGGTAGGCGAGGCGAGCCACACTCTGTCCCACTTGGAAGCACGACCGCCAGCACACCCGCCGCACACACTTCCGAGTGGGACAGAGAGTGTCGCTGTCCACCCAGGACCTTCGTCTCAGGACTGAGTCGCACAAACTGTCCCCTCGGTACATCGGCCCATTTCGGATCCTCAGCTGGATCAACCCCCTCGCCTACCATCTCCAGCTCCCTCCTACCATCCATGTCCATCCTGTATTCCACAGTCACCAGAATCAGAACGTGAGCACGTGTAGGAGGAGACGAGGAACCTCGGTGCGGTGGAACACCAGGAGGCTGATAGATTCATTCCTGCCCTGATCGAATCCTTTGTGATTTGAATTTGAAAGAGAAACAGGACGTCTTCATATCAGCAGATCATTCAACAAACACTCAGTTTATATTCAACACTTCACTGCAAGGTCGGTGATTACAATATGAATGTAAAATAATTTGATCAAAATAATATTTTAAGATGCACGTCTTAATTATAACATTATCTGTCCCGGCGCAATGTTTCTCTTTGCTGTGTGTTCAGCTTCACCTTTTCTCCTCAGATTGATCTTCCCATACTGAATATACACACAAAAGCACTGCCAGCTATGACTGCTCCGGAAATCCATGCTATGCAGACGGAAGACGAGGCCATCGGTCCAGTTTTGTTCTGTAAAAGCCTGAAACAGAAGCCCAGCCGTAGCGAGAGGATTCAAATGTGTAATAGGGGTCTTCTGCTTTTAAGAGTGCTGGAGGTTAGTGGTACATGACGCCATCAGAGATGGCAGTAGATGGGTGGTGGAGCAACTGGTTTTACCAGAGAAATTGCACGTGCATGTCAAGACAGCACTTCATGATGACTCTGCACACTTAGGAAACCCAGGTGGCATGAATATGTGGATGCCATGACTCACAACTGCACACAACACGACTTCAGAGGGTACACATCCTACTACTTGATGTTTGGCAGACATCCCAGACTCCCAATTGATCTGTTTTTTGAGCTGTCCACCACAAGTGAGACTATCCAGACCTTGCACAACTGTCAGTTTATTTGTAATTATTAGTGTTATACTTTTTTTTCTCTTTATTCTCAGATGGGCTATAGCAGGGGGTTACACCCCTTTTTCCTTTTTTTTAATGAAAATAAAACTAAGGACAAATAGGCTAACCTATGTTTGTGAATTTCATAGTTTTTTTCATGTACATCTTGAATGTTTCACAGAAAGGTTGAAAAAATCGACAGAATTTCTGTTTGTTGCCGTCTCAAACCAGACTGTGATACAAGAGCACTAAGTTGCAGTGTAGAACTGGATCAGCAGTTCCTGGCAAAGAGAACACGGTTCCTCTATAAGAACATTTGTGTTAAAGACTGAATCTGGACCCCAGTAAATAAGTTGAAATAACTTACTATTTCACCAGACACTCAGCAGATGTTCCAGAGCTATAAGACCCCATATCAGAGTGAACAGACACTGGAGGAGACTATAAAATTAATAGAAAAAAATTTGCTTAAAGAACAAACATACAAACTACCAAAAAATCAGCACAAGCCATGAACAATTAATTGTGACATAATGAGCTGGGAATGAAAATATTATGAATTAATGAAATGTCTGCCCCCAACACGATGCACCCAAAAATAGCAAAAGCCAGGTTAACATTACTGATCTTAATAATAAGTCATTTTTTTCAGATGAGTGTAATAATCATGTCTGACCTTCTTGTAGCCTGTATAAAAGTATTTTATTATTTTACTAATTAGTAGTTTCCCCACATGACACCATGTTTGGTGTAGAAGTTACTGATGTTGTTTGCTGAGTCTCTCACCTGATCTTCTCTTCACAACCATCACAACACCAACAACCACAGCGATGAGAACGAGAGCAGCAACCACCAACCCAGCGATGAATAGAACATTATTACCTGCAGTAAAAGTAAAAAACACTTTTATACTGGACTGTGTGGAGTGTGTACTGGGTCAATATTAACATGTTTAATAATAATAATCTTCATTTAGGATGTTGCCCACATGAATTTGGCAAAATGTTGTCAAAATTAGTTAAATTCTGTGTTTAATGTGTATTTTGAACCAATTATATATTCTTCTTTGCCTAATAAAGTAGATTAGATAAGTACATAAGAACAGTCAGTTACTTAAACGTGTCCCATTTCTGTCTAGGGTTGGTATAAATGTGTATAGAACATTTGGAGGCATAGAAGGGGGTGAGTTTGGAGGGCATTTATATTCTGTTTTTATTTAATTATTTATTTAAGCTCTCATTATCATCATTATTATTGGCTATTGTGCAAATAACTGAACTTTAATTGCATCCTCATCTCCATACAGTGAAATGCTCTCCAACACACTTTGTTTTAAACTGGTTCTATCAAAAGGACTTTAGAACAAGAAACCACACAGGTGAAGTGGTTCTTCTTCCACACATCAGGGGTCACTTTGAGTTCTGCACGTTTCTGGAAGGTTACATCATGGTTGGACAACGTCTCACCAACATCTACATCTTCATGCAGGTCCTGTCCATCTTTCTGCCAGCTGATCATCACCTTATCAGGGTAGAAACCTGTAGCGTGACAGACCACTGGAGAGGAGGGGACTGTCTGCAGCAGAGACACCTGAGGAGGGACTAGAGACAGGAAGACAGGAGGGGGACAGGGAGAGAATTTGGAAGAGAAACATCATATCAGCAGACCATACAACAACCTTCAGATATTTAAATATGTATAAACTTGTAGATGATTCCGGTGTACATTTAGTCTCTGTTTTACTGTGTTGTTAGTAAATATTTATTTTTTACATTATCAGGTTTACTGGATGTCTTTTGCTAATTTAATGTGTTTGGGAACAGAATGTAAATGTAAACAATAACAAGAATATTTTCTGATCTTAATAATAACACATAAACAGTGTTTGTGTTTCTTGTTGTTCTGTGTGCTGCTGTACCTTTTCTATCCAGACTGCTCTTCCCATAGTAAACATACGTCTTCAGCCAGTAAATACATTCCTGGGTCAGGTAGTTCTTCCTCCGCTCAGCTTCAGCTCCATCCCATTCCTGTTTGGTGATTACAGCCTGTGGAACTGGAGCTACATAAGATGTGCTCCTCAAATCCAGTCAGATAAAATCTGCTCCATCGTAACCAAACTACTTGTATCCATCTGTAGCTCCAGTCTCATCATCCCACTCACAGCCGTACATCATCTGAAAAGTGTGGATTCCTGTAAAGAGAAAAGAAGACAGAAGGGGAGTTTATATCTGTGCCAGCGTGCGTTTCTACTGTATTTACTGTATTTTCAGGGTGAATGTGTGGATCTTAGTGTCTTTATATATGTACTTGATAAAGATATTTCATAGTACAACTATGTTTAAATTCTTTTCTTAATTTTTTCTTTCTTTTAAGAAAAGTCTCAAGGGTCTCAAACTGAAATACTGCTCTCTTAATTAAAAATGTAAAATAAACTCATAACAGGAAAACTAAAGTTCCCTTGAATGGGATAAATGTGTGACGTTTTTTTGGGACGTCCTGGAGACACTGAGGGCGGAGTTTGATAAGACCCTGCCCCACCACCATATCCAGCGCCTGTCAGGATCCGCTGCAAGAAGACTGGGGCTCCGAGGACGTAGACTTTGGAGGGGGGGGCTCTGTCAGGATGGCGTCAGCTGGAAACATCACCTTGAGGCCAATCAGGACAGCTGTTAAAAGCCCTGTGGTTCCGTCCATGAGCAGTGGAGGTATTTTAGTGAACTTTTCGTGAACATTCGTGAAGTCGTTTGTAGACCCTGCAACTGTTTGTGTTTTGAGTTCTGGCCATCGTCACATGCCTGCAGGCTAGTTTTTGTTCTCCCCGTTATTCCCCGTTTTCGGTCATCGAGCCTTGTTTTGTATTATGTCCCGTCTCTGCGCGTATTTACCTGACTGCTGCGTTCCCACCGGTATGCAAAATGTGAAATGTATGTAATGTAGCCACTATATGATCAGTCATTTTCATTGTCTCTGTTTTACTGTCATTTAATGTCACTGTTGGGCTCACCTGTAAATAGTTGTACTATTGATGACTGAATTCATGTGGTGGGTTATTTTATGAATTTTATTTAATTTTATTTCACAAGTTGTATTGTTAGCTGGTTGCCACAGTGTGCTGTGGGAACAGAGAAGGGATGAGAGGAGCCACTGACTGAACCCTGCTGTGTTCCCACAGAAATAAAACCTCCCTTTTTGACACCAACTGATGTGCATGGGTGACTGAATGCTGGAGTGCATCTTTTACACCTACATTAATAAGTTATCTATTTTTAGAGTCAATTGTATTTCTCTTATTTTAAATTCTCTAATGTCAGAAAAACAGTCAGAAAACTAATTTGAGGTGTCAGATTTTAGTGTTTTATTATTATCTTGTCTTGTATTATGTCTCTTGTATTATGATTGTCATTGTGAAACACTGCAGCACAGCACACGGTGACACAACAAAATATGTCCTCTGCTTTTAACCATCACGCTTGGTGAGCAGTGGGGACGTGTGGGGACGGTGCTCAGTGGCACCTTGGCGGATTGGGATTCGAACCAGCAACATAATGATTAAGGTGGCGCTTCCTTAACCATTAGGCCACCCCTGCCCCAGTCTTGTCTTGTATGGTCATGGAACTTTGATAAACTAAAAATGACAGTGCATTCAAACTATATGTAGTTTAAATACGAGATATAACTAATGACCAAACAATTTAATATTTAAAACCAGGATTAGATTACTACTCACCGCCTGACTGGTTAAAAAGCTGCATGGCTGTGACCACCTCATCTTTTATTTCAGCTTCTTCTCCCTAAAGATTCTTGGTAACTGTGGTCCAGTAATCTGGTTCTACATTCTTAATCCAGTCCACCTTGGGAATTGCTTGCCTGATGTTACTGTCATAGTACATAGTACATAGTACATAGTATTGTCATACAGGGAGTGCAGAATTATTAGGCAAATGAGTATTTTGTCCACATCATCCTCTTCATGCATGTTGTCTTACTCCAAGCTGTATAGGCTCGAAAGCCTACTACCAATAAATCATATCAGGTGATGTGCATCTCTGTAATGAGAAGGGGTGTGGTCTAATGACATCAACACCCTATATCAGGTGTGCATAATTATTAGGCAACGTCCTTTCCTTTGGCAAAATGGGTCAAAAGAAGGACTTAACAGGCTCAGAAAAGTAAAACATAGTGAGATATCTTGCAGAGGGATGCAGCACTCTTAAAATTGCAAAGCTTCTGAAGCGTGATCATCGAACAATCAAGCGTTTCATTCAAAATAGTCAACAGGGTCGCAAGAAGCGTGTGGAAAAACCAAGGAGCAAAATAACTGCCCATGAACTGAGAAAAGTCAAGCGTGCAGCTGCCAAGATGCCACTTGCCACCAGTTTGGCCATATTTCAGAGCTGCAACATCACTGGAGTGCCCAAAAGCACAAGGTGTGCAATACTCAGAGACATGGCCAAGGTAAGAAAGGCTGAACACAAGCTGAAACGTCAAGACTGGGCCAAGAAATATCTCAAGACTGATTTTTCTAAGGTTTTATGGACTGATGAAATGAGAGTGAGTCTTGATGGGCCAGATGGATGGGCCCGTGGCTGGATTGGTAAAGGGCAGAGAGCTCCAGTCCGACTCAGACGCCAGCAAGGTGGAGGTGGAGTACTGGATTGGGCTGGTATCATCAAAGATGAGCTTGTGGGGCCTTTTCGGGTTGAGGATGGAGTCAAGCTCAACTCCCAGTCCTACTGCCAGTTTCTGGAAGACACCTTCTTCAAGCAGTGGTACAGGAAGAAGTCTGCATCCTTCAAGAAAAACATGATTTTCATGCAGGACAATGCTCCATCACACGCGTCCAAGTACTCCACAGCATGGCTGGCAAGAAAGGGTATAAACAGATCCAACTTACAGATGGCTATGCAGACCAAACTCACGCTCCTCTGGTACAGGGACTGAATGGCCCATAACAAAATGCCATCCGCCCCATACTCCTGGAGCGCCCCCCATAGGGTGCCCCTGGGGACACGGTCATAAGCCTTCTCCAAATCCACAAAACACATGTGGATTGGTTGGGTAAACTCCCATGCCCCCTCCACCACCCCAGCAAGGGTCAAGAACTGGAGTGCAATAAATGTTTTAGTTAAATAACTGTTTTATCACACCACTTTCCTTTTTTTGCTCAATCATCATCACTTTAACCCCTTTAAACAACTGATTTAAATAGTCAATATTAAAAAACTTGTATCTTTTATTTATTTTTGTTGAAAACCCTTGTTTATATGTGCATCTGCTGATTTGCTCCAAACGTTATGTCACTGTACTAGCCAAAATCACTACGATCATTTATCACTATGATCAGTTTTGGAAGTTCAACCAGGAAAAAACAATATCTGTGCAAAAGGCAGTCCAGAAATAGAGATGTGCCGGGAGAAGCAGTCGTAACAGATGTGGATCAAAATCAGCAGGGCAGTTCGCGAAGGATCGTAAGGTTGAAGCAGGTATCGATACGCAGGCACAGGTCAGTTAGAGGTTCCTCACTTAAGCGTCTCGTAGTTGTCAAGCGAACAAACTCTCATTTGAAATAATCAGATCTCAGATAAAGTACAAAGACATTACTTCTCTATATTCATGTTCAAACATGCTCTCCAAATCCACAATTCATGCTTGTTATGTTATGCTTTGGTTCTCGCTGGGTGTGAATAATTTATATACAGATGACATATTGTTATGTTTGACTTATTTAGATTTTTTTTTCAACAAATTATAAAAGGAATCATATCAATTCCAAATTCACCATCCAGCTCTCTCAACTATAAGTGTTCAGTCAACATACTAAAATACAATGGCAGGAAAAAGGACACAAACAACTCACAAAACAGGATTTAATTTTAACAGTGCACATACAGAAAAGACAAAGTAAAAATAAATAAAAAACACAATGACTCAATGGGGACTAGACACGAGGCAACATTTATACACTTCTGCAAAGTCAGGCCACAACAGAAACCTCACAAAGTCACAAGTAGACACAATAAATGAACCTTTTTTTTGTTTGGTGTATTTGGTTTATTTACATATTTTTTCTTTATTACATACGAGATGCCATGTGGATGTACCAGGATGCTCTCCATGAGATATTTACATGGGAGTGGATGGTGAGAGATAAAGAGAAGAGATGGGTGTGTTAGTAATAAATTAGCTGGAATGACAATAAGTGAACAGAGGACTAAACATTTCCGCCAACACTAACTACTGCAGCGTTACTAATGGTGAGGAGTCTTTGTAAAAGCTTGACTGTATAAGCAGAATCTTAGTCAATACGGTACTAAACTGAAAGCCAATGCAGAGGAGACAAAACAGGTGTTCATATAGTTCAATGCAGAGAACACAATAATGTATTCATATAGTCTTGTATGTGTAAGAATTCTGGCAGCAGAGTTTTTAACAAATTGGAGCTTATTCAAGGAAAAAGCAGGGCAACCACAAAAACAGGCTAGATGTTATAAATGTATGCACTGATTTCTCTGCATCAGAGATGGAGAGAAACTTCCTAACCCTCGCAATATTTCTCAGGTGGAAGAATGCCGTTCAGGAAATATTTAGTCACACTTCACACCCAAATTAATTGATTTAGTAGGAACAGCCGAGAAACCAGCACACTCCAATCTATATTAATCCACCTTTAGGGCCGAGCATCCAAACTTCATCTAATCAGGGTTCCAAAAGTCATTAAAAACCTGAAAAAGTCATTGAATTTGAAAAGAGAATTTCTCAGGCAATGAAAAGTTTTGGAATGCAAAACAAACATTTTAAAAATAAGAAAAAGAAAAGTATTTGTAATCTGATTGACACACAAATGTATAAGAATTTGCACCTGACAAACCTGAAGTAGAACTTTTTTGGCCTGTTTCAGCCCAAGACCGACCCAACAAATATGGTTTTAATGGATTTAATGGCCAGCATCTCATGTAATAATTAAAAATTACCTGACAACAGTGACCGAGATTTGCAAGTTTAAACATGGATTTAAATGGCAGAGTTGCAGTTACGAATAAGCAGCAAAGAATAACCATACACAACATCGCCAACAGACTGACAGAAATGAATGGTAGAAGAACTTAAAAGCCTGTAGCCAGCAGTAACAGAAATTACACCAGTACATTTTTTTTTTTTTTTTAAATACGATAATTTTAAGCTGCCTGTACAATAGAAAATTTAGGACCTGGCAACACTGCTGACTGCTCATTTACCGCATGAGCTTGACTAAAATCAGTGATAGAAATTGAGCCTGAACCTGCCGAGATTTACATGAGGTGTGTTTCATTGCTCTGACTGCTGTTATATGTTATAAGCTTTGTCTGGAGGTTCTGGATCTGGCAGCAATGTTTCATTGGTGGCTGGTGCTGCTTTTTCATCAGCATTTGTGTCAGTGGGTGTCACTTCTAGAGTCTGCTGGGAAACAGGAGACATGCAGTTAGCAAATATTCAAATATATATTTGTAGACTTACTGTTTGCCCACTAACAAAGAAATGATCTCTATAATTTCAATTCATTTGAACAGTGAGAGACATAACAACAAAAAATGCATTTAAACAAAGTTATAAATATATTTGCATTTTCATGAATGATATAAGTCTTTGATCCCCCAGCAATCAAGATTTCTGGCTTCCAGTTTTATTTTATACAGGTGAGGACCTGACATTGGGAGCGTCCTGATTAGAAAATGACTCTCCAAAGAAACAATCAACCTATCCAGATTCCAAACTGCACCATGGCCAAGACCAAAAAGCTTTTGAAGGATGTCAGGGACAAGGTTGTGGATCTACACAAGGGCTACAAGACCATCAGCAAGCTGCTGGGTGAAAGTTGGTTCCAATTACTAGAAAATTCGCAAACCATAAAAAAACTGCCAGTCTCCCTTGGTCTGAAGCTCCACAAAATCACACAAAATCTCACCCTGATAATGAGAACAATTTGGAACAGCCCAGAACTACTTGGGAGAAACTTGTCAATGACAGATCATTTAATGGCTGCCCACTGCTCACTAACGGTGATGGGTAAAAGCAGAGGACACATTTTGTTGTCACCTTGTGCTGTGTTTCACAATGACAATCATTTCACTTCAATTAGTCATCTGTGTTTATCTTCTGATGTACTTCAGGTATATCTGCAGAAGGGACCATAAGGGAGTGCTACAGTTAGGACAATGGTCGCCCAGGAGAGATGTTAATTTCCTTGTCCCAAAATTAAACAAAACCATCCTGAGAAATTAAAAATGGGACAGGGATTGTGTGTATATGTTGGACGTTTGACTGGCATTGACTTAATTTGAACTAAACTGAATTAATGCTAACTTTAAATAGTTGACATGAAAAAAAAAAAAAAAAGATATTTCTGT
Source organism: Denticeps clupeoides (assembly GCF_900700375.1). Taxonomy (NCBI): domain Eukaryota; kingdom Metazoa; phylum Chordata; class Actinopteri; order Clupeiformes; family Denticipitidae; genus Denticeps; species Denticeps clupeoides. The sequence continues at coordinate 100,697 of NW_021629784.1, read as the reverse complement.
GCTATTTCAAATAACATCATGTGACACTTAATGTGGTTTGATAATAATTGTGCATTGTGTTCTCCAACAACTGTGCTTGTGCTATGAACGTGATTACCATCTCCATTTATAATAAATGACCATTTTTTTGTCATTATTCCTGTGCATAATTGCTAATTTACTGAGAATTAAACTCCCATTCAGCTCTGCTCTATATGAACAATATATGAAAATAAAACTTAAAAGTTATGCTGTTAACCCAAAGTAAAAATTAAAAAAAGAAATAATCAAATCCCAAGTTTAAAAGGCAAAAGCCCGCATTTGAGATGCTTGTAATACTCACGTCTGGCCTGCCGGTATTCTGTTTAAAAGAGAAGAGAAAGTATTTTAGTATTTACCCCACATGACACCATGTTTGGTGTAGAAGTTACTGATGTTGTTTGCTGTGTCTCTCACCTGATCTTCTCTTCACAACCATCACAACACCAACAACCACAGCGATGAGAACGAGAGCAGCAACCACCAACCCAGCAACGATGCCTGGAACATTATTACCTGCAGCAACGATGCCTGGAACATTATTACCTGCAGCAACGATGCCTGGAAGGGCCATAGGGGTATTACCCAACAACTATACAAGATCTTGTAAATAATGTAAAAGAAACTAGCACTAAAATCACCAATAACACCAGTAAAAAAAAATATTCTTGCAGTCACCACAAGACCCCCTGCTCAGAAAAACCCATCTTAAGTTTGCCAGTGAACATTTAGAGGTTTCAGAAAAGGCATGGAAAAAAAGTGCTGTGGTCAAACCAGACCGAAATTAAGCTTTTTGGCATCAACTCCAACTGTTGGAAGGTAGAGAAATACGAAGCACCGAAGCACCCTCCTTCCCTCTGCCAGAACACTGAAGATGGGTCATGGGTCCAGCATCACAATGACCCAAAACATACAGCCAAGAGAACAAAAGAGGAGCTAAAGAATAAGCACATCAAGATTATAGCGTGGCCTAGACCGTCTCCAGACATTTACATTTACGGCATTTAGCAGACGCCCTTATCCAGAGCGACTTACAATCAGTAGTTACAGGGACAGTCTCCCCTGGAGCAACTTAGGTTAAGTGTCTTGCTCAGGGACACAATGGTAGTAAGCAGGATTTGAACCTGGGTCTTCTGGTTCATAGGCGAGTGTGTTACCCACTAGGCTACTACCACCCAGACCTTAATCCTATTTACAAATCTGTGTACGGACCTGAAGTGTTGAGTTGCCAAGTTGTTTATTCGGTCTACCTTCATTAAAATAAAACTACTATCAAAATGAGAAAAAGTTCATAAGCAAAATTACAAATTCAGAAGGGATCAAAAAGCCCCCCCCCACTGTAAAATGTGTTAATGAGCTGGTAAAAGCTCCTGTACCTGGTCTGTAGTTGGTCCTGATCTTCTCCTCAGTCAGGATCATGTGGATTGGGTCTCCACTCTTGTGCTCCACCACACAGGTGAACTGGTTCTTCTTCCACACATCAGAGGTCATATTGAGTTCTGCACGTTTCTGGAAGGTTCCGTCATGGTTGGGCAACGTCTCACCAACATCTACATCTTCATGCAGGTCCTGTCCATCTTTCTGCCAGCTGATCTTCACCTTATCAGGGTAGAAACCTGTAGCGTGACAGACCACTGGAGAGGAGGGGACTCTCTGCAGCAGAGACACCTGAGGAGGGACTAGAGAGGAAGACAGGAGGGGAACAGGGACAGAATTTGGAAGAGAAACAGGACTTCTGCATATGAAGATACACATCTTTATTATTACTCATCACTTATTCGTTACTTAGGGACAGTGGTGGCCTAGTGGTTCAGAAGAGGCCACTGCTCACTAAGGGTGATGGTTAAAAACAGAGAACACGAGTGCTGTGTTGCAGTGTTTCACAATCACTTCACTTTTCATGTTTGTCACTGAACATGTTTGGCAGAAGCCTGGAGGACGCAATTTTCTAAATTTTATACAAAGTAGAAAATGCCAAAAGTGGGCAGAATAGTAAAAAGTAAAGCACTTTATGCGGATGCCTTTATAAATGCACAGATACACAGATGAGGAGAAACCCAGAGGGACAGGAGATAATAAAAATGAAATCAACCACAGGCCTGTAACAAATTCAGAATCAGGTGGCCACTCTGTTTCTCTGTGTTGTTCTGTGTGCTGCTGTACCTTTTCTCTCCAGACTGATCTTCCTGTACATCACATACTTCTTTATCCACTCAACACAATCCTGTTCCAGGTAGTTCTTCCAGTATTTAGATTGACCTCCATTCCATTTCTGTTTGATGACTTTAGCTTGTGATGTTGCAGCAACCCAATCAGTGTTTTTCAAATCCAGTCTCATAAAATCTTCTCCATCGTAACCAAACTGACTGTATCCTTCTGTAGCTCCAGTTTTATCATCCAACTCACAGCCGTACATCTGCTGTAAAGTGTGAACTCCTGAGAGAAAGAGAATTTTAATAATTAAAATTGTAATTATTTCTGCTTGGTAGTTTCCAGTGTAATTATCAAAAAAAGCAGTAACTTGTCCTAACTTGAACCTCACTTTGTGGGGCGCTCCGGATCCATGTTACAGACTGGACTTGTGTGTCCTCATTGTTTCAATGTGTTTACTCTTACAGCATTTACCAGACGCCCTTATCCAGAGCGACTTACAGTCAGTAGTTACAGGGACAGTCCCCCCTGGAGACACTCAAAGTTAAGTGTCTTGCTCAAGGACACAATGGTAGTAAGTGGGATTTGAACCTGGGTCTTCTGGTTCATAGGTGAGTGTGTTACCCACTAACACCCTGACATCCTAAATGTATCCTGCGATGTCATGTGCATGTAAGGTCATTTAGTGTTTCATCACTGCGCTGTCTCTGTTCCACTGTTTCTGTTAGAAGTGGAGGAAAATAATTGATACAGCATAATATTGCAATATCTTATATGCTAATACTGTATTGCTACAGGAACACCAAATATCAATATTTTGGAACAAATTTAGTCCACAGGGTGGTGCTGTTGAGTGTTACATTTAGCGAGATCAGAAGAGGTAAGAGTGTGACTACAACTTCCACTGGTAGATGGCGCTGTACAGCTGGGCACTTGAATTAATACTTGGAATTACATGCAGAGTGAAATCACTGATTGTCATTACAGCGGTCCATTGAACATGTAAATATAGGAAGTATGAACTTTAATATAGAAAATTGTAGAAATATAGAAAATTCAGACAACACAACCGATTTGAGCAGAAACCATCCAGATACAGTACAGCAGAAACCAAAGCCTATTGACACAAAAAACAAAGTACGCTGCAAACAAACTTGTCATCCTCCTTGCCTCACATTTTGTATTCATGTTTAGTGAAGTGGACAATGCAAATAATGTTTGAGTTCAGTTCATTAACATGAATCTAACCATTTTGTTACAATTTAGTTCTTTAGTTATGTTTTGGCTGAATTATAAATGTACTGTCATCCACCCAGATCGTACACAGCATGCTGCATTTCAGCTGCTTTTACATTTTCAACGAACTAAAGAATATCCCAAAATATAATCATGTATGTATCACAATATTGTATCGTGGCCCATGTATGGGATAATATCATATTGTGAGGTCCTTGCCAATTCCCACCCCTTGTTTCTGTGTAGTCATGGCCAAAACAAGTTGTGTGCACAGAGTGCTGTGCTGTGACAATGACAATCACTTCACTTTCACAAAAGTTGAGAATGACACAAATACTGGTTTTCACAAAGTTCGCTGCTTCAGTGTTTTTAGATATTTTTGTCAATCGACTTCCTTTATTGCAGCTCCCCAGACAGGAAATTTCCCACCACACTGGACACTCGGAAGGGAAATTATGTTAAAATGCTTTTCATTGGGGGGGCGCTGATAAGCGTGATATGGAGTAGACGCATTAGTGTGGAGCTCCGCCGAGCGTGATTTAAATTGTATAATTTTAGACATTTTTCATTGGTGAACCGTCGGTTTTGCTTTGGTCAGAAAGGAATCTGCACGTATTTAATCTGGAGAAATGGCTGGTAAATCGTCCAGAGGAAAGCAAACTACTCTTCAGACTACGAGGCCTGCGGCGCCACCTCTGACCTCGGCCTCGCCTGTTCAGGGCCGCGCGGAAGATTCTGGAACGGACGGAGCCGCGTTAGCAATTAACGTCGAGTCTTTTAAAGCTGAACTTCTGTCCGCGCTGCGAGTGGATCTGGTCGGTGCGGTAAAGAGCGAGGTCCGGGCGATGTTGGAGAGTGAGCTGGCTTCTATTACATCGGACATAAGAGCGGTCCGGTCCGAGCTGAAGGAGTACAGGGGGACTGTTACTACGGAGCTGTCCGGACTCAGCGTTAAAGTGAACAACATGGAAGAAAGCATCTCGACATGCACTGACGATATTACACGTCTGCAGGAAGAAGTAGGTCGCCTTACAACACTGACTGAAATTATACAAAACTATACACTTCTCAGGTCCATGTCAGTCCATCTGAAATACATACATTTCTTGATCAGTTAGAAATTCCTAACATTACCTGTGAAGACCGGTCACGTTTAGACCTTGGAATATCTTGCGAAGATATAACACAAGCTATAAATTCCATGCAAAATGGTAAATCTCCTGGCCCAGATGGATTCCCAATTGAGTTTTATAAAGTTTTTTCAGCCAAGCTGACCCCTCTTTTAAATAAAGTTTTCGAGGAAATTCTCTCCCAAAAGAAACTGCCCTGTACAAGGACCCAGGCAGTCATAGTGGTCTTACTAAAAAAGATAAGGACCCACATAAATGTGGTTCATATCGACCAATAAGTGTCCTTCCATGCGATTATAAAATTCTTTCAAAGGTCCTGTCCTGCCGCCTGGATTCAGTGATACCTAAAATAATTGACTCGGACCAAACAGGTTTTATACCAGGCAGGCAATCATTCTTTAATATGCACCGTTTGTTCAATATATTCTTTGCACGCTACTCTCCAGCCTGAAATCGTAATCTCTTTAGATGCTGAAAAGGCGTTTGACCGGGTTGAGTGGGACTATTTATTTGAGGTCTTGGAAAGATTTGGTTTTGGTCCGACATTTATATCATTGGTTAAAATAATGTATAATTCACCACTGGCCTCTGTATGAACTAACTCTGTAATATCAGATTATTTCCCTTTGCATCGTGGTACAAGACAGGGTTGCTGTCTGTCACCTTTCCTTTTTGACTTCGCTATAGAGCCTTTGGCGATTGCCCTTAGAAAAGAGGAGAGGATTACAGGTGTAACCAGGTTCAATAAAACTCATAAGGTGTCACTTTATGCAGGTGACCTTCTAATATATTTGTCTAACCCTTTAGAATCTATATCAGTCCTCAGGGAACTATTACGGTCATATAGTTTAATTTCAGGCTGAATTTTTCTAAAAGCACCATTTTGCAGGTTAATCAGTTAGCAATGTCACTGGACCTTAGTTCTTTTCCATTTAAGCAGGTTGTGGAATTTACTTATTTGGGAATTAATGTCTTTATGCGCGCAATTTTAAAATTCTACTTGAGCGTACGAAAAAAAGATTTCTCACGATGGTCTTCATTGCCCATTTCTTTGGCTGGAAGAGTGAATACCATTAAGATGGTAGTCCTACCACGTTTTCTGTATTTATTCCAAATGATTCCTATTTTCCTACCCAAGTCTGTCTTCAAGGAGTTAGGTTCTTTGATTTCTTCATTTGTGTGGAATAAATCTGTCCCGCGGATGAGGAATATTTTCCTAGAAATACCTAAAGCAGCAGGTGGTATGGGTTTGCCAAACTTCATGTATTACTATTGGGCAGCAAACATAAGTAAATTAATATACTGGATTTTTGTCCTATTTCCTTAATGAGTGCTCCTATATCTATGCAGTCATACTCACGCCTCCTTAATCCTGTAGTAAAACACTCACTTAAGATTTGGCTCCAGTTTAGGAAACATTTTCGCATAAAGCAACTAAGCTTATTTTCTCCCCTTTTGAATAACCATCTTTTCTTACCGTCCCAAACGGATGCAGCATTTCAAACCTGGCACAACAAAGGCTTGATCTTTATCAAAGACCTCTTCGCTGAGGGAACGCTTATGACATTCGAAACATTGCGAAAAAGTTACAATATTATCAAATCTCATTTCTATAGATTCCTACAGATTAGAAGTTTTGTGAGCAAACACTTTAGAGCTTTAGATTCACCAGCTAAAAATGCTGCAGATGAAATTCTTGCTCTGAACCCCTTTATGAGAGGCAATATATCAAAATGATATACTCTGATCCAGAACATTTATTCACCCTCATGGGAGAAAACTAAAGTGGCATGGGAACAGGATCTTAACATTGTAGTTACGGGTGAGAGCTGGCAACAGTGCTATTCATACCTCCTCGGTCTGTATTAGACAATGTTTGATCCAGTTTAAAGTACTACATCGTCAACACTACTCATTAGATAAGCTAGCAAAAATGATTCCTAATACCAGCTCGGAGTGCCTACGATATCACCAAGGGCCAGCTACTTTAGGCCACATGTTCTGGAACTGCCAGTCATTGTCCAACTTCTGGGAAAATATTTGCATAGTCTTGTCATCTTTATGTAATAGAACGATTGAACCTACACCATACATTTCTATTTTTGGGATCCCCCCTCCAGACATAATTCTTACGAAATCTCAGGCCAAGGTGGTAGCTTTCGCCTCATTAATGGCCAGAAGACTTGTTCTTCTGCTGTGGAAATCAGACAAGCCCCCCTCTTTCAATAGTTGGATTAAGGAAACGCTCTCCATGTTGCAGTTGGAAAAACTGCGATGCAATCAAGCTAATCGTCAGGAAAAGCTCAAGGAGATATGGTCACCATTTATTGATTATGTTAAATCATCCAGTTTAAGTCCAGCATAGACATGTTACTTCTTAATGCATATACAAAGTAAATGACTATAACACTGAGAGGAGACAGCTCCCCCCCCCGCCCCCCCTTTTTTTTTTTTTTTAATTTTGTTTTGTTTAGGGTTTTTTTGGTTGTTGTTGTTTATTATTTTTATTTATTTATCTCTCTTCTTGTTGTTTGATGGGTGGGTCTGAGGGTGGGGGGTGGATATTGGTCAACAGCTGTTATTTGTTTGTTGTTGAAAAATTGAAAATCACAAATAAAGCATTAAAAAAAATTGTATTTTCGTTTCATTATATGTTCAGTATAATATGTTATTCCTTGTTTAAACTGTACAATGGTATGCAGGGTTTATTTTGTGCTGTCCTATCATAAAGTAGGATAGAGAGCATGTGACAGGAAGAGTTGGAAAAAGGAGTCAGGAGAGAAGGGTAGAGACGTGGTGGCGCCAGTTTTCTTAGCGTAACGGGGACATTAAGATCTGCACCGACTAAAGGTTTATTCTGCAGACGGCAGAAGTGCAGTGGATCGTGGGTACAATACTGGAAGTTGTGAGTGAACTCAACACACATATTGTCCACCAGTTTGAGCTCCACCAAGTGCGCCGATGATAATAAAAAGGTACCTAGACTGTGTGAACATTTAAAAGCCGGGTATTTTATTTTATTTGTGTTATTGTGTTAATGTTTATGTGGTGTGGGTTTTCCCCTGTATAATTGTTGGGGATGGAAATAAATGTTGAGTTGTAATATATAGTTCCATTGTACCTGTGATTTCATGTGTTGTGGTTTTCTGTGAGTTTCACTTCTAAATTATGGTATAGGAGCTGGGACCAAAGATATAAGGTTACATGGGAAGTGAATTATAAATTAGTGCAAGGGAGGTGAATTGCATACAGCCATAGCCATTCCAGCATGCTAGCCTGAGCCTCTTCGACACACTGTGCGAGATTATAACCCTACACAAAATGAAATGTGCTTTGTAACTTCCACTTAAACTCCTCCCTTGCATCATACATAGGTGACTCTGGTGGTGGGTTCTCTAAATTCTTGTCATTGTAAAAACAAGTTTAGTGGGAGTGTTACATATATTTCAGCATTTAATACAATAATCCCTTCCACACTCACCACCAAGCTGGAGCACCTGGGACTCAGCTCATCTCTCTGTCAGTGGATCTCCATCTTCCTAACAAGGAGACCACAGGCAGTAAGGATGGGTGGACATGTCTCAGCCACCATCACCCTCAGCTCTGGAGGGCTGTGTTTTGACCTGTACTCCCTGTACACCCATGACTGTACAGCCACTACTAGCTCCACCACCATCATCAAGTTTGCTGACGACACTGTCGTGGTGGGCCTGATCTCTGACAACGATGAGACGGCCTACCTGGAGGAGGTTGGAAATCTGGTGAACTGGTGCCAGAGGAACAATCTCCACCTGAACGTCAGCAAGACAAAGGAGTTAATAGTGGACTTCAGTACCAAGCAGGAGAGGACCTACCAGACCCCTGTCATCAACAGGAGCCCTGTGGAGAGAGTGGACAGCTTCCGTTACCTCGGTGTTAACATCACGCAGGACCTGTCATGGTCCTGTCACATCAACACCGTGGTGAAAAAGGCCCGGCAGCGTCTCTACCACCTCAGACGCCTGAGAGACTTCAGACTGCCCTCCAAGGTGCTCAGGAACTTCTACTCCTGCACCATGGAGAGTATCCTGACAAAATAATCTCAACCTGGTTCGGGAACAGCACCATGCAGGACAGGTGAGCCCTACAGAGGGTGGTTCGATCAGCTGAACGCATCATCTGTACCAGTTTCCCTGACCTTCAATCTATCTACAGCAAACGGTGCTGGACCAGGGCCAGGAAGATAGTGAAGGACCTCACCCACCCCAACAATGGACTCTTCTCTCTGCTGCGATCAGGGAAGCGCTTTCGCTCCCTGAAGTCCAACACAGAGAGAATGAGGAGGAGCTTCTTCCCGCAGGCTATACGAGCTCTCAACAACCACAACACTTCAAAGGACAGAACTCCAATATACTCCAGCACTTTCACTTCACTTTCAATCACTTCCGGACTCAATCCTCCCAGAATATTGCACAATTTTTGGGGGGTTTTTACTCTTGCACAAATTTTTTACTTTCTCCTTTCACTTTACTCATGTACACCTTCACCCTACCTGTTACACATATTTAATGTTAAAAACATAAAAGTGTACTATTTGGTAATGTTTGCAATATTTGCATATTGGTAATCATTGTGTACATGCTATATTTGCAATCCTGTGGTCTATAGGAGTCGCTAAAGCATTTCACTGCATATCATACCGTGAAATATCCTTATGTGACATCAAATTTGAATTTGTTGCCATCAGGGCATTTAATGACATTAATTCATTGTTCCACCTCCAACTCAATTTCTTTCATGTGCAATTAGGCTTCTTCATGTGCAATAAGGTTTCTACACACCCTTTAGTTTAAATTTTAGATTTTGTATCATATTTTGTATTATATTAGAACATTAACATTTAAAGCATTTATCGTTAGTCGTTATCCGTATTGACTTACAATCAGTAGTACAGACACTCAGGTTTAAGTGAATGTCTCCACTAGTACTCACATTGCTGAAAATTAATAGGTCGATTAACGCCTTCACTAATCTCTGTAAGATTACAGTTGAAGCGTCATCCCTGGGCAACAAATAAAGCTTTTTCTATATAAATGTTGAGTAACTTAAGTTAAAATTGATTTGAGTTAAATAAGCAACATTAAACTGTAATTATCACTTCAGTTTAAATCATGTTTGAGCTGTTTGGATTTGAAGAGGATGAAGGTGCTTGTTGATCTTACCTTGATCTCCAGTCTGATTAAATTCAGTCATGAGCATTTTCAGGTTCTCCTTGAATTTCCATGTAAAATTTCTGAAGCTCTTTGTCAGATCCTCCACATACTTCTCTCCCAGCTCCTTCACCCAGTCCTGCCGGATCTCAGACTGGTTGTTCCTACTGTCGAAGTATCCAGTCACTTCATCATCGAACAAATTTACACCAACAAATTCAGGAAGATCCTTTATTCCTGTAGTTGCTGTGTGTAATCCTGTCCAGGAATGATTCACTGTTGGAGAAGAAACAGGAAACAGCAAAATTTAAATTTTGCTCAGTGGCACATCAGTGGTTCAGGATTGAAACCGAATATCTTCTGATTACGGTGTGTTTCCCGCTAGGCCAACCACTGCGAGGAAGACCTAATAAGTACAGGTTCCTGAAATAAAAAATAAAGAATCTCCCCACAGCCACTGTACTCAACCAAATAGAAAAATAATTACTGAATATTATATTTCCTGTGAAAGTAGCACAATAACTATAATATTGAGATGTAGATACCTATATACACACACTTGGATAATTACAGTCATTAATGAATTTCCATGAAATTCCAGTTATGCTCTATATGATGTACTTCTAAGTGCTTCGATAGTTAAAATAATAAAATTATTATTAAAATATCTGATACGTGATGTAGGATGAGCCTAGAGGTGTCCATACTGCAGTCAAACTTATAGCAAGTGAAAATATTAATGGTCTCTAGAGTCTCGCCCATACTTTCCGGATCGGTTCCGCGCATGTGCAACGGTTATGTTCTGTCCTGAGTACGCATGCGCAAGTGGTACGGAATACTGCAGCCATGTTGGGACGGTCCAAGCTCATTCAACTACACTTCATGGACAGTTAGTACTATAGATATATGAAGTTGAGATTTATTGTTATTTCAGCTACATACATGTTAGACAGTACATAGCGAAACGGAACAACGTTTCTCCGGAACCTTGTGCTACATGTAACATTTGAACAAAGTTACATACTGATATAAAGTGCATAAAGACTATTGAAATCTGCAGAACATGTAGAATACAAATCGAAGGTCACAGGGCCATGGAAATAGCTTTCAAACTTCAGACAAGGGTGTATATTTTTTACTTACGTATGCTTCGTTTATAAAGTCCAAACTATGGCATGCAATCCATTTTAATTGGCCTGCAGCTAATTAAAAAATATCATGAAATATGGCCCACACATAAAATTAGTTGTCAATTGTATTGTACTTCTTATTTTGCACACAAGGTTTCTCAAAAAAATTCTATGGCGTTCACAAGTGCATGATGTACACAGATTTACACTTGTAGTTCGACCCCAAGCTGAAAGGCACTATATTCATTCATATTAAATCATACGCCGTCTTTCCATTTGGGACTTATTTTGAAACGTAGCATACATTTACATTTACATTTATCAGACGCCCTTATCCAGAGCGACTTACAATCAGTAGTTACAGGGGACAGTCTCCCTGGAGACACTTTGGGTTAAGTGTCTTGCTCAGGGACACAATGGTAGTAAGTGGGATTCGAACCCGGGTCTTCTGGTTCACAGGCGAGTGTGTTACCCACTAGGCTACTACCACCCTAGTAGCATACAGTAAAAGGCGCGTCGAGTGAAAGGGCGGCTGTATTATTTCGCATTTTCGCAATTTTTCCGGCTGCAGCAATTGTAAAACCTCGCGTAGATCTGCGGATGTCTGTCGAAATGCTAAATTAACTGGTTAAGTTACGTTAAGCAGACAGTAGCGGAGCGGAAAGTTTGCAGGCCCGGATGCATGAAAAACGCAATACACACACCAGTTAGTACTTACTTATCTAACTTCTTCTTAAAGCACTGGTATTTAACTCGATGAATCACACAATAAATCAGCCGAAAACATCGAGGAGGATCGACTCCGCCTTTTAACCACTGCCATAAATCTTCCCCTGCCACAATTCTATCCCAGTCAGTCTAGTTTGTTCTTTATTTTTCTTCCTAATAAACCCAATTTTGCTTTCTTTAGCCTGGATTTTGTCATTTATCACATATCACACGTGCATGAGAGTTTAAGTATGTGTATATGTAATTCCACACATATTGTTGAGCCGTACATAAAAACACAAACCTCCCCGTGCCAGATCGATTTTCAGGACCAGAACTGTAAAGCAGAGAAAGATGGTCATTTTCACAGATTCATCTTGTTCGTAAAGGTCGACGTACGAAATGCGATTTTAGGCCTATTTCCACAACCCGTACTTTCCGGATCGTTTCCGCGAATGCGCAACGGTTATGTTCTGTCCTGAGTACGCATGCGCAAGTGGTACGGAATACAGCAGCCATGTTGGGACGGTCCAAGCTCATTCAACTACACTTCATGGACAGTTAGTACTATAGATATATGAAGTTGAGATGTATTGTTATTTCAGCTACATACATGTTAGACAGTACATAGTGAAACGAAACAACGTTTCTCCGGAACCTGGTGCTACATGTAACATTTAAACAAAGTTACATATAAAGTGCACGTGTGCGACAAACCAGCTACATGAAGTACAAACATGGAACACAGGCAGCGCAAGTCAAGCATTGCAAGAATAACAATATAGACAGCGCTAGTGAAACGGATCATGAAGGTGCAGAGGGCAAATACTGCTCTGGACGGGGTTCCAAGCTCATTCAACCACGCTTCTCTGACGGTACTCCGGAGTTTTGCGTCTCGTACGGCTGTTATAACGAGCGAACGTATTGTAGTGAGCTACTGTACCCACACAAACAGAGTGGAGGCATTGACTTTTTGCGGATCTATATGAACTGAACCAATAGAAGCTACTGTTATGGTAGCAGCTCACGCCGCCGACTCAGACTCCAGTGCGCAAGCGCACTACTAGACCCTCCTTTTTATCACCCTCAACATTAACCCTTGCAACATACAGCAGAAAACAACTTTATACAGTATTGCGTTGTGTACAGTTAATTGTCTGTAGTTCACTAATAACCCATACAAATGCCTGTTAGTTTGGATAAATACGTATATATAAATGTATGACTCGTAAAGGCTACAGGGCTTATCACAAACACTTCCACTTCCAAATTATTTTTTGTGGTGTTTGCATGTGCATTACTCTGCATGTAGAAGGAGTCAGAGTAAAAAAAAACGCTTCTCTATCAATTAATTCGCGGCTCGGTCGTAAATACGAGTCTGACATTTGAAACGAACCAAGACAATAAAATGGTAAAATGGTTTATGATCCTTTATTTCTGTATTCCACCTTGGTCCTATTACCTTTAAAAGCAGCGCTAGCCCATCCCAAGATGGCGGCTCCGTTGACGCATTCGCGCCCTTAGACGCTCCATTCAACGTGACATCTAGTCTATATGTCTATGACTACTATGATTAGTACCAGCGAAGATGCCAAATAACAAGCGAACGAAATGATCAATGCATTTCATAAGTAACATTTAATTTTTACTTTTTGTTTGTTATGAAATTTTGTGTTCAACAAATGAAGTTATACAGACACTAGGCGTGTTGAAATTAATTGTATAATCGATGCATTGCGATGCAGACATGGACAATATTGCATCGATGCAGTGCAGAACATAATCAATTACATGATAATGACGTTGCTTGGTAATTTTCTGAAGTGAAAGTGAAGTGATTGTCATTGTGATACACAGCACAGCAGACAGTGACACGATGAAATGAGTCCTCTGCTTTTAACCATCACCCTTAGTGAGCTGTGGGCAGCCATGACAGGCGCCCGGGGAGCAGTGTGTGGGGACAGTGCTTCACTTCACTTTAGATAAAAGCGTAATTTAAATGTATGAGTTGTAATTAAACAGCTACCACCCTGCATCTGACCTTGACCCACCTTGACAATAATGACACATGTGCACGAATGCTGTTCATAGACTTCAGTTCAGCATTCAACACCATCATTCCTCAACACCTGGTCGTGAAGCTGAACCTGCTGAGCCTGAACACCTCCCTCTGCAACTGGATCTTGGACTTCCTAACTGAGAGACCTCAGCCTGTCCGGATCGGGAACAGCATCTCCAGCACCACCACACTGAGCACTGGAGCTCCTCAGGGCTGTGTACTTAGTCCAATGCTGTTCACCCTGCTGACCCACGACTGTGCAGCGATGCACAGCACTAAGCACATCATCAAGTTTGCAGATGACCCTCGTGGTCGTTCTCATAAGCAAGAACGATGAGTTAGCGTACAGAGAGGAAGTGCAACAGCCGGACTGGTGTAAGGTTGGACAGAGATGATTGTTGACTTGTTCACTCTCCACTGAACATCAACAGATCTGGTGTGGAGATAGTCAAGAATACAAAGTTCCTTAGTGTTCATCTATAAGAGAACCTCTCCCGTAATCAGGAGGTTGCCGGTTTGAATCCAGAGCATTGGATTCGAACACAAAGCCACCAGCATTGTGAAGGACTCTACACATCCCTCACATGCACTCTTCACCCTCCTGTTATCTCGAAAAAGGTACCGAAGCATTTGGGCCCTCTCTGTCAGACTCGGCAACAGCTTCAACCCACAGGCAGTCAGAAAACTGACCTCTCAGGGACTTTAAACTCTGGACTGACACATAGACACTACCTTATATTGAGTAATATTATCTATTAATGTACCATTCCATTTTGCACAGCAGAATTATCATTATTGTACTTTGCACTTTATGTAGCCCAGTTTGTGTGGCTACTCTGACGCACACTTGAGTGCGATTGCTGTGTTCACACCCCGCAAAAAGAAACTGCTGAATTGTGTAGTCAAGTAACAGTCTTGTGCAAGCCATGCTCGTTTCATGTGCTGCATAAAGTCCTGTATGAGTGGCCTTTTAGGAAATATTTTAGAATATAACAAGGGCCCTCAGGGTAGAAAATGAGAGTTTCTACCCTGAGAGAAAGAAACTGTTCAAACTTTTCAGGTTCTAGGGCTAGGGGATCAGCCACCGTAGAAGAGTGGATAGAAGAGGTTCTATAAGGGGCCGGTACATGTCACCTGTGGATAAAGCTTTCTTTGTGTATGATCATTTGGAGGGTGATGCTCACAATGAAATTAGATATAGACCCAGTATTGTGAGAGAGAATCCAAAGGAAATTTTTAAAGCCTTAAAATAAGTATATGGGCACTCACAGTCTTTCAAAACCAGTTTTTTGGTAGGAAGCAACATGAGGGTGAGTCTTTTCAAGAATATTCCCTCGTTTTAATGTCTCAAATTTTAAAGGTTACACCATCTGGCGTGCCAAGTCCTAAGGAGATATTACGGGACCAGTTCTGTGAAAATGTGCATGATCGGGCCCTGCGTTTGTCAGGATTGCCTGCAGCTGGGCTCCACACCGGAATCCAATCCTGACGCCCCATAAATGCCGGAAGTTTCCGCCCGTTCGGGGTCGCTGGCATTTTCGTGAACTTCAGTTGGTAACACTGTTTGTAATTTGAGTTCTGGCAATCGCCACACGCCTACGGGTTAGTTTTAGTTTGTCTGTATTTAAGTTAAATCGTTTTCGGCCACCGCGCCTGTCTTTATTTGTGTTTAGTGTTTATTTAATAATAAAAAAACCCTTCCCATCATGTCAGACCTCTGCGCTTCCTTCCCCCGTAAGTCCGTAGTCGTGACAGCGTTGAAAACTCCTGAGGTTGGTCCTCCTCAGACTCACCCTATGTTTAACAAACTGACTATGGTCAAGGGCAAAATAGCCCTCCACAAAATGGTTACCCCCAGGTGAATGTACATGTGAAGTACATGGAATAGTAGTGTTGTGTTAATGGTACTTTGTGTACTTTACTGCGGTTCGTAATGTGTGTTTGTGATTTTCTATTTTGATTAATTGTGGGTTTGTAGATGTGCTTGACCTTTGTCACGATTTCCAGTGTGTGTATCGGGGAGGGTGGCATCAAAGCGCCAGTGTTGGTGAGGTGTACCAGCTCCGGGCAGTGTTTTATTCTGATACATCCCCAACAGGTGTTTTATCTGCTTGACCTAAACAATAAATAGTGTTACTGGCTTGAATTGTACTTTGCGTGTTGCCTGTGTCTGGGGTGGACAAAGTTGGAGCATCCAGTGACCTCGTGGTCACGACATACACAGTAATGCAATTCAAAATAGAACCCTCCAGTGAATTGAGCCACACATTGGAAAAGGGGAAGGTAGGCTCAGAAGAGTTTTTAAAGTTAGTAGGAGAGTGCCGAACTGCGAATGTGAGCATGGACCGTGTAAATGTACCCTGCCTGTTAGATTCCAGCTCAAAGGTAACCACCATGACAGTTTTTTTCTTTTCATATTTTGCTAACAGAGGAACAAGAGCGTTGAAGACCTGTAATTGGTTAGGTCTCACAGCTGCCAATGGCCCTCGAGTATTTAGAGTACCTTGAAATATATGGAATGGTTTTTGAGAAGGTACCCAAGCAGTGGATCCTAATAGTTAAGGATCCCATCTGCAAAATGTTAGAGCAGAAAACCGCATGAATGTGATTCGTCATTGTTTTACTGAATTGTACGATGAATACGGATCTGAGCTCTTTCAGTCCCCCCAGGTGCAAGTGGCTGGCCTGCCATGGCAGCAAGCCCTGCGAGCGAGTGAGAAGATGGAAGACGTGGGCAATTGTCACGTTCCCCTCTAGCTCAGGTGATGAATGGAGGACGCAGGTTGAAAAATGACAATGGCGTATTTATTTTCAACTCAGGAAAAAAAAAATGAAAACAAACAATGTCCTTTCTTGTAGTGCCACGCCTCTCCTCAAGAGGTCTTGTTGAGAGCCGAAGAGCGCCCTTGTCCTTCACAGGCCTCGAACCAGTGTCTCCAGGAGCTGCGGCGTGGCAGAGCTGTAGTGAGACTAGAGGGGAGAGTTGAGTTCCTGTCCTACCATGGGGTACACAATCACTGCCGTTTAAGGACAGCATACGGTGCCACAAGGAACTCTGGTTGTGTGAGGGAGACCGAACGCAGGACTAGAGGGACCGGCTGGTTATAAAGAGGAGTGGACAGACCCATTACCACTAAACTAACCAATCACCGATCAGAAGTCATTACCCCACTAAGCACCCCTGGTCACCACCACTTACCTGTGATGAAGAACAGGTGGGAATAATCAGGGTGCTAGTGAGCCCCAGAAGAACACACACTAATACACGGGAGAGTTCGACCCCTGGGGGCGTGGCAGAGGTGGCACGAATGTTACAGCAATGCTCCATCCCCGTTTCCTGTCCTTGTTTATATTATGTCCCGCCTCTGCGCTTACTTACCTCATCAGCTCACCGATGTGACAATAATTATTTTACTATGTTCTAGACTTTATCTTGGTTTTATATTGGTTATTTATTCCAATATTTTAGGGTTTTTTTTGTTTAGTTATTTTAAGTACCTGGCCGAAGCAGCAGTAATCCCTAACAGAGGACTATATAAGGAAAGTTGGGTTGTCACCTGATTGTACCATTAAATTGTGTTTTAAGTGGAAACAACTAACAGATTATTTCGCATGGAATATTTTTATTTTGATTGTCTTATTGTCTGGTTTTTATACTTTTACCAGTGAAAGTGTACACCCAACCTCTCTTTTGTAACTCTTTGTTTTTCAAGATTTTAAATTGTATATTAAACCCAGCAGCTTAGGTGGCTCAACAATTATGCAAAATTACATATAGGCGGGGCTGCAACCCAGCGACTGGAAATGTACGTGAGGGTTAGGTTCTTGGTGTCTGTCTCAAGTCCAGGTAAATGGAGAGGGTTGTCAGGAAGGGCATCAGTTGTAAAACTTTGCATATCTTTGTGTGGACAGCCAGACCAGCAACCCCTAACAGGAGCAGCTGAAGGGAGATGTTCCCGTTGAATTGCCAGTGAAACCTCAGAGTCTCTATACTATTGTGATTACCTGTGAAGGTTCTCAGTCGTCCAGGTCATGGTTCTCAAAAAAAGATTATTTCACTGGCAACTGGACTTGTTATGGATCCTTGATCCTTTTGCTCACTCTGGATAAGTACAGGTTTTGGCGAGTGGGGAGGGATATTCCAATGATTCTCTCAGCAGTCCTGACTATCCTCTGCAGCCTTCTAAAGCCATAACTATCTGGTTTGGCTCAGCTACCAAATCTGACTTTAGAAGACTGCAGAGGATTATGATTGACAATTATGATTTCACCCTTCAATTCCAGTGGCCTTTGTCTTTCAGGTGTAAGTGCTGATAAACATAAAATGTATAAAATCCCAATAACATACACAATAGAATAACCAAAACTCTATATAATTCGAATGAAAACATATTTTGCTCCACGTTTGAATTCATTAAGGTTTATTAGCTCTGGTTGAGCTTGGCTAGACTTGGGTAATTAATCCCAGATTGTTTTCCTGTAGGGCTGAAATGATTATTATAATAACCCGAATGATTCGATTACAAAAAATGTTGGAGGAAAATTCTTTGTCTTGAGGCTTCTTTTAATTCCTCACAAAGTCCATCTATTATCGTATCGCTCCCACAGAGCTACGCCGGTATCAATGTTCTACACGGACCGTTTTCAAAGATTTAAAGAGGCGCGGTTTATTGGTGGAAGATGAAGATACCGTTGTGCATAAAAGGCATCAAATGTCTGAAGTGTGGGACCATTTTATGCTGCGTGGACAACGTAGTGCGGTGTATACACTGTAAACCAGACCTGGCTTACCATAAAACTACAGCACCTTAACCGAACAAATCCTCACGTGAACTGCACTTCTCCAAGCGAACTCGGAGCTTCTACAAGGTATCGTATTTTTATGATTGCTAACTAACACAACGCTTCTTAGAACGTACATTATTTGTAATTATTTGTGTTATGAGTTGATAGTGACGAGGCATGATAAGTAGCAAGAGAGCAAATACACCACACAAGCACACACACACACACACACACACACACACACACACACACACACACACACACATACACACTGATAGGTTACATCTCAAAACACGCCTTCCCCATACATAAGGTAGTAATAATAAATGCAACAGATGGACAAATCTACATTAATTAGCATAAAGTTTTTGGCGAGTTTAGCATTTGTTGCACAAATCAATGTTTTTTTTCTTCCCCACAGTACATCACAGCAGCGCAGGCTTGCACATGCATTGCACACACTTGCACTAAGACAAATTCTCTCTCTCTTTCTCTCTCTCTCTCTCTCTCTCTGTTTTGCACATAACATTGCACAAAGACAAACATTCTACCTACCTACCTCATCTGGATACAACTGGAAACTGAACAGTATTGTTTGAGTTGGATTATTAGTAATACTTGAATTGTTTATTTATATTTTCTTTTTACTATTTTGGATCTTTATACTTTTTTTCTCTTTATTCTCAGATGGGCTATAGCAGGGCGTACACCCCTTTTTCCTTTAGTTCTGGAGCCAGTAACCCAAAGGTTTTAAGCTTTGATCTATTAAATGTAGTTTGAATAAAAAGCTTTGGTGAGGAATAACAGCCAATTGCTTGCTCATTTTAAGAGGATTTTCATGTTGCGTTGCACACTATTGAAAGAGTTGTTTAAAAAACGCAAAAGTATGCTTTATCTGATTACTCGAATAATCAATGAAAAAAGTACTTGTTTCCAAAAATATTTGATAGTTGCAGTTCCTAGTTTCCTGTCAGCGAGGTTTCCTGACTGTTAAATATGAAGGCTAAAAAGCCACACAATATAGCCTGCCTGACAACTGTGGAGGACCGCATCTTGCTAATAAAGTGAAAACTGTCCCACCCTCATACATCACTGTGAAAGACAAAACTGATCAAATGAAGTGAAGTAATTGTCATTGTGATACACTGCAGCACAGCACACGATGACACAACAAAATGTGTCCTCTGCAGCCATGACAGACGCCCGGGGAGCAGTGTGTGGGGACGGTACTTTGCTCAGTGGTACCTTGGCAGATTGGGATTTGAACCGGCAACCCACTGATAACGGGGCTGCTTCCTTCACTGCTAGGCTGTGGACTCATATTTCTCATTGTCACGTCTACGGACTTACGGGGGAAGGAGGCGCAGAGGTCTGACATGCTGGGAACAGGGTATTTATTTATAAACAATAAATAAACCTAATCGCGGCTCGGTGGCCGAAAACAGTTTAACTTAAATAAAGAACAGAAACAAACCCGCAGGCGTGTGGCGATTGCCAGAACTCAAATACATAAACACATTCACTAACAGAGGTCAAGTTCATGAGCGAGTTCACGAAAATGCCGGAGATTTCGAAGGGGCGGAAGTCTCTGGCATTTATGCGCTGTCAGGATTGGCCACCAGTGTTGAGCCCAGCTGCAGTCAATCCTGACACTCATCCAACAATCTGCCTTAAGAAAAGCTGGTCACTTGTACTGACAGGGCCACAGCAAAAAAAAAAGGGGGGGTTTAACAGCCTGAAGGATGTATGATTTTCCATTGCATGCTACATCTGCAAGCAGTGGCAAGTGAAAAAAACTTTTAGAAGACCTTAGTAACAACCTGGAAACTATTACAATTGTAAACTTTATTAAAGCTCGCCCCTCTAACAAGAGATTTTTTTGCTCATCTGTTTGAGGATCAAGCGCACCAAACCCTGCTGCTACACACAAAGGTGTGGTGGTTGTCCCGTAGACAAGTGCTAGAGCGTTTTATGGAACTGCAAGAAAACATTCAAGATTCTAAATCAGCTACTGTGTGAACATCTGACTGAAGCATTTTGGATCAAACAGCATACCTGGAGGACATGTTCACACTCTACTACTATGAGATGAACAACAACAACAACAACATCATTTATTTCTTATATAGCCCAAAATCACATACAGTATGTCTCAATGGGCTTTGACAGGCCCTGCAATTGACACCCCCCACACTTGACCCTTCTGCACACAAGGAAAAACTCCACACAAAAAAACTCTAGGAGAGAGAAAAAAAGAAAGGAAGAAACCTTGGGAAGGAGTGATACAGAGAGGGACCCCCTTCCAGGGTAGAGTGAGCCTGCAAATGGTGTCAGTGCAGGGTTGGGGATGATATAATAATAAGTCCTACAGTTGTAGGGTTGGAGAAGTCCAGGATGTAGTCAGTGTCATGGTCTAGATTACGTGTCCATAATGGTCCATTTGAAGATCCCTATAGCTGTAGTTGTAACGGTGGTGGTGGCTGTGGTGACCCTCTGGTTTGTTTCATGGTATGTCCTTGTTAAGCAGTTGTCAGGAACCAGGATTTATTTGCTGGTCTCTTCACTGGGGTCTGCCAGTAGTCTGGGCGCTTGATTCCGTGTCTCGGAGAAAAACAAACAGAAGCAGCGGCAGACGGTTGCACTGTACGACCGATACTGAAATATGTGGTTATAGTGGTATATTGGTGCTACAGTGGCCCGGTACCCTAACTAGGACAGCCTAACTAAAGTGAATTTATCTTTGTCTGTGTCTAACAGGGGGACTCTGTGATAAACTGGACTTTATAATTGACACTGCGTCAAGATGAAGTGAAATGAGGGTCTAGGACTTTAGCAAAAAGCCAGAGAAAACAGATAGGTTTTGAGATTGGATTTAAACACTGAGACTGTGTCTGAGTCCCGGACACTGACAGGCAAGCTGTTCCACAACTGCGGAGCTCTATAGGAGAAGGATCTGCTCCCAGCTGTGACCTTCTGCACCTTTGGTACCAGTAGTGACCCCGCACCCATTGATCGAAGGGGGCGTGGCGGTTCGTAAAGAACCAAAAGTTCACTCAGGTACTGTGGGGCGAGACCATTTAGAGCTTTATAGGTTAAAAGTAGGATTTTGTAGTCAATCCTAAATTTGATGGGTAACCAGTGCAGTGATTGTAAGACTGGGGTGATGTGGTCAAATTTTCCTGGTTCTGGTTAGAACTCTGGCTGCAGCATTCTGTACTAGCTGGAGTTTACTCATGCACCTACTAGAGCATCCAGACAATAATGCATTGCAATAATCTAACCTTGATGTAATAAATGCATGGACCAACTTTTCTGCATCATGCATTGAAATTATATTTCTTATTTTCGCAATATTTCTAAGGTGAAAGAATGCTATCCTAGTGACATTATCTATGTGCGAATTGAATGAGAGACCTGCATCAATGATGACACCTAGATCCTTCACTTCAATACTCGGTGAGATAGAAAGGCTATCCAGGGTTATTGTGTAGTCAGCCAGTTTATGCCTGGCTGCTTGAGGCCCAAGTACAAGCGCTTCTGTCTTGTCAGGGTTTAACAGGAGAAAGTTGGTAAGCATCCACTGT
Organism: Denticeps clupeoides; assembly: GCF_900700375.1. Classification (NCBI taxonomy): domain Eukaryota; kingdom Metazoa; phylum Chordata; class Actinopteri; order Clupeiformes; family Denticipitidae; genus Denticeps; species Denticeps clupeoides. The sequence goes on along the minus strand of NW_021629784.1, from coordinate 78,707 downwards.
CTAATGTCCTTCAGACAATTCTCTATATTGTTCAGCTGCTGCCTCTGATCTGGCAATGCTGACAGATACAGCTGTGTGTCATCAGCGTAGCAATGAAAGCTAATACCGTGTTTGCGGATGACGTCGCCTCGCCTAAAGGTAACATGTATAGAGAAAAAAGTAACGGACCTAGGACAGAACCTTGTGGAACACCAAACTCTACTATGTGAAGACGAAACACCATTGATGTCCACAAACTGATAGTGGTCAGTCAGATATGATCTGAACCATTCAAGGGCTGTTCCCTTAATCCCAATAACATTCTCTAACCTGGCAAGGAGAATAGCGTGATCAATAGTGTCAAACGCTGCACTCAGATCAAGCAGGACAAGCAGCGAGATGCGTCCCTGATCAGAGGCCAACAGCAGGTCATTAACCACTTTAACCAGCGCTGTCTCAGTGCTATGATGGGGTCTAAATCCTGATTGATATACTTCATGGATATTGTTACAGTCTAGGTATGCGCTCAGCTGCTGGGCTACGACTTTTTCTAAGATTTTTGATATGAACGGAAGGTTGGATATCGGTCTATAATTTGAAAGCTGACTGCGATCAAGATCCGACTTTTTAATCAGGGGTCTAATGACTGCTACCTTGAACGAACTTGGTACGTGGCCGGTGCTAAGCAACGAGTTAACAATTTTGAGGATTGAATTTATAATATTGGGTGCTATTTGCTTAAGGAACCTTGTTGGAATCAAATCCAAAGCGCAAGTACATTGATTTGACGACGAGATTAATTTGATTAATTCATGCTCTTTAATAGGGTTGAATCGTTCTAATCGGTGGTCGTCTATTAGAAGATTATTTTCCATGGAAATATCGGTGGAGCTATTTGTTGTGCTTTTAATCTTCTCTCTATTCGCGACAATTTTAGTATTAAAGAAATTCATAAAATCATCGCTACTATGATGATATTGAGTGGTAGTATCCGTTTCTGTCTTATTCCTGGTTAGTTTGGCTATAGTTTTAAACAGGAATCCACGATTGTTTTTGTCTTTGTCTATTAACGAGGACAGATATGTTGATCGAGCCGTGCTAAGAGCCTTCCTATAGTTAAGTAGGCTCTCCTTCCAAGCTATTCGGATTATGTTTAATTTAATTAGAACGCCATTTGCGTTCTAATATCCGGTCGGTCTTCTTAAGCGAGCGCGTGTGATCATTATACCAAGGAATTAAGTTTTTGTCTCTTACTTTTGTAAAAACACACATGAAGACCATGTGGTGTTGGAGAAGAGAATAGAGTGAGTAGAAAAAACTCTTTCTCCCTCCACACAAAGCACTGTATTCAACCACTCCAATTTGATGTTACCTGGCAGAAAGAGGCATGGCACAATAGAGGTTAAAAATGAACAGTTTCTAATTTATTAACACCGGTAAATAATTATTGTAGTTACATGTGAATATTGAATGTAAAAAGGTACCAAGGTTACAGGGAAAGTAAAAATGAGAAGAAAGAGTAAAGAGGGAGAAGAGAAAGAGAGGGGGAGATAAGGTCTCAGAAGCCTTCCGGCTTCCGAGGGAAACCCCCCTGAGCAAGATAGCTCAGAGGTCTCCTTTTCCACATGTGAGCAGACTTTTATACCCCTGGCCTACAGGAAGTTGTCACTGGCCTACAGGAAGTTGTCACTGACCAATCAGAACCTGTTGTTTCTGATGTCACGCCCCCGGTGCCTCCCATTTGGGGAAGACAAAGAGGGTGGGCGGTCCTGACGGCTGATACTTCACACGTTGACGTCGGACAAAAGGCATGTAAAAACCGGGGTGTCGAATCTTCACCCACAACCGTCGACACAGGAATGTCACACCTCCCCCTGCAGACATCTGTTATGCAAGGCAAAAGCAGGCTCCCTGTGATGTCCATTCTTACACTATCTTTCTTTTGAGGGGAGCAACTTTATCTAACGTACTACGCAGTGTTAATTCTAGACATTTGGTTGCTTGGTCAAGTTCAGCGGGGTCTGACGGTGAGTTTATAAGCGTTGATAAATCTGGTAAGGTATTAATAAACCTCTGTGCCGTACTTGATGTAATTGTTCGTTTGTCTCTATAACGAGGAGGGTTGAGTTTGTTGTGTCTGAGACATATTTTAAAAGCGATGAGGAAATGATCTGAGATCATTTCAGATTGCGGAAGAGTAACTATATCTTCTATATTTAAACTGAAAGTCAACACAAGATCGAGCGTGTGACCACCTTCGTGAGTAGGTCCTGTTACATGTTGGTTAACTCCAACTGAGTCTAATAAAGACAGGAATGCGGTTCTTAGTGAGTCTTCTAATTTATCACAGTGGATGTTAAAGTCGCCGACAATTAGGGCTTTATCCACAGATACAACTAAGTTGGAGACAAAATCTGTAAATTCACTAAGAAACTCAGAATAAGGTCCAGGGGGTCTATAAATAATAATCAATGGAATGAATTTAGGATTTTTATTTTGTGAGACTACATGAGTTATATTGGTATGTAGAATCTCAAAAGAGTTAAATCCTTGTCCGGGTTTATGAGTAATACCGAGGTTATCCTTATAAATTACTGCGACGCCACCTCCTCTTCCAGTTAAGCGAGGTTGGTGTACATAGCTGTATCCAGGAGGACTAGACTTGTTCAATGCTACAAATTCGTTTTGTTTAAACCAAGTTTCGGTCAGGCACAGTACATCGAACCCCTGATCTGTAATCATTGACAATGAGCATTTTAGGTGTAAGGGATCTAACAATTAATAATCCTATTCTTATGTCGGGGGTGCTAGTGGTAGGTTCAGAAGGAGTGATAGTAACGGGTAGTAAGTTGCTGAAACAGACACCCCACCCAACCCGTGAAACAGACACAGTGTCAGCATATTTATGAGTTTTATTATTAACGTTTCTTGTAGAGTCTCTTGTTTTAATAGAGCGAGGTAAAGACACAGTGTCAATAGTATACACGCTGGGTGGCGACTCTACGCAAATGGCAGACGCTCGGATTAGCCGGTCTCGGCTCTGGCGAGTCAGTTTTGTTTTTTGGTTCTAAGACTATGAGCTAGACAACTGAGTGGCGCCCACCCAGTTGGGGTGGATGCCATCTCGCCCAAAAAGACCAGGCTTCCCCCTAAATATTGGCCAGTTGTTAATAAAACCCACTTTTTTTTTATTAACAACAGCGAATGCAGGGACCTGAATCAAACAGCATGCAATGCAAAGATTGTAAATGTAAAGATTGTACAATTTAAATATCCTGGACAGTTTTTTGCACAAACTGGATAACTTAAAAATGTCAAATGAGGAATTACAGCACTTTCCAGGGCTGCTGAAGCAGTCTGCTGCCACTGTGCATATGTCTTTAAACACACAGATTATTCTGAACCTGAATCGGCTCTGTGAAGAGATTAAGAGCTGCCTTGCTGGCATCAGTGAGTAAAGGAATCGTGGGTGCTGGATCCTTACAATTCCACCCTCAAGGATGGAATACCTCGGTGGTGAAGATTAGCTTTGTGATTTTCAAGCTGATTTATGTGTCAAAAAATATTTAAACGAGAATGGATACTAAAAAGGTTTGGATTGTTGAAGGACAAGAAGTTTTTTTCCCAGACTGGCCAAGCAGCACTACATACTTGTCTGAGGCAGCATTCAGTGCCCTTGTGACGATAAAATCAAAAGCCAGAAACAGACTTCATGTCCACTGGGACATTAGACTGGCTGACACAGCCATCACACCGGACATCAAATCTTTGGTCAAATGTATGCAAGCCCAAGGCGTTCATTAGTTTATGAATGAGTAAACTGGCACAGGGTACAAAGAAACACAAGGAATAACTTGTTATTCTTGTAATTAATAACAGGTACCTGTGTTGACATGATGTGCATGTGAATTCAAGTTAAACTTTCTGACCTTTACGTAATGATAAATCTTTACATGTTTATTCCTTATGTAAAGAATGTTCTTCTGTTAAGGAAAAGTTTAATGTTTAGCTCTCACAGAAAGTTATTTCGGTTTATATTTTATACAGCTGGTGACACACAGATGAAAAGAAAACTGTATAGATCAGCTATCTTAACAATGAGTCGATATCTTTCTGTTGTAATTATGTAGACCTATTCAGTTTAGTTGTCAAATTTAACTGTGTTTGTGAGATAATTTAAAAAGGAAATAAATTAACTATATAAAACAAGGAAGAAACACACAATATTTTTGTAAATAAAATTTGTGGAACAGCTTTCCAGTCAGTGTTTGGGTTCCAGACACAGTCTTGGTGTTTAAATCTAAACTGAAAATGCATATGTTGTCTCTGGCCTTCTGTAAATGCTGTTAATGATACTGAAGTTAAAATCGCAGACACAGGATCAATTATCAAGTGAACAAATTCACTTTGTCAAGCATAGACAGTGTTCAATTGCTGGTGAGAATTGCGAGTGTCTTCCTCTTTTGCTTTGGATAAAAGTGTCTGCTAAGTAAAGTAAAGTAAAGCTCAATTCACAGTTAGGCTATCCTAACTAGGGTACCAGGCCACTTTTACATTAGTGTACCACCATAACTGCATATTTCTGTATCAGTTGTACAATGCTACTGTCTGCCACTACTTCTGTTTGTTCCCTCTGAGGCCCTGAATGAAGCACCCAGACTACCTCATGCATCATTAGCATGGCCAATCATAATAACACTGCAGTGATGCCCATTGAACATTCTTGTTACTCTGGAAGGTGGTCTTCCTCTGAATTACTCCTTCTGTAGGTTTCTTACTTTTTTTCTCGATTTGAGTCTTCTTTTCAGTACTCTTTTCACCTCTGATGATGGGTGTCATCTGTAGTGGCTGTAAAGTCCATTGAGACATACTGCTTGTGATTTTGCTTGGGCTATACAAAATTTAATTGTTCTGGATAAGGTGGTGAGAAATCTAATTACAGATGCTATGTTCTAGTATCTAGAAAAGGTAGAGACTGATCTATAATTGGAAATATCTGAGGGACTGGCATTGGATTTCTTAAGAACTGTAATGATTCTAGCTTTTTTGAAGGCTGTTGAGACAAGGCCAGATGTTATGAACTTATTAATGATGGGAAAAATAGAGAAATAGACAGAAGCATTGTGGATTCTATTAACAGGTGGTTTGGTTGGATTAGTGAGTTGTGATGAGTTGTAGAATTTCATGTGATGTCAGGAAGTGTTCTAATAAGAAGGAATGAGAATCTGGGGTATTTATGATTGGTAGATTAGTGGTAATTAATTGGTTGATGTGTTCATTTTTTTCTTCAAAAAAGCTGACAAAGTCCTCTGCAATTATTAAGGATTGAGACGGAGTTGCTGGTTTTGAGTTAAATTTTTTCCTCTTACTGTGTGATCCAATATAAATGTATAATGAAAACAATTTATTATAGTTTGCAGAACATTACCTTTTGTCTGGAGAAGGTACTAAGGCTGAAGCTGTTGGGCTGGAATGAATGAAGATAGACTTTACACTGCTGGAACAAAAAAAAGAAGACAGTGTTCTTTGTTACCAAGTAAAGGAATATTATAAAATGGCATTTTAAATATGTAGTTAACCAGGTTTTATAATCTGATAAGAAGAATTGATAAAGGCATTGAATTTTTTTTCTAATTGCAAATGTGTGTATACTGTATACACGTGTTTCACTTCTATTAGAAATACTAAGTGTAAGTATACATACTAAGAAATTTGATTCTGGTCAATGGTGTCACTCAAATACAACATTATAAATCAACAACAATATAAAATATAGTTCAGCAGTTTAGGAGGGTGACTGCGAGAGGTACCTCAAGTAAGATCGGAGACTGGAGGAGGATCGGGAAGGCAGGGAGGAAGGACAGGAAAAACAGGCAAGAAGCATTGATTCTGTGAGAAAATGGTCATGAAAATAAAAAAAAAACACATTGAGTGAAAAGGTATTTTACATGTTCTGCATTAAACAGGTTTTAAAATAATCTATTAAAAGTATCTTAAATTATATGACTCAATGTGATTAAACGATATATTGATCATCTAAAGCATACATAACATTTACAGTTGTGGCACACCCAGTTTGAAGAAAGAGCAAGACAAAGAACAAAATACCACTTCCCTCTTCTACCATGTATTGATCAATACTAAATTCGGCTGATAATGATACTTAGTGCTGATCAAGGTGGCTTTTTTATGAGAGTAATACTGACTAGTTATCACCATTATTTGTAATTTAATTCCGGATGTTTTAGACAGGCTGTACGAGGGATGAATGCAGGCAAACTGAGTAATCGATTACTCTGTTGTAGCATTTGCATTGATATCTATATTTATTCATCTATTCCAGACCGCACTCAAAGGTGACAAACCAGGGTTAATTTTTTATAGCACTTCATCCTAAAGTGTCCTCAGCGTCTCAGCCTCTTTCGGTATTTTATCTTAGTTTGTTAGGACACGAACAGCTGAACAGCACTAGATGGGTAATTGTACATAAAATACGTACAGCTCATTATAAATATATATGTAAAGAATACAAACCTCCTGAAGCAAGACACCAGAAACGGCAACTTCGAATCTGACTGCTAATCTGCTGTCAATCGCTATGCAGGTACGTGATGTCGTGTGTGACCGGCTGGGCAGGTTATTCAAATGCAAACAAAAGTGAAACCTCTTTTGCCAGGACGTTAATAAAATTTGATGGAAATGGAGAGGGTGAAGAAAAAAAATGTAGACTCATTTCAATTACACCTGTAATACAAAGGCAGCGTTTAGAGTATGAAAAGTAAATCTGTAGATGCATGTTTGAACTGTAGTGTCAAACTGGCATCAGGAGCAGGCTTGCTCGATTGTCTTTTTCATAAATAAACCTGTTCCATCTTACTTACAAAAAATGTATTAGAGTTAGCGTTTTTTGTATTTAAACAATGTTTCTGAACATTTTGCCTCTACAGTTTTGCTGTGAATAATTTTAGTGTATATTTTCAAATGGCAATAAATACAAAACAATATTATTCATGCCTGCTCAAATTCAAAATTCAAATAAATTCAAGGTCAGAAATTCAACTCCAAAATCAGCGATCACTTTGACTCAGCATGTCATGTAGAATGTACCACTTACATGACAGGTTACTGGCGAAGCAACAATATGATTCTGATTCTGGTCAAAGAATCAAGAGCCTGGATGCCAGCATATCCGTTATGTTATTTATTAACTAATTTGTGTGGAAGAGTGAATGTGTGTGTGTGTGTGTGTGTGTGTGGTCTGCAGTAAACAGAGAAAATATACATAAGCACACATGCAACTGATATGAAACACAACACTGATTAATAACACTGCTTACAGTAACCTAAAATGCATCAGACAATACAGTCATACATAAGCAGCTGACCAGCACTAGAAAATACTACCCAGAATATAAATATAGGCAGCTAAAACACAGGAAAGATTATTGAACCTTGTTACCTTAGTTTAAATAACAGGCGGAAATTAGCATAAGACTTAAATGATTCACAAACATCACAAACTCTCTCTCAGCATATAAAACAGTATGAGAGGATAAGCAACTCAAACACACAAGCGTGAACAACTCTCCTCAGCACATATTTTTTTCTTCATAAACACACACATTTACATGTGAAGAAATATACGTGGCTCATCAGGTGTCATACTCTACCGGACCGGATAGAAACCGCTAAATAAATCCAGTTATGCCCATAGTCTTTCTGACACAGCCCCCCCAATTGTCTGGATGGTAGCATTCTGGCTGACAAGCACATTAAAGCACATGGTAAGATCTTCAAGTTTATGGGATTTATTTAGCGGTTTCTATCCGGTCCGGTTAGAGTATGACACCTGATGAGCCCCGTATATTTCTTCACATGTAAATGTGTGCATTTATGAAGAAAAAAATATGTGCTGAGGAGAGTTGTTCACGCTTGTGTGTTTGAGTTGCTTATCCTCTCATACTGTTTTATATGCTGAGAGAGAGTAGCATCCAATAAACGATGAAGCAATCTTCCAGGATCTCCAACGGCGTTTTCCCAACAGGTCCTCACTGTCATACAAGGCTTGCGGCAGTGATGAGTCTCTGTGTCCCATGAGTAGCATGTTGGGTGTTATGGGATCCAAGTCTGCTACATCGCTAGAGGCTTTGAATTAAGGATGCCCTATAGGATGACTTTATAGGATGACTCCTATAAATTGGCAAGATGGCCACTGCCAGCCACTCAGTCATTGATTGACACACGTCAACGAGACTCGGCTCCACTCCTTCACCTAAAAGTAAGACCATTCCTGACCTTCTCATAATCTCTCTGCTGAACTCCTTCCTCTCGTCCTGTCCCGTTCTAAATTGTACTGTAACGCAAACGACAACATCTGTGTGGTGTTGCATAGTAAGTCGGAGGGAACTTACCTGCCTCCTTGAGTCCCACCGCACCGGTTTACATGAGGTAGCTGCCAGGTGTCGTGAGCATGAAGTGGCGAATGCGGCGCAGGGTCTTCTCCCCCCCGTGGCTCCTGAACCCAGTCTGGCACTCCCGGAGCGCTGGAACGGAACGAGGGGAGCGGCGAGGCACTCCAAACCACTCTGTCACTGATTTTCGAGTTGCAGCCTCGCTGTTACCCCAGTTCCCGATCAGTGGGCGGCTGCGTTCCCCACTGACCCATCCCGCGTTCATGGAGGAGTTAAAAAACACATTCTGCCATCCGGACGGTGAGGAAGACGTCGTGTCGCAGCTGTATCATCTGCGCCAGGGTTCCTCTTCTGTCAGTCGATTCACCGCACGATTCCAGACCCTGGCTGCAAAAACTCCGCTGGACGTCCATGCCCTCCAGATGATCTACTATGAAGGACTGGCCCCACGAATCTGCGGAGAGATGGTCAGCGGGGACATTACAGCAATTTATGAAGCACTTATAAAACTGGTGCTTCAGATCGAAAACTGCGGCTCCCACTCCAACCGTGCATTGGACCCTTCGACCCCCATTTTTACCCCCACGAACCACCTCCTCCAGACAATCTGGGGGAACCCATGCAGCTTGGATGGGCAGCCCTCACCAATGAGGAGAAACAGCGGCGTTTTCGGGTGGACTTGTGTGCATACTGCGCTTCCCCTTCACACAACCGCTTAACCTGCCCTATTCCTGCCCTATTCCTGATTTTCCGACGTCGACCTCACGACTCACTCTCCCAGCCATCCTGGAATGGAATCAGCACATTGTCTCCACCACTGCCTTTGTGGATTCTGGGGTGGCTGGAAACTTCATAGACCACTCATTCATCAGGGCACATCACATCCCCATGGAACCCCTCGCATTTACACTCACTATCACCTCTGTGGATGGTCAACCCATTTCCTCGGGAGCCATCACTCACCGCACGGTTGCTCTCCAGCTCCGGATCGACTCCCACGTCGAAAAAATCCTGTTTTGGTTACAACCATCATCACCTCACCACTCCTCCTCGGGTTCCCCTGGCTGTCTCTCCACGAACCTCATCTCTCCTGGTCATCAGGTGTGGTGTTGGAGTGGGGAGCGCATTGCCATCGCTGCTGCCTTCTGCCACAGCCCTCTCTGTCTTCCACCTCAAATCCGGAATCAACTGGTTCTGTTTTAGATAACGTTACTACAACCTAGCCGCCATCTTCAGCCCCTGCAAAGCTGGCCAGCTGCCACCCCATCGGTCAGGCGACATGGCCATTGACCTGCTACTGGGAACCACTCCACCTAGAGGACATCTCTACTCTCTCTCTAAAGCAGAGCAATTGGCCATGGAGCAGTTTGTGGCAGGTTTCCAAGAAGGATGGTGGTCTGAGACCCTGTGTGGACTATCACCATTGCCCCTTACTAACACTGCCCTCGACGCCCTCTCGAGAGCAAAGTATTTCACAAAGCTGGACCTATGCTCGGCCTACAACCTCATCCGCATCCGAGAGGGCGACGAGTGGAAGACAGCATTCATCACCCCCACTGGTCACTTCGATTCATTAGTTATCCCCTTTGGACTGTGCAATGCACCCGCCGTCTTTCAGCATTTCATTTACGACGCTCTCCAGGACATGCTGGGATGGTGGGTGTATGCTTACCTGGATGTGAGAGCAGTCCTGAAGAGAGTTGGAAAAATGCGCCTTCCACCAGCGATCCACCACGTACCTGGGTTTTACCTTCTTGCCCCAGGTTGTGGTGATGGAGCCCAATAAGCTGGAAGCAGTGGCATCATGGCCCTACCCACGGTTTCTTGGGTTTGCGAATTTCTATAGTCACTTCTTCCTTGGCTACAGTAGAGTCACAGCCCCACTTACTGCTCTCACCAAGCCTTCTACACACCCGACGTCCGACCCTGGATGGCATTGGGCGTTCTGGTGGCCTTGGTTACGGCGGGATGTACAGGCCTACGTGTACTCCTGTGATGTCTGTGCCCGGGCCAAGACTCCAAATACTCCTGCTGTTGGTCCCCTGTGTCCTCTTCCCATTCCTCATCGTCCCTGGACCCACCTCGCCTTCATCACCGGTCTCCCTGAAGCCAACGGAATGACCACCATCCTGACCCTAGTGGATCGCTTCTCCAAGGCGGTCCACTTGCTCGCCCTGCCCGGCCTACTGTCCTCTGCCACAATTGCTGACCTTGTGCTTCAACACTTGTGAACTTGTGCCTCCATGGGTTCCTGCAGGACAACAGCTGGGACGATACCTGCGGTGCTTTGCGTCAGACCATCAACGTACCTGGCCCGGTTTTCTCCTTAGGGCAGAGCTGGCCCATAACCTGCAGGACATAGCCCTTTTGAAGTTTTTACGGCTTTCAACCCGCCATCTTCACCCACCAGGTGCCCGCAGGTGGGGTCCCTTCGGCCCGTCAGATGGAGAACATCGCGGTCGGCCCTCCTCACCGCCACCCGCAGGACATTAGGCCAGCATGACCGCCGGCACCCACGCCGACTGCGCTTCTGAGGGTTGTGGGTAGATGCTTCCAGTTTTGCCTGGTAAAAAGCAGTTTTAGCAGTAGTAAGGTTAGTGGAAAGTTTCTCTCCGCTGCTCAAGTACTCTTTGATTACTGCGCAAAGTATCGGAGAGCCAGGGCACAGGGGGAGAAGTCCTTTTGGGTTTAGAAGATAGAGGACAGAGGTGATGCATAGAAAGGGAAAGTGAGTTGAGGAAAGAGTTAGTTGCTGTCTCTAGTGGTAAGGAGAAGAATGAGTCAGAGGTTGGGAGATGTGAAAGAATGCAGGATGATACAGATGAAGGTGAGACAGTGTGATGGTTGTGTCGAATGAAGGATGGATGGGGGATAGTCGTGGATCCTGTAGGCAGAGTGAGTGCGATGGTCAGGAAGTGGTGGTCAGAGATGTGAAGTTGAGTGGAAGAAAGGTCGGAAGTTGGAGAAGGATGACCAGGTCCAGGACATTCCCTTCTTTGTGTGTGGGAGAGATATTGCTGTTGGTCAAAGGAAAAGAGTGGAGAAGGGGAAGAAGGCAAGATGATTGGAATTTGGCTAGTGGAAGGTTGAAGTCACCAAGGAGAGTTAGGGGGGTGTCTAAGTAGAAAATGCTGAGCAGAGTGACCCTGGAGGGCGATATATGACAATGAGAAGGATGTTCACATGAGAAGAAACTGAGACTGCATGGAATTCAAACAAAGAGAGAGGAGAAGCAGTGGCGTGAAGTACCAATTTCACGATATTAAAAGTCCAGTACCCACTCCTCTCCCAGTTTTCCTAGGAGTGTGGGAGAACGTGTAGCCGGAAGAGAGGGCAGCAGGTGTCATACATGTCATGTGTAAATCCAGGTTAACATTACTGATCTTAATAATAAGTCATTTCTGAGATGAGTGTAATACTCACTTTTTGTCTTCTTTTAACCTGTATAAAAGAGAAGAGAAAGTATTTTAGTATTTTACTGATTAGTAGTTTCTCCACATGACACCATGTCTGGTGTAGAAGTTACTGATGTTGTTTGCTGCGTCTCTCACCTGATCTTCACTTCACAACCATCACAACACCAACAACCACAGCGATGAGAACAAGAGCACCTGTAGCGTGACAGATCACTGGAGAGGAGGGGTCTGTCTGCAGCAGAGACACCTGAGGAGGGACTAGAGAGAGGAAGAGAGGAGGGGAACAGGCAGAGAATTTGGAAGAGAAACAGGACGTCTTCATATCAGCAGATCATCCAACAAAAACTCATTTTATATTCAACACTTCACTACATCTACCTGCCAGTTTACACTCCTAATACAACTGTAGCACAGTAACACATCTTTATTAGTCATGTTCTCCACCACACTTTGTTATAAACTGATTCTATAAACACTTCTATCAAAGGACATTAAAGCAAGAAGACTGATGATTCTGTCTAGAAGCTCCTGTACCTGCACTGTTGGTCCTGATCTTCTCCTCAGTCAGGATCATGTGGATTGGGTCTCCACTCTTGTGCTCCACCACACAGGTGAACTGGTTCTTCTTCCACACATCAGGCGTCACTTTGAGTTCTGCACGTTTCTGGAAGGTTCCATCATGGTTGGACAATGTCTCACCCACATCTACATCTTCATGCAGATCCTGTCCATCTTTCTGCCAGCTGATCATCACCTTATCAGGGTAGAAACCTGTAGCGTGACAGACCACTGGAGAGGAGGGGTCTGTCTGCAGCAGAGACACCTGAGGAGGGACTAGAGACAGGAAGAGAGGAGGTGAACAGGGAGAGAAACAGGATGTCTACATATCAGCAGATCATCCAACAAGCACTCAGTTTATATTCAACACTTCATTACATCTACCTGCCAATTTCCACCCCAAACACAACTGTAGTACAGTTACATTTCTAATATAATATAGTTATAAATATATTATTGCATAACTTTGTTTGTTAATAGGCCTCATAAAATGTCAGATTAGTCCTCTTTTTCTCATTGTTTTGTTTCTTTTTTTGTTTTTGTCTCAAAATTCTTGAATATGCAAATAATTAAACAGGCTGCTGTGGGTCTCAGAAATTATGTTAAATGTTTAATACAATGCTGTATTATGTCAAAGTGAACAGTGGTTAATTAAAATAATTTAACAATTATTGCACTCTGATTAAAGTGCAAAAAAAAAAAAAACTTTATACAAACTAGATAATTCCAACAACAAGTATAATTAAAGTAAAGTGCTCAGTGGTGGTTCCTTTGTAAATGGGTTGATAGCCAGACAAGGAGGAGCCAGAGCAACAGGAGTTTAACACCACATGGAGTCCTGTCTCCGCATCTCCCATCTGACGCGTCTTGCGTCATTCCCTGCACCGTGCAGGGAGGTGTTCCTGGAGCCTCCGGCAACCACATACGGCACCCCTGTCTGGTGCCTTCTGGACCATGCAGCCCCTCTCGCTGCACGTCCCCGCTGGCAGAGTGGCCAGCTTCCCTCCCTGCAACGCGCAGGGAGGCGGAACCTCCGGTGACCGCTCCCGGCACTCCAGGCTAATGCCTTCTGAAACATGCAGCCCCCCTCACTGCACGTCCCTGGTGCCAAGGCTAGCCCCTTCTGTATCTGTTGGGACAAGCAGGACCTCTTCTTGCCTGTCCCAGCTGGGTCCTCATGCAGGCCCACCCACCCTCCCCTCAGGAGGAGCCCCCAACCCGAACTGCACCCCCCCCAAAAAAATTATTTGGGGGAGCACCCACCCCGGCTGGACTAAGGGGTACCTTAGGGCTCGTCCACCTTGTCCTGGACCAGTGCAGTTAGGTTAGGAACTCCCCCCCTGGGGTTCGGCTCCGCTGCTGGATCGCCATCTGGTGGACAAAAAGAGGGGAAGTGGGGGCGACATACGGACAGAAATGCCACACACACAGACAGAAGAGAGGGTCGTCTGGCACCGACTGCAAGGGGCATGATGGGCGGAGCCATCCCGGCACCGACCACCGAACTCGCGTTTCCCGCACCATCTGGTCCATCACATCCACGCCACACCTTGTGGTGTTGTAAAGGGTGACAGTGTTTGGCTTCCTTTTGGTGATATTATCAGTCTGAACCACGCTGTGCATGCTGCTAAGAACATAGACGGTCTTCTTCCGTTTGGCCGAATATGCCGTCAGTGTGGCAGCAGTGGTTCAAAACAGCTAATAAATAAGAAATTGTTATTTTCATAGCACTTTTACACACAATGTGTAAGCAGTTTTTGGGCAAGTGACATCGATGTGAAGAAATTGTCTGTGGTAACATTTCTACCCTTGTCTAGGAATGGTTCCATCAGCCTCATCACTACGTTTTCAGACAGTGTCTCCCCACTGGGACGACTGGGGTCCTTGCCAAGATATGGGAGGACATTGCAAATGTACTTGATTTTCGCAAGCCACCCAAAACTTGATCACAAACTTATCAGGTTTAGTTGCAATATACTGCAGGAAACAGCAGTGAGTCTTTGACGGGAAGAGCTGTTCATCAACGGTGATATGTAGACCAGGGTTGTAGGACGTGATGCAGTTGGTGACAAATGATCCCCACACACTGGAAATTGCAGCGAAATTCTCTGTCTTTGTTCGACCACTGCGGGTGGACTGCGGGTGGACCTGTCATCAAAGTGTAGGTGTTGCATGATGTCTTGGAAGCGGTTTCACGGCATAGTTCCAATGATCTGTGGGTTTCCCAGGTTTGCTGACCAGCAGTCACATAGCGATGGAACCTTGGTAAGCCCCCGCAAGATGACAATCGCGATAAATGCCATTAGTTCAGGGAGGGCCATGAACCAATGAGCATGCTCCGTTTGCTGTGCATGTTGGATAGTCCACTCTTGAATGCTACAAAGCATGTCAAGAGTGATGATACACACTGAAGGCAACTCGAGATACTTCTTCTGGCTTTAGCCGTTGGCTCTCCATCTTTTTGTTTTATAATTCAGTGATGATTCTGTACATGTATGAGCATGTTTATCATCCATGGACCATGACTTCACTCAGGTTATGACATTTGTGAACAAACATACATTGGAGTACACTTCTTGGGGGGAAGGGGAGTGACACATTCCAATCAGCCACCCAATTACAAATGAATGGGAGCCATTTGTCGGTGACTGGGTTGTTAGTTTCAAACCAAGGACTTCTAGTGTTAAAAGATGTCCTGATTGGCCACACCTGGCAACATCAGCTGTGACCAATCCTGACAGTGCTGCTGTACCTTTTCTCTCCAGACGGATCTTCCCGTACATCACATACTTCTTTATCCACACAACACAATCCTGTTCCAGGTATTTCTTCCAATAATTATATTCAGCTCCATTCCATTTCTGCTTGATGATTTCTGCCTCTGGTTTTGCAGCAACCCAATCAGTGTTTTTCAAATCCAGTCTCATAAAATCTGCTCCATCATAACCAAACTGACAATATCCTTCTGTGACTCCAGTTTCATCATCCAACTTACAGCTGTACATCAGCTGTATAGTGTGAACTCCTGAAAGAGAGAGAATAGTTTTTTTTATTTCTGCTTTTTTTTTTTGCTTCTTAGTTATGTCACTTTTTGAGTTAATATGTTTACAGAAATTACTGGTTGTTTGTTTATGTTTATCTGTGTTTATATACATTTGTCATCAAATATATTTTTATATGTAATTCCTGTATGGATAAACCGAAGATGTGGAAAGATTTCACTGCAGCTTTCACTGCATCAGCAGTTCTGTTCATATTCTCTTCATCTTCAGCTGTCTGCTCAGAACGTGATACATTTGAAGTGCAGCAGATTGATTTTCAGTGTGACAGCAAATCTTCCCCAGAGAGGAGAAGAGAGTCTAAATAAACTCCTGGCTTCTAATTAGACAAAATCCACAGCAAAAGTAAATCTGCTCATACAGTGGAGTTTTATAACATTGTGTGTGCATTTACATTTATTTCCAGAGTGGCCTACAATCAGTAGTTACAGGGGCAGTCCCCCCTGGAGGTTAAGTGTCTTTGCTCAGGGACACAATTGAGTCATAGGCATGGATGTTACACACTAGGCTACTACCACCTTGGCATATCAAGGTTAAACAACACTAGGACAGAATGTTGTGTATGTTCAGGCAGAAAATGTGATGTCTTTATTACTAAGTGAGTAGGCAACTGAAATAAGAGTATTTACAACAAAGAACACAATTTCAACCAAAAGTACAGCTTTGTTTATCATATTCAGGTTCTAATAAAAAATACTTATTTCCTATTAGAAGTGAGATGAGCAGAGTTGAGCAGAGTTACAGAGAATAATGACCAAACTGTAAAAAAAATTATAAAGATTTGTGTCGAACTTCTATTCTTCACCAGAACACAATCTTTGGCTCTTCTACTCTTCTACAAATGTGTTAAATGGATATGGTTGGTAGTGTATTACATTTATAACAAAATATTTTGTTAAAATAAAATTGAAGTCTGTAGTTTACATGACATTTTACATTATTTATCTGCAATCTATCCAAATCAGTCAAGTGTTACATTGGTATTACAGAGGAAATTTAAGCAAATTTTCTAGAATTGCTGAAAATAATAATAATAATAAAACAATAAAAGTATAACATTCACTGTGAGTGGTGTTTAAGTAACTTTTATTAATAAGTTAAAAACAGATTTAAATTGTAAGTAACTATTCAGATTAAATAATGTTTGGACGTTTTATTAAGAGAATGAAGGCTCATATTGGTCTTACCTTGATCGTTTGTCTGCTTAAACTGAGTCATTATCATTTTCAGGCCATTGTTGAATTTTACTGTAAAATTCCTGAAACTCTCTGTCTGTTTCTCCACATACTTCTCATCCAGCGTCTTCACCCAGTCCTGTCGGATCTTAAACTGGTTGGTCTCTGTCACGACTACGGACTTACGGGGGAAGGAAGCGCAGAGGTCTGACATTCTGGGAAGGGGTTTTTATTATTAAATAAACAATAAACACAAATAAAGACGGGCGCGGTGGCCGAAAACGATTTAACTTAAATACAGACAAACTAAAACTAACCCGTAGGCGTGTGGCGATTGCCAGAACTCAAATTACAAACAGTGTTACCAACTGAAGTTCACGAAAATGCCAGCGACCCCGAACGGGCGGAAACTTCCGGCATTTATGGGGCGTCAGGATTGGATTCCGGTGTGGAGCCCAGCTGCAGGCAATCCTGACAGTCTCAATGTTGAAGTATCCAATCACTTCATCATTAAAAAAATTTACACCCACAAATTCAGGAAAATCCTTTATTCCTGTAGTTGCTGTGTATAATCCTCTCCAGGAATGATTTGCTGTTAAAGAAAAACGGAAAGTTTAAAATAGCAGCAAAATAATTAAACTGTATCATTTCTTGATGTGAATTTACTTTTGTGAGTAAAGCACTCTTCAAAGATTTTTATTATACATTATATATGAGTTTTATTCCAGATGAAATACTGAGCTTCATTATTAATTATATATTAGGTTTTCAAATGCACAGTGACTAAAAACCATAGTGGAAATGAAATATATTAAAATGTATTTAGATTAAAATATTTTTCAAAATCTACAACATTGCCACCCAGACATTCAAAGTCTTTTCAGATTCTCCAAGTGATATTATCATCTCAGTAACATGACTGAAGACAAATGTCTATACAAGATTTGGTGTAAAAATCCAATTACACCACGTACAAAAATTTTTTCCAAGCAGGCTAAAAAAGGCCTCTAATCGATATATACCTGAAAGGTGATTGATCTAAGCCTTCATGTAGAACAGTGATTAAAATAAATGGATCCATAGATCTTTTCTCTTGCTTCCAGCAGGGGTGATAAGTAAACACATCCCTCTGGAATCTTCATGGTTTTCTGAACAATGCAGATTTTCTGTCCTACACTACAAGAAAGTTTTAGTTCAGCTAAACGTACCTATCGGCTAAACAAACCGATTATCAGAATGCTTTTTTTGATGATGTTAGAACTTATGTGGGGGCTCCTGGTTCATGTTATGAAATGTTTCATGTCGACAGGGTCGACGAACCGCGTGCATATTTATGCCAGTAACCTGACCAAATCTTAAATTGTTTTTCACATGGTGGCTCGAACAACTGGCCTCTCCAAGCATGTTAAACTTGTCTCTTATTGCCTCCCACGTGTCATGTAGAACAACAATCACAGAGAAGAGAGTACTAACCTCCTGAAACAGGGTTATTTTGGAGGACCAGAAGGAGAAAGATCTTCAAGGTCTTCATTTCGCCAGATTTTGCTGAATATTTTGTTATTATGGTTTCAAAACTGCTTTGGATCCCAAGAAGCCACTACAGAAGACTAGAGAGGCTAGAGAAAGTTCTGTAACTACTTCCTTATACTTTAGATCCAATCAGACTGCCGTTCACATCAGCGTCACAATGCCATTGCCACGCCCCAAAGGTACAACATTTTACAACAGGTTCCAACAGAGCTCCTGTGATCTAATAGTTTTCTGTGGCCAGATTGTTCCACCTGACTAGTGGATTTCTGCATCTGCAAGTTGGACTACATCACTGATGAAGGTTTTCCTTGCTCAGCCTGTCAGTTTAGGTGGGCGGCCATGTCTTGCTAGGTCTGCTGTTTTGCCACTTTTTCTATTTTCACATGATTGATTAAACAATGCCCCATGAGATGTTAAAAACTTGGGATATTATTTTAAACTTGTGCACAGCTTTATCTTTAACCTGTGTAGTGTGTTCATTTGTCTTCATGATGTTTGTTCACTAATGTTCACTGAACAACAGGTTTTCACAGAAGAGCAGAATTTCTATATTGAGATTAAATTACTCACAGTTGGACTCGAATTACTAATTATGTCATCTGAAGGTGATTGAATTTTTTTAGGGGCATTAGAGTTATTTGTAAAATAAAAAACACCCAAAATACATTTAATTTGTGGTTGCAACAAAATATGGATTCAAGTCACTGTATGTATAGATTTTTACTCAACAGTGTATAATTGTGTTCAGTTGTACATGCTGATAAAATGTGACACTGATTTGGGATGATATAAACACTATCAGTTTTCATTTAGTGTAATTTGTAGCCTAGGAGCTAAGGAAGTGACTGTCAAGGTGCTACTGAGAAATTGAGATAATTACAACCACTATCACTAATTTAACTCACAGCTTTCATGCTGTGTATTCAAAGTATTAAACAAGCAGGGTCAAACTGATCTGAAGTTAATACATTGAAAATACTTGAATAGCATTATCAATCAATCCACCTTTACTATATTAAATGAATGTAAAACTTGATAAAAATCTATTCTTTTATACATTGAAGTGTAGAGTGAGTACTTCAATCAGTAACAACTTTAATGTGTATCCAGTTACAGAGGTGTAGTTATGTCAGTGTGTGCTGAACCCACATCTCTTGTTACAAGGGCCGTGCAAAACAGACAAACCGTACAGACAGAATTACTTATGAAGATCTGAATGCTGCCCTGATTTTTTATATATGTTTTATATATATTACACTGGAATGTTGACTTAATAGTCTTTATTATGGCCATTGGCATGTAAAATATATGCACTACACATATATACACAACAACAACAACTTTGTATTGGATTATAGAAAACACAGATTTACAAAATAAACTTTACTGATAATGTAGCTACCACCAATATAGTAATGGATCACAAAGCAGACAATCATATTATCGCAAGTTGTCTTAGTGTATATTTTTTACCCAGATAATTAGATGGAACAGAGAACCGTCTAACCAAAGCCGGTTTCAATTTGTGTGCATCTCTGCTATAAAACCTGGACTGGCTTCCTGTGACAAAACACTAACGCTTGCCTTAAAGATGATGAATAGAAAGTGGCGGTTTTTGATACGGGCGATGTGGCCGGTTGTCCAGGGCAGCATCATGGTGGCATTATTTTTTGCGTGCTCCTGCTGCCCTTATCATGATTAGTTGGCATCCAATCAGTTTTCTCTTCCCCGTTTGTGGGAATTAAGGACGCCTGCTGTTTCAGGGAGCGGCAGGAGATTCTCTGACTGGCTGGAGGGACATCTAATAACCAGCGTACAAAGTAAAACTGGCTCCTTATTGGATTTGATGAATGGAACGCTTTTACAAAAAAACAACTACTAGAGTTTAAAACCTCTGGGCCACTGAAAGTGCACTTGTTTAGGGTAAAATAGGTTGTGAAGTGATTGTCATTGTGATACACAGCACAGCACACGGTGACACAAAGAAATGTGTCCTCTGTATTTAACCATCACCCCTGCTGGGCTGAAGTCTCACTCCAGTCAAAAAGGGAGGGGGGCAGGATGCTTTCAAATATATCACATTTCATTCATTCATAAATTTGCAATCCAGGCTTATTACTGTACAACGAATTTTTCCTGGGTGTGTGCGAAATCACAGAAAAAAAATTGTACCAAATCTGCACACTAAAGTGTCTAACAGGCTAGGACCGCCCCTGTGAATGGACCTGCACTTTCATATCCCTCTGCACTGATCAAGTAGCAGGTCACTTCTTGTCTTCTCTTTAAGCCCTTCACTGCCGAGTTGGAACCCATTGTTGGGCTAGCGGGCAGATTCTTACAACTCAACAACACAGCATTTCTCATTATTAATGACAATTAATTATTGTACATTTGCTTGTTTTAAAATGGAGGGTTCTCTGCAGTCTAAGAGGGTTTGTGATGATATGTAACATAGCTGATGAAGCTATGAAGATCAGATATGGACGACATCACTTTAAACAAGAGAGTCTGCTTTTCATTACATTACATTCAATTTACATTTATTGCATTTAGCAGACACCCTTATCCAGAGCAACTTACAACATGCTTTCATGTTACCATCTGTGAGGTTAATCAGTTCTGGTTCACTAGGACTCAACCATGAATACAATCATTTTATTCACTCTGTTACATAAGTCAGGTAATAAGAAAGTTACAAGTTAGTCTAAGTATTGTCTAAAATACTAGGGGCCAAGACAGAGAAGAGTCTAGATGAGTGTCTTACTTGTATCTTCAGTGGAGGGACCAGGTGAGCAGTACTGGAAGGTTGGAGAGTGCGAGATGCAGTGTGAGGAATAATAAGTGCTCTGAGGTAGGAGGGAGCATAGCAGTAGGGTGGGAGAATTTGGGAAGGTTGAAAACCCATTGTTCTGCTGCATACAGAAGGACAACAAAATGTTGTTTAGGTGGATAGCAAGATCCTGTTGTGGTGAAGAATCTGCTTGGAATGCTGTCTTCTTTCGGGTACTCTTTTTACAGGTCACCACAGCAGATCACCCAGTGTGTTTGTCCACATAAAAGATTTTTCAAAATCAGATGCCCTTCCTGATGCAACCCTACAATACAAAACAATACAATGCAATTCACCCTACAGCCAAATCACTAAATCAGCTCTTACTTGCATATTTACATTTACATTTAAGGCATTGGCATATAAAACACAATACATACATTATATGCAAAACAACATGAATTAGTCCAATAAGATCATTTAAATGTGGCGCGGGATGTACTAACAGTCAGTCAGATTAATGTTGCACACACAAAAGTGTAAGTGAAGTGATTGTCACTTGTGATACACAGCAGCACAGCACACAGTGCACACAGTGAAATTTGTCCTCTGCATTTAACCCATCACCCTGAGTGAGCAGTGGGCAGCCATGACAAGTGAGCAGTGTGTGGGGACGGTGCTTTGCTCAGTGGCACCTCAGTGGCACCTTGGCGGATCGGGAATCGAACCGGCAACCTTCTGATTACGGGGCCGCTTCCTTAACCGCTAGGCCACCACTGCCCCATCACTGCATCATCTGAATCATGAAATATTTCTAAATAACTTATGAAACACGTTTAATACTTCAGTGTTGGTTAACATTTAACGTGTTAACCAGCGTGTAAACTAAAATACATGATGTTGCTGTCAATATAATGCTGCCTTCTTACATGTATAATCACTTATAAATCCCTAGATTTCTGAAACAGTTATAATTCCTATAATAAAACAGAGATGTCAAATGCCTGCTCAATCTCTAATCAACCATAATCTACCAAAAAAGCTGTAGCACAACAGCTCATAAATCTCAATGATAAAAACAACATTCTCGATTCATTCCAGTCAGGTTTAAGACCACAACGCAGTACAGAAAAATCCCCTGTTTGAGTGACAAATCTACTTGTCATCAGACAAAACTCGAAAAAAGACTGAAACATTGTTACTTGGTCCTAAATCTGGCAGAAAGAATCTATTCAACTTCTCACTTAATATAGTTCAAGACTCAGCAAGAGGAATAGAGAGAGAGGAGGAAGAGGTAGAGCTCAGCCCAGCTGTGGCTTCTTTCCTGGTTCTAGTGCATGTGGGTAACGCCATTTGGTGAGCAGCCTGGGTGGCTGGTGTGGTCTGTTGTGTCAGTAGGTCCCACTTCTTCAGTCCCCTGGGAAACAGGAAACAGAATACCAGGCAGTAAGCAAATATTATAGTTTACACTTACTGTATGTGTAGCTCATATACAAACATGTAAGACGTAGGTGAAGAATGGAACAACTGAACCAGAAATATAAAGAAGACATTTAAATCACTTGTTATTGTGCTGTTTTGTGATGTACATTTAGGAACATGTACTGTTTAAATGGTAGAAATGACAGTAAATGACAGTATTTCAGCTGCAGAACTGGTGAAGCTGGGTGGGACTGTTTCATGAGTGGCCTGGTTGACTAGTGGCACTTGTTCTTGGATAGGAGCTGCATTGACATTCTAGGACATAAAATCACAAAGAACGCGGTTTGGCAAATAGTGATGACCAGGCTGGACATTAAATTAGATCAGACAAAACCATCTTGAGAACTTTAAAACCACCGAGCTGTAAACATTATTCCTGCATGTGACGCTAACATCTACATTAAAATCTACATTTAAAAAATTATTTCTGTGTAGACGTCCCCATCACCATTCAGCTCTGATCTATATGAACACTTGTGCCAAAAACAGTAATTGATTAAATTAACTTTTTACTTTTCTTCCTAATCATGTGGCACAAGGATGCAAGTTCAAGTGAAAACAAAACTGTATTAATTTTATATAAACTAGATAATACCAACAGCAGGTAGAATTAAAGTAAAATGCTCAGTGCTGGTTCCTCTGTAAACCAGCAGATAGACAAACAAGGAGATGCTCAGAACATCAGGGGAGAGTCCTAATAATAAAAGTCCTGGAAATCAAACATAGGTGTGTTTAAAACAGAGGAGGGTGACGCCCTCTGGTGGCTGCGGAGCCTCAGAACGTCACTGAAAATTATCAAGAAGCAAATTAAATTAAAATGAACAACGTAAAAGAGCTGATATTTTCAACTATCAACAGAAACAACTAAAGATCTGTTCACCACCAGTTAACTCAAAGGAGTGTGTGTGTGTGTGGTGTGTGTGTGTGTGTGTGTGTGTGTGTGTGTGTGTGTATGAGACTGTACTGGGTGGAATCGGGTTTATACAAGTTGCCTTCCTGTCTGGTGGATCCTCCCGACGACTTTTATCCAAAGAGACTTACAATGAGAAGACACCAGCAATTCTCATTCATTTTGTACACTTTTCTATTTAAGAAGACTTTTCCTTCTGTTTTCGTTTATTTTTGATGAATATTTTCTTTAATTCATCAGTATATGGCTTCCCCTTCCCCTTCTTTATGTTACAGAGTTTAGAGGTACGACTTGTAACATGGATCTCTACTGATGTTACATATCAGTCCTGCTGTGTGTGTCTCTGTGTTGTTCTGTGTGCTGCTCTACCTTTTCTCTCCAGACTGATACTCCTGTACATCACATACTTCTTTATCCACCTGACACAATCATGTTCCAGGTATTTCTTCCAGTATTTAGATTGACCTCCATTCCATTTCTGCTTGATGATTTCTGCCTCTGGTCTTGCAGCAACCCAATCAGTGTTTTTCAAATCCAGTTTTATAAAATCTTCTCCATCGTAACCAAACTGACTGTATCCATCTGTAGCTCCATCTTCATCATCCCACTCACAGCCGTACATCTGTTGTAAAGTATGAACTACTGAGAAAGAGAGAATTTAATAAGTAAAAAGCTCTATGATCATCATTAGTTTTCATGTTTGTTTGTTGGTTTGTAGTTATGTCACTTTCTGACATTATGTATTTAATGTAAATAGCTGGTTTATTACATTACATAACTATTTAAGTTTATATAAATCTGTCATTAAACATTTTACTGTGTAAATTCTGTATAATTACTGCATCATATATAATGTAAAGATGTGGAGAGTTTACAGGAACTCGTATTTTACTTCTTTTTACAAGGGAATCCAAGCAGCCATGACAGGTGCCCGGGGAGCAGTGTATGGGGATGGTGCATTGCTCAGTGGCACCACTGTGGCACCATGGCAGCTCGGTATTCAGTACAGATAGGTCGATAGATTTACAATTTAACAGTTTCCCAGTAGAACCAGCACCAAAATGATCTGAAGTGAGTAGTTACATGCAGGGTAACACTGAGATGAGTTGAGACAGGATACAGGGGAGAGAAAACAGGGCAGAAAGGCTGAGAACTTGACATTTACAGTTTTACATTCTAATCAGAGGCTTGAGACTTGCAGACAAATAAATCTTCCATCTTCCTCCTCTTCATATCTCTGCTCTTCCCCAGTTATACTTCACTTCACCATTTTCTCTTTTGGTCATGCACATAAAGTGTGTTTGGTGAAGTGTGTGGTGATTTGTGCAAAATTGTGCAAAGGTGAAGAGGTGGTGAGCTTCATGTCCATCTGAGGTGTGGGGGACTGTGTTAAGTTGTGTTTCACTGATATTACAGAGGAAATGTGACAAATGTTAAGCAAGTTTTAACTTCATCGTTTCTACTTAATTCTGAAGAGTTATAATAGAAGCTTCATCCCTTCATCCCAAATAAAACTTCAGAGGTGTTTGGATTTGAAGAGGATGAAGGTGCTTGTTGATCTTACCTTGATCTCCAGTCTGATTAAATTCAGTCAAGGTAATTTTCAGATTCTCCCTGAATTTCCATGTAAAATATCTGAAGCTCTTTGTCTGATCCTCCACATACTTCTCTCCCAGCTCCTTCACCCAGTCCTGCCGGATCTCAAATATCCAGTCACTTTATCATCGAAGAAATTTACACCAACAAATTCAGGAAGATCCTTTATTCCTGTAGCTGCTGTGTACAATCCTGTCCAGGAATGAATCACTGTTGGAGAAGAAACAGGAAATTTAGTAAAGCAGCAAATTAAACTCTAATAAAATCATCGAGTTGTAAGAACAAATCAGGGATGGATGGTGAATTTTATTGTTTATCAGACATATTTTGTGCTGATGACAGTGCACTTGGTGGTGGCCTAGCTGGTAAGGAAACTGCTGTCTCCACTCATGGCTGCTCACTGTGTCAAGTACATGAAATTGCAGTACTGTGTTAATGGCTGTTGATATGCTTCTGTTTTACATTTCCACTGACTGGTGCACATTAATGGTTCTGGGACTAATTGTTTTGGGTAGGTCGGTATTTATTATAAGTAGGGCCCACCTTAAGTCATGGGGCGGTCGGGAGAGCGGTGACGAGGACCCGGAACTGGGACACGTGACGTCACCGACGACAGCGGCGCGAGCAGCGGCGAATGGACCAGATGCCGGACCGTGACCAGCGCCGCTACAGCCAGTGACAGCAGGGCGAGTTTAGAACCCCTGGAAGGGACGTGGGAGTTGTAGTTTCCGGTTTGCGCGCTGTTGTCTGTGGGCTTGAAGCAGTTCATCTAGTGACCCGACTGGGTTTGTGTTGCAGCGGGATTGTCGTCGGGAGGAAGTTTGGGGCTGAGTGGGGGGTGACTTGAAAGCACGTTGTAAGTCGCTCTGGATAAGGGCGTCTGCCAAATGCCATAAATATAAATGTAAATGTAAATGGGTGACAGTTCGTTTCCATCCATACGGGCTGGGAAGGAATGTGGGCGGAGCTTGTTGCCCAGCAACCAGGAGGACGACTTGGGCGTGTCGCGGGATTCTGGCCGCGTGGAACGCCTGGAGACCGACGTGTGCTCGACTCTGGTTTGACAATTTGTGTGACCATTTGGGTCGTGGGTTGTGGGCAGACTGGTTTTGTGTGGGAGCTGACCAGTACTGACAGTTTATAGGATCCTTTTTATTAATAAGATATTTTTTATATACATGTTACTGAATATTCAGGATTAATGTGTGTAGGGGGTTAATATATGAAGCCTGGTTCATCTACTGCGCTGATTTACCCACCCAAACCTCTTAGAATAAATTGGTGGTGTTTTACTTGCGGTTTGTAGTGTGTGTTTTGTGTGATTTCTATTTTGATGAATTGTGGGATGAAATGGGAGTAACATGGTGGCAGCCTTTAAAAACACCACAGCAGAAGAAACCAGCTCTGAGGACGACTCCCCTGGGTCCAATGATCGAAAGTGACTCTGAAATCGATGACCAGCGGTAAGCCACATTTACTTTATTCTTTTTCCTGAGAGTCAATCATCACATAAATGATTACTCCCTGCCACACACTACATATATACAGTATACATATATTCACACCAGCCACTTTATTAGGTTTAGACTTATTTGATTCTCTTTTTTATTATTATTAGGTATCGTCATGTCGACATGGAATTGGACCGGACACCATGTGTTGTGCATACCATACAACTTGTGGTCCACATGTTGCAGAAAGAAACAACTGTCAAAAGAGTTCTCGATAAAGCTAGGTCTGTGGTGAAGCTCTTTCGCAAGTCCTCAGTTGCAACTCAGAAGTTATTGGACCAGTGTGGTGTTATTGTTGTAAATGACTGCCCCACACACTGGTCAAGCACATTTAACATGATCACACGACTCCTCAAAGTCAAAGATGCAGTCGGTCAAATCTCAAATGACATGGGATGGGACAGTTTGCTTGCTAGTGAGTGACAAAAGCTTTCCTCGTTGCACGACCTATTGCTGCCTTTTGCAGAACACACTAAAACTCTTCAGAGTGACACCACATCTATGTCTCTAGTGGTTCCTGCCCTCTTTGATCTGCGGAGCCACCTAACTGACTTTGCAGTGAACACTCGGTACAGAGACCTCGCTACTCTTGCAGACAAGATTAGATCAAATCTGAAGCAGCGTTTTGCATCTTGGATACAACTGATGAAAAGTTTTCACCACTTGCAGCAGCTGCCTGCTTTGTTAACCCAACTGTCTGTGAAATCATTATTAATGTTGATGTGGCTAATAGAAATATCCAGGAACTGCTAAAGCAGGCAGAGGACTATGTAGTCAAATCCACAAAACAGGAGGACCAGTTGGAAAATGATGAAGAGGAGGTTATTGAGGAACCAGAAGCAGCGCCATCCTCAAAGCAGCCGGCGTTTAGGTTTATCTCAAAATGCCGCACCACAAGGCCTAAACAGAAAACCTCCACAAGCAGCATCAGGCAGCAGATCATCAAGTACAAGGAAGAACTCTCCCATCCCATCACTGAGGACACAGGAACAGACTTCTGGCTGGGAAAGTGTGACAGTGTTTACCACAGTTTAAAACCTTTTGCATTAGACTTGTTAGCTATGCCCGCTTCTCAAGCTTTTGCAGAGAGGGTATTCAGCATCACAGGTGACCTCACAAGAGGACAGCGCAACAGAGGAAGGGTCACAATGGAGCGAAGTGCTTTCCTTAAGATGAACAGAAACAAATAGAAATATTGTATTCACTATTGCAACATTTCCTGTAGTAGTAGTATACAGTATACACAGGACAGTGACCGCTAATGAAGAAAATGATGCTAACATAGTTGTATGTTTGTTTGCTTTTTAGTTTAATTTACCTGTATTTTCACTGATTTTTTTTATCTACTTTAACTTTAAGGACTATTTCTTTGGCATTGTGTGGCATTGCAGCCGATACATATTTTGTTCTACATTTAAGAATTGCACTAATTTGTTCTGTTCAAAATCTTGTTGATTTTACAGAGTAGCAAGGCATAGTGTCTTAGCAGTTATTTAACTTCTCTTGAGGTACATGAATATTAGTGATTTTTATGTTTTGTATTTAGATACCTTGTGCAGTGGCATTACAACCAGTTATTTTATTTTTGAGAATTGCACTTTATATTTTTTTATGCTTTTGATTTTGCAAAGACTGTAGAAGCCAGTAAGCTCATTGGTTATCTATTTCAATAATGCTGAACTTTATTATACTTATCTTGAAAGAATGTCATATGTGTTTCATATAATTCAGGGACAATGCATATCTTTTTCAGGGAGCATGTATATTGTTCAGGGAGAGAAGGTTTTATGGTTATTTTTGTGAAAAAATAACCATAAATTATTTTATTGACATTTAATAAAATAAATGTTTTTTATTACAACAATTACATACTGTATGTGCCTGTATTCTCTATATGCTTCCAAATATTGAAATATACTTAGTTATGTGAATTATGGAGACAAATCTGCTAATATTTGGTCTACTAAAACTAGACTAAGACTAAAAGACTTAAGACTAAACTAAGACTAAAACTCTTATGATATTTAGTCAACTAAACTAGACTAAGATTAAAAGATTTCAGATGACTAAAATAGGACTAAAACTAAATGGTGTATAATTCCAAAGACTAAGACTAAGACTAAATCAGAATTTGCTGTCAAAATTAACACTGCAAGCAATACAGCTCATTGACGAAGCGTAAACTCTGCAGTTCATTTCCAACAGCACTCAAATCCTAGCTTCTCTAGGATTTGCTGCAGGTTCCAAAGAGACAGATATGGCACTCGGTGAGTTGCACATGGAACTTGGCGTACAGTGGTGTGTGACATCCGATCACTTCCAGTTTCGAGTGGTTGTTAAGGAGAACCCACTTACCCGAAGGGGGGTGCTGTCCACAGTTGCCCCTGTGTTCGATCCGGTTGGATTTTGCTTGAAAAACCGATATTGCAACAGATGTGTCGAGATAAACTCAGCTGGGATGAAGCATTACCTGACGACCTTCGACCTCAGTCGGAGTTTTGGCTATATAAATTGAGACACTTTGCAGATGTTCCGCCAAACTTCAAGGTGCAAAGACACAAACTGCATCATTTCTCTGATGCCAGTGTATCCGGATATGGCATGTGCACGTACAAGAGAGTAGTAAGTGCCTCTGGTGATGGGAAGAGCCAGAGTCCTACCATCCAAGATCACAACCATACCCCGACATGAGCTGTCAGCAGCTGTTGTTGCCGATCGCACAGGTGAAATGCTAAAAAAAGAATTGGAAATGGAAATCTCAGAGGAAAGATACTGGACTGACTCCAAGGTGGTACTTGGATACAGCCACAATGAAGCTAGGGGATTTCATGTATTTGTTGCAAACTGAGTGGAACGCATCAAACAAAGTACAGAAACAACACAATGGAGGTACGTAGCTTCCGAAGACAACCTGGCGGATCACGCATCAAGAGGTCTCACAGCAGAGCAACTTATAGCCACAAACTGGTTCAGAGGTCCAGATCTTCTCTGGCAGAAATTTGTAACCGGTGGTGAAATCAAGGTGGGAGAGTTATCAAGCAGTGACCCAGAGGTCAAGAAGATTTAGGTCCACAAAATACAAGCACAAGAACAAAGGTCACTGTTGGATCTTCTACAAAAGTTCTCTGACTGGTCTAGAATGATCAGGGCGGTTGCTAGACTGAAGCACTATGTGAAAGAAGCAAGGGATAACAAGAGAAGATCATGCAAAGTAAGCAACCTTCAAGAGAGAAAGGAAGCAGAGTGGAAAGTCATAAGGATGGCTCAGGAAAAGGCTTTCACACAGGAAATAAAGACCCTACAACATCATGAAACCCTACACACCAAAGACAAGGTCAACAAGCTGCATAAATTGTCCAGTTCTTGATGACCAAAGCATTCTTCAAGTAGGTGGGCGTTTAACACACTCTGCTCTGCATCCGAAAGTCAAGCATCCTGCAATTCTACCGAGGAACAGTCACGTGTCGACTCTACTCATCAAACATCATCATGAGAAAGTTTACCTCAAGGACGAGGGATCATGATGAATGCGCTACGCACTAATGGATTCTGGATTGTTGGATACAGTAAGATTGTTTCATCTTACATCTACAAATGTACAAAGTGTAGAAGGCTCAGAAGGTGTACAGAGCAGCAGAAGATGTCAGACCTTCCAGAAGAACGGATGGAAACTACACCACCATTTACCTACTCTGGGATGGACTGTTTCGGTCCTTTTTACATCAAGGAAGGTCGCAAGGAGTTGAAGCGCTATGGCTTGTTAATCACATGCATGTGTTCAAGAGCGATACACATCGAGATGCTGGATGATCTATCTACAGATTCCCTCATAAACTTGCTACATGCCTTCATAGCCATTAGAGGTGAGGTCCGACAGATAAGGTGTGATCAGGGCACAAACTTTGTTGGCACCAGAAATGAGTTTGAGGAAGCTCTCAAGGAGATGGATCAAGCTAAACTTGACAAGTTGAACTGCGAGTTTCTCATGAGCACCCCAGCATCAAGTCACATGGGTGGTGTCTGGAAAAGACAAATTCGCACCATTAGAAGCATACTCACATCAATCTTGGATGAATCAGCAAAACACCTCGACAGCTCCTCTTTAAGGACATTCCTGTATGAAGTCATGGCAATCATTAATAGCAGGCCATTGACAACTGATCAACTGTGTGATCCATCAAGCCCAGAACCTTTAACACCAAACCACATTCTAACCATGAAGTCCACAATCGTCTCCCCACCTCCAGAAAGATTTGTTAAGGAAGATCTTTATCTCCGTAAGAGGTGGCGTTGTGTTCAATTCCTTGCCAATACCTTCTGGACAAGATGGAAAAAGGAGTATTTGTTGAATCTACAAAGCAGACAAAAGTGGACTAAGGAGGATCGAAATGCTGAGGTTAACGATGTTGTACTCCTGAAGGATGAAGGGACCCCACACAATCGGTGTAAGTTGGCTAAGATCATTGAAGTGTATCCTGGGAAGGATGGAAGAATGAGAAGACCAGAATAAACCAAATTTTTGACTCTATCTCGTGCCTCCATCATTCCTTGAGGGTGCTACAATGTTTGTCACGCTTAAGATATGTGACAGCTTGGAATAAAATGGGGATTTATTACTTACCAACAAACTTCTCGGAATGTAGACTGTCCAGTTATCAGTAAATAGACTATCCAGTTATCAGTAATAGCGTTAAAAAATTCTTCTGCTGTAAACATTCATGATGCTTAACATTCCAATTTGGCTGATCAGCGCCGGCAGTGTTTGGGGTTGGATTTGCATCAGGAAGAATGTTACACACAGCGCTAAAAAAACAGTATGTATACTGCATTCTGAGCGTGAGAAAATTGCAAAGCACCGGGTGAAATCTTAGCCATGTATTAACACCCTTAAGGTGTAATAAAGTTCATTATCATACGTATTCTTTCTGCATTAATGTTACAATAAACATAGTCTTTATTTAACCTTAGTACAGGGTAGAAGTGTATTTAGTTAGCAACAGACCCAAATGGAAACATCAGTGGACCTGGGAGACACACCAGTGGGAGCCTTGACTCCATCGGACCAGGAAAGCCTGATAAGCTGAATAGAATGGGAACAGACAGGCTGGACGGGGAACTAACTCATCCTTCCAGATCACTGTGTGAGTTTATCATTCATTTAATGTACGCAGCCAGTCACCTTGGTATTAAGGAAAATAATATGAGGTCAGGATCAGGATAGTCTATCGAGAAGGGTAACTATCTTAAAGAAATGGAATTTGTAGAAACTACTAAGATCTGGGCAGACTTCAAGGCTGCAGGTTCCTCACTGAAGTGCCTCCCAGCTGTCAAGTGACCAAACATTCATTTTAAATGATCAGATCTCAGAAGATAAAAAAGAAATGTCAATTTAAATGTTTTGACATTTAAGTGAGTTTATTTATTTGTATTCTGTGTCATTCAATGTGATAATAATGGAATATGATTAAATTGTATTTTTCTCTCAGAATGTCAGTGCAGCCCTGGATCCACCTTTTGATACAAACAAAAATACAAAGCTGAAAATCTTCTCTTCTTCTCTAAATCTTCTCTAGAACTTTCATGAGGAACGCTTTACACAGGCTGACAAAAAATATAACAGTAAAATATAATAAATGGTCTGTCATACTGACAGTTTTCCAGAGAATGAACATTTACATTTATGGCATTTATCAGACTCCCTTATCCAGAGCGACTTACAATCAGTAGTTACAGGGACATTCCCCCCACTCAGGGTTAAGTGTCTTGCTCAGACACAATGGTAGTAAGTGGGCTTTGAACCTGGGTCTTCTGGTTCATTGGCGAGTGTGTTACCCACTAGGCTACTACCACCCTTTACGTATGTACAGTGTCTTCACTTCAATTACTACACACATTTGGATTTATGTCAAACATAATATTCACAGAAATGGGTTTTATTTTATATCTAAATTACAATGATTCTGGTTGAACGTTAATTAGGTGAAATTTGTCCAGAGAATCAACAGCTGTTCTAGACCCTAAACAGGCAAAAACAAAGCTGCATGTAACCCACTTAAAGTGGACATGGAGACAAGGTTGATTTTATCCGAACTACGGGAGAGAAGGTGAAATAGGTCAGCAGCATGTTAGTATGCTGGATACAGAAACTTTAGCTGTTTTTTTTTACTGAGACTATTTTGAGTGGAGAGGACGGCGGTATAAAACCTATATGTGTGTAGATGGTGCCCCTTACATGCACAGAAGTTATTTATTAAACTTCTAGATATTTCTTTTCAGTTCTTTTCGTTCTTGTGATGGTCAGTATTTCATCTTCCTCCGTTCTACAGTGTACCTGTATTCGGGAAGATGGTACCTAGTTGTTGTGTTTCAGTTTCTCCACTTCAAGGCGCTATCGGTCCTAAAGTTCCTGCTGTTCCCTGCAGGTACTTTCCATACAACAAAGAACCAGTCTAACCAGCACCGATACAGACGACTTCTCTATTTTCATGTCCAAACCTGCTCTGGTACAGACTTCCTGTCCCTGTTCTAGGTGTAAATAGATAAAGATGGCTCATCTCTATTTAATTTGACTTGAGAGGAAATATTTTGATATTGTTTATAAAGGATATTTCTTTTGCAACAAATTGATATTAAACAAAGCAGAACAATTCCCAAAACCACCGTCCAGCTCTCTGAAAGTCCAGAAAGCCCAACCACTTCATGTTTAGAGTTGCCCAGGACTCCAGTTTAGCGTTTCCTTCAGGTCACATTTTGTAATTTAAATCAATTTACACAGAACAGAGTGAAATTTAACAAAACTACATCTACACACAACATGAAGATGAATTTTTGTTTTTGTTGCTTATGTGATTTGAAACATGAGGGGCCATGAGTACCCTGACATTTTTAAGCATGATGAAAATGGAGATGAACAGTGGATAAATTGTCTCATTGATTCTTCAAGCTTTTTTGCAGTATGACAGGGCACGTTATCCAGCTGAAAGAGGACAATTGTTTCATGTGATTGTGTACTTGAACTTCAGGAGCCAAAATGATTTCAATGTACAGACTTCCCACAATGCAACATGGCCCAATGTTTTACCCACACCTGGCAAACATTGAAGTAAAAGAAAACATGATTCCTCAAACCAAAACACCTTCTCCCACTGCACCATGGTCCAGTTCTGATGCTCACATGGCCACTGTATGATATTTTGGTGGTGGATACAGGTCAGCATGACTGGTCTGTGGATCTGCAGCCCACAAACTGTATGTTTCTGCATTCTGAATTACAGTAGATCTTCTGACAACAGACCAGGCCGTGTTCCACATGTGCATCAGCGATCCTGTCACAGATTCACCAGTTTTTAATTCCTGCCTTATAGATCCCACTCACTGCCAGGTTTAACTGTATCGAGATAAACAATCGTACTCAGTTCATCTGTCAGTGGTGAAGTGTTCAACAATTCATGAACTAAAGATGTCTGTCACATTACACAAAGACAAGGAAAGCAAAAACATTTATTTGAGAATAAAATATTTCAACCACATAAAATCAACGCAGCACAATATATTGTGGGTCTGCTGATGGATTGTTGTGTTTTGTGGTCTGGTCATGTGGGTTTGATGATGTGTTAGAGGACCTGCAGCGTACCATTCTTGTGTCTGAAGACCTTTCTGCTGTTGCTGTTTTTAAAGTTCTTCTTTACAAGGTTAATTTTTTTTTTTCAGTTTTTCGTATTGTACTTTTGATACTGCAGTTTTGGTATAGGTTTTTTATATTAATTATTTTTTAGGTTGAAGTTTATAGTCATATGTACAAAGTACAGCGTACAGAGCACAATTCTTACTTGAAAACCCTCCCACACAGACAGAACATAGAACATGATACATAGAAGACAAAGTGGTGCAGCAGCAATAAATAAGTCACAGAAGGCTCAGTTGCATAAAGTGAATGTGTACAATTTAAAGTGTCCGTGCATAATGTTAAGTAAGTTACATATTGTAAAGCGTAAATCGATTTACGCGCTGGGGTAGAAACTGTTGTGTGTTGTGCGTGTGTGAATTGTCCTGAGTCTCTTGCTGCTCTTGTTCACTTTCTGCTGCGACTATACAAATTTCCCACTTCTGGGACTAATAAAGAATTATGTTAAGTGATACATAAACTTGTTACTTAACAAAACACCCACCCTGTGTAAATTCCCTGCTGCCCAACTATACACTCATCCCAGGATGTTCTACACACCAGGGGTCCCTGACCTGGCTTCTATCCTGATTCATGACCCTCCCTCAGTATTGAACCTGGGCGTCTGACAGTAATATGATGTCAGGTTGTCGTGTTTCAGTCTTGTTCCTGCCCCACCCAGCAGCATAGAACCGGTCTAACCAGAGCGTGTTTGTATGAACTTCATTTCTCTCTTTTCTGTTCCCCTCCTCAGGCATGTGTAGACCCGCCCTGTCTGAGATCATGTTAGAAAACTGGATTCACTGACTGGTTTTAAAGTTATCTGGTGATCACTAGTTTAAAAATGGTTCTACAAGAAGGATGTTTATATATTATCATAAATTTTGATGCTTGATTCATGTTTTCACTATTTACTAAAACTGTAATTTTCTGAGTTGTGATTGTATATTAAGTTGGTCTTTTATCCGGTGCTCATCTCATGGGTTTCCGTCGTTCTGCTTATTTATGTTCTCACTACTTCAAATATCTTTCTAGAATGGCTTTTGTAAATTTCTTATAATTATTTTAATAAACCACATGCTGAAAATGATATCATGATGCATACATTAAACCATTTATGTAAATGTTTCATCATGAATGTAAATACACAGGACCAGGTGTGAATGTGGACTTTTTTTATTCGGTGTGTCTTTCTAGCTGCAACCTCACATAAAATAGAAAAATTAACAAATGTTCTTGAAATGAGTACAATCGCGCCAGTTTTGGTTAACATAAATAAATTGGGTGTTTAGTCGTTCAGTAAAACATTTGGCCTTCGGTACCAATAAAACTCTAAATGAGCATAGAAACAACTAACTACTTTTTAAAAATTGGTTTCATTAGTTTGGTGATCACCATAAGGGACTTATAAAAAACAGGTTTTCAGTTCAGTAGCATAATTTTATTACACAATGTACATCACACGACCAAACACGTCTAGACCAATAAAATAGGTAAACTAAACCCAACATACCTTCCTCCACACAAAGGCTAAAGAGAATATTTAAATTGAAAAGCTATGTACATCCATAAACTGTATTAAAGTGCAAAGATCCTAATAATTAAGAACCAAAATTAGGAGAATAAACACCCCCAACCCAAATGAGAACTGAGGAACCAGGATGGAAAAAAGTCTGAATGCAGGTTTTACTCTTCTTTTGATAGGTGGAGAAACTGTTCCTAATGATCAACAATCCCACAGGATTTTGGTGCAACAAAAAACTACACAAGACTCCAAATTACAGGTTCCTGTAGGACTGTAGATCAGGAGCAACATTGGATCCAGATTTATATTATGTGACAAGCAACACAATATAAAATTTAAAAGAACAATATAATTATAATTTGATGTACAGGTGAAGGTCCAGGATGGAGTGACTGGCAGTACAAATTATAAGAAATGATCTGCTGTCATTTCTTTTTGTTGCAGTCACCAAACCAGACTCTAATGGAGGGACACTTAGTGGATTTTTTGGCTGCGGTGTAGAACTGGATCAGTAGTTCCTGGCAAACAGAACACGGTTCCTCTATAAGAACATTTGTCTTAAAGACTGAATCTGAACACCATAAAATAAGTTGAAATAACTTACTATGTGACCAGAGGCTCAGCAGATGTTCAAGAGCCATCAGACCCTGTATCAGAGCAAACAGACGCTGGAGGAGACGCTAGATTAACAGAAAATGTTTAGTTTAAAGCACAAACATACAAATTCTAAAGCTACACATAATTCATGTTTTAAAATTAAAAATAAAGTCTTAATATTAAGTAATTTCTGAGATGAGTGTAATACTCACTTCTGGCCTTCTTGTAATCTGTATAAAAGAGAAGAGAAAGTATTTTAGTATTTTACTGATTAGTAGTTTCCCCACATGACACCATGTTTGGTGTAGAAGTTACTGATGTTGTTTGCTGTGTCTCTCACCTGATCTTCTCTTCACAACCATCACAACACCAACAACCACAGCGATGAGAACGAGAGCAGCAACAACCAACCCAGCAACGATGACTGGAACATTATTACATGCAGCACTGATGCCTAGAACATTAATACCTGCAGGAAAAGTAAAAATCACTTTTATACTGGACTGTGTGGGGTGTGTACTGTAATAATACAGTACAATAATACACTATACTGGACTGTGTGGGGTTTGTACAAATAATAATCTTCATTTAGGAACTGTTTAGGAACTGCTGTTGCCAAAACAGCAGTAAAGTAAATCAAATGGTCTGAGTCTAGGTGTACTATTTTGTAATGTTCTTTTTTAGTTGTATTCAGTGTTTAATGTGTATTTTAAACAGCACCAATTAAACTTTCTTCTTTGCCTAATAAATTACATAAAGAACATAATGAGAACAGTCAGTTACTTAAACGTGTCCAGTTTCTGTGTAGGGATGGTATAAATGTGTGTAAAAGGCTTCTGTTGTATTTCTGCTTCTTTAGTTGTGACAGATGTCAGTAACGTTCAAATCAGATCAATGGTCAATAATAGAGGAACAGAAGGGTGAGTTTGGAGGGCATTTATATTCTGTTTTTATTTTACTAATAAAGTAATTTAGCTCTCGTTATCATTATTGTTATTGGCTATTGTGCATAGGATGAAGGAATAAAAGATTGTGTCCTCAGTGAAATTCTCTCCACCACACTTGTTGTAAACTGGTCCTGCACATTTCTATCCAAAGGACATTAAAGCAAGAAGACTGATGATTCTGTCTAGAAGCTTCTGTACCTGGACTGATGGTCCTGATCTTCTTCTCAGTCAGGATCATGTGGATTGGGTCTCCACTCTTGTGTTCCACCACACAGGTGAACTGGTTCTTCTTCCACACATCAGGGGTCACTTTGAGTTCTGCACGTTTCTGGAAGGTTCCGTCATGGTTGGGCAACGTCTCACCAACATCTACATCTTCATGCAGGTCCTGTCCATCTTTCTGCCAGCTGATCTTCACCTTATCAGGGTAGAAACCTGTAGCGCGACAGACCACTGGAGAGGAGGGATCTCTCTGCAGCAGAGACACCTGAGGAGGGACTAGAGACAGGAAGAGAGGAGGGGGACAGGGAGAGAAACAGGACGTCTTCATATCAGCAGATCATCCAACAACCTTCAGATATTTAAATATGTATAAACTTGTAGATGTGTGTATGTTTTGTCTCTCTGTTTTACTGTGTTGTTAGTAAATGTTATTTTTTACGTTTTTTGCTTATTTAATGTATTTGGGAACAATGTTTACAATGCAAATATAAACAACAATATTTTCAGAATTTAATAATAATATATAAACAGTCTCAGCGTTTGTGTTTCTCTTTTTTCGGTGTGCTGCTGTACCTTTTCGCGCCAGAATGATCTTCCCGTAGTCAACATACTTCTTCAGCCAGTCAATACAAGTCCCGATCAGGTAGCTCTTCACCTGATCAGCACAAGCTCCACCCCATCTGTGTTTGGTGATTTCATCCAGTGGAACTAGAGCTACATAAGATGTGCTCTTCAAATCCAGTGAGATAAAATCTGCTCCATCGTAACCAAACTGCTCGTATCCGTATATAGCTCCAGTCACATCATCCAACTCACAGCCAAACATCCGCTGAAAAGTGTGGACTCCTGTAAAGAGAAAGTAAGATGGGGGGGGAGTTTATATCCGTGCCAGTGTGTGTTTTTGTTTATAAATGCTTCTGATATCAAATACATTTCATAGTAAAATCACAACTTATGTTTAGATGCTTTTCTTTCATTTTTCTGTCTTCTAAGTAAAGTCTCATGGGTCTGAAATACTGCTCTCTTAATTAAAGATGGAAACTAAAGTTTTCCCCTCAAATGGGATAAATGTGTGATGTTGAAAAAAAGTTCTCCTTCTCCAGGTGGAGTCAGGACACTTGCGGGTCTCAAGTCGCACGTTTTTGGTCTGATCAAGTTTCTCGGTTCTCCAGAACTCCATCAGTACAAGATCTCCTCTATCACTTCTTCTTCTGCTGGAGGAGTGAAGACCTCCTGCTTCTTCTCTCCTCTCTTCTCTCTTCATGTGTGTGTGTTTGGTGAAGTGTGTGAACCTCGGTACTTTACTGTGTGAGTAACACACACTCCTCTGCCTGCGGAAGTGAAGCTTCAGTGTCGGTTTTCTCCTCGTTTTCTTCAGTTTCTTTGGCGCAGAGACTCAGCAGAAGAACCGATAAAAACCCGGCGAGCACCAGACCCACATGGTACCAGTTTACACCGCGCCTCCACATTTACTTCCTTCCATCCACGCTCACCAGGAACACGGACAGTTTATCCTGGTTTATTCCTTGTTACTTGCTCGTCCTTGTGAAGTTTAGAAGGTTTCTTCACCATTTCTGCACCATGCTGCAGGCGGGACTGTGGACCTGCTGTCCAGGTTTATTCTGCTGCTTGGACAGCGGAGTAAAAATCTGATGCTGGAGCGAAGCTGACAGGATCAGCATCTCCACCTTCTTCTTCTTCTCCTTTATTACAGTAGAGCTGTAACTGCACCTCCATCCTCCGCTTTTCCTGTGGAACTTGTTCCGAGGAGGCTGCAGAAGGACAAGATCCCACAAGAAGATCCCACAGGACGGACAGGAGACTTGGCTGCATCTCCAGCCGTCACGTTCCGACCTTCAGGGCGAACCAGAGTCCGCGCTGCGGTACAGGGTCCGGGTAGAACTTCACCCCGACACGGACTACAGAGGGAGATACAGCGCGCCGTGACCCCCCGACCGAGGAGCGGAACGCGGTGACGTCACTGCGGCTCGGAGCCACGTCATCGGGCACTCGCTTTATAAAGGCGCTTCAATCGCAGTAAAATGATAATTTCGTGCTGTAAATAATTTCATGTTGTAGATAATGTGGTGTTTTAAATAATTTCATGTTGTAGATCTGGACTCGCACAGACTGATCAGATCCGCGTCTCCTAAATTCCCGCGTCATGTCTGTGTTTTGAAGGATCTTGTGGAACAAGAGAACTTCCAGCCTGTAGGGGGTGTTTGAGGAGGGAAAAGAAACGGGAATTTGAAGTGAAAGAAGAGAAGTAAAAATAAAGAGCAGGAACGTGGTTCTGAATGTTCGTCTGTCTCCCGTGAGATTTATTTAAGACGCCAACAGAACAAATTGGCGACGAGGACCAGCGCTTCACTACGAGCCCACCGGCCTTTCCTCCTCATGATCCCGGGTACGACATGGCGGAGGATTTTCGGTAATAAAATGCTGGTGATAAATGCTGCGGGGACACATGGCCGGACGCGAGGAGACGTGCTGTCTGGCTGCATTGTCTGTGTCCCGAGGGACATCTCTTGTTCTACTCTGGAGAAGGTCGGTGGTCTCCTGCAGAAACTCGCGATCTTGTACCAACGGAGGATGAAATGATTCGTGATCAGCTCAGTGAAGACAGAGAGAAGTTATTTACTGGAGGACGATCTTCCATCGCGACGCGGGTAGAAACGCCGATTAAAAATGAGCCGAGATGTCCCCACTCGCGCCTGTACACGACATTACAGCGTGTCGCTTCCACGGGAAGAGCACGACGCGCCCGGCCACGTTACCGGAGGCAGAAGAAGCAGAACAACATGCTGCAGACCTGGAGCCACCAAGCATCTAACTACCGACAAAAAATGTCCAGCTTCTTCAGTGAAGTTCATCTTGCTGAAGTTTGCAGATCCCTCACCAGTGAAGTGAGAGACGTGGTAGTTCCGGAACTTTCTCTGCTCTGTGTGGATCATGTTAAACTTCTGGCTGGAGGTCATGAGAAGGTTACCTGAACTGTTCACACTGAAGCCCTGGAGATAACTGTAGATGCTGGAGCTT
Organism: Denticeps clupeoides; assembly: GCF_900700375.1. Taxonomy (NCBI): domain Eukaryota; kingdom Metazoa; phylum Chordata; class Actinopteri; order Clupeiformes; family Denticipitidae; genus Denticeps; species Denticeps clupeoides. The sequence continues at coordinate 38,317 of NW_021629784.1, read as the reverse complement.
CTGTATTTATTCTTCCGGAAGTAACGTACAAGCGATATTTTACTGACCGCCAACTCCGCAAGTGAATCTGGTCACTTGTGCCAAACGTGAGCTGTCGGTAGTCGGCTGTTTTCAAGCCTTCGCTGCCTCAGCTGGACGCAGCAAAAGAGTTTCAGCCTCTTTCTACGTCGCTAAATCCGGATCATCACTGCTGGGCCTCGACCGGATTAAAACTCCGGATTTCAGCATCACGGGAGGAGAAGTGCAAAATGCTGCAGGGGAGAAAGCAAACGCACAACCAGCTACCCGGCAGAAGCCGTCAGTATACGGTGTTGTTCCCGCTCCATCCTGCCAACTTGGGAGTGAAAGGATTCAAACACGAAGTCCAAGTAAATAGCGAAGTTCAACCAGGACGTCAGAAGTGGAGACGTCTACCATCGAGCGTACGTAAAGAAGCGTCAGAGGAGCTTCGGAGGTGACTGCAAGCAGGTTTAATCGAACAAGTGGAATCTTCTGAATGGCCGAGTCCTCTAGTTGTAGTACGAAGACGCAAAGGTGGACTGCGTTTATGTGTGGACCTTCGAGAACCCAATAAGTCCATAATTATGGATGGCTGTCCACTTCCAATCTTCTATAGTCACCCTCAGCCACAACACTGCCCCCCTCCAACAAGCCCCGCCTCCCAGCAGCCTCCCACAAGCCCCACCATTTCTACCCCATGCTGCAGGTGGGACAGTGGACCCTGTTTTTGACGGTCTGGTGACCAGCAGGAAGCGAGGGGGGCAAATAAAACTTCATCCCGACACGGTCACTTATTCAGAGGCGGGTTCGGGCATAAAGTGTAATAATGACACGTCACCTACACAGACTGTCGCTGTTATATGAGAGATCAGGCAGGTTCAGGTGGTGAAGGACGTAGCTGGATGGTATAAGTGAGTAAGAGAGAAAGGAGATAATTTGTACAGTAAAGGTTACAGATCACGTCCTACTGAAGTTTTGTGTAACTTTCAGTTCAGTTTGTCTGGTAATTTGTATTTTACTCAGACCAAGTGGAGATGAAGCACTGAGTCTTCAGAGAGTCGATTCACCTTCATCTCCCATCATCTCTCAAATCTTCTGATGTTACTTTCAGAGAAATCAAGAAATTGTGCTGCTTATTTCTTGGTTTTTCTACTTTTTCTCTGTGTCAGGGTGGGAATAATTAGTATTTTGCTAAGTGTGTGAATTAATGGCAATTTGTAAATGTTTAATGTAAACAAATACTTGAAATTTGAAGACACATGTATAAAATAATAATGCACAAATTTACTTCCTGGGTGGGATGTAAATGTGGACATAAATGTAAGTGCGTATGGAAACCAGGTGGACTGAGCGTCCTGCTTTAAAACCTTCAGCCTTAATAAGAAGTATAAGCTGGAAAATGATTGCATCAGTTTTCTGTATTCTGTGACATGAAGGTCGGTGGAGAAGTTCGTGAGAACTGAAGAAGAATCTTTAACAGATGAGGACTTCAAGTGGACAAATGACATTACTGCACTATAATTTACTCAAATTTTCATGTGGGTTTGTAGTTTCTAAGAATTAAACGTCTGATAGAAAAGACTCAGGACTTGACCGCATCAGCCACAGCAAATCAAACAAAATAAACGTTCTGGATCATTTCTTGTTAGCCGACAAAAACCTAGTTTCCCTATATTAATAAGGTAATAACTTTTATATTCAGTTGTATTTCTCTTATTTTAAATTGTCAGAACAACAGTTAGAAAACTGATTTGTAAGAGTTTAGTTTTTTTTATTATTATCTTGACTTGTATCATGAAACTTTGATAAACTAAAAATGACTGCATTCGAACTATATGTAGATTAAATAAGATATTTAACTAATGACCAAGATAATTATTATTTAAAACCAGGATTAGATTTCTACTCACCGCTTGAATGGTTAAAACGCTGCATCAGGGTACCAATATCGACTTTGAATCCGGCTTCAGTTCCCTGAATATTCAGTGTTTCACTGTTCCAGTATTCTGGTCCTTCATTATTCTTGATCCAGTCCACCTTGGGAATCATCTGCCTGATGTTACTGTCATAGTAAACAAACTGCTGTCCATCCACCAGACCAACATCAGTGAATTCTGGGACATTAATTCCCCGCGTCACTCCAGTGTAGAAATACTGCAGGGAATGAGAACCTGTAAATAAATATTAAACACAACAAAAATAATTAATAAAAATATAGAAAATATCTCTCTCTCAAATAGACTCTGAAGTGGATGAATCTAACAACTAAATAAGATTCATGATATTAAAACGCAAGACGATACTATAAAATTTCTAGTAAAAAGTCGGGATAAAATGTTGTTTGTACCGCGTACCTCCAGAAACAAGATGAACGCTGATTATGAAAAGCAGAGCTGCAGCCTTCATGTTGGAGTTTATTCCAGCAGCGAGATGAACCCGGACAGGAATTTAAGTGACTTGATTCCCCGCCGTCCGGAGTTTTTATATCTGAGAATCTGAACCAATAGAATCACGCAGCAGGTCTGACGTCACTTAAAACCAGGAAGAACAGCAGAGTCTGGGGTTTAGTCTCGAAACTGAAAGCAACGTCCTGAACAAAGCTGGTCACTTTCAAACACTTTATAACATGATATTTTATACCCTGTATTATTGTCCATTTTGTGTATTTCGTTAAACCCAATTAATGCAAAACTAAATTCCAGTTTGAATTAAGGGGGTCGTGGAGCAAACATGTCTTTTCAAATCTGTAAAGTGTGGCACATAATAAACAATATCTTAAAATATCTTGATAATCTGTTGTTGCAGGACATGGTCTTTTTCTACACTAATTACTGTACTGAATTCACTGCATCTATTACATAAAAAAAATAATCTGAATAAATTGATACCTAAACATGTATCTGTTTGGATGTCCATTTTGTCGCAATGCCTTATTATTTTATTTAATTTGAATACGCATGTGCTAAATGAGTCGGTTGGATGTTGCTTTTCTACAGGGAGTGCAGAATTATTAGGCAAATGAGTATTTTGTCCACATCATCCTCTTCATGCATGTTGTCTTACTCCAAGCTGTATAGGCTCGAAAGCCTACTACCAATTAAGCATATTAGGTGATGTGCATCTCTGTAATGAGAAGGGGTGTGGTCTAATGACATCAACACCCTATATCAGGTGTGCAGAATTATTAGGCAACTTCCTTTCCTTTGGAAAAATGGGTCAAAAGAAGGACTTGACAGGCTCAGAAAAGTCAAAAATAGTGAGATATCTTGCAGAGGGATGCAGCACTCTTAAAATTGCAAAGCTTCTGAAGCGTGATCATCGAACAATCAAGCGTTTCATTCAAAATAGTCAACAGGGTCGCAAGAAGCGTGTGGAAAAACCAAGGCGCAAAATAACTGCCCATGAACTGAGAAAAGTCAAGCGTGCAGCTGCCAAGATGCCACTTGCCACCAGTTTGGCCATATTTCAGAGCTGCAACATCACTGGAGTGCCCAAAAGCACAAGGTGTGCAATACTCAGAGACATTGCCAAGGTAAGAAAGGCTGAAAGACGACCACCACTGAACAAGACACACAAGCCGAAACGTCAAGACTGGGCCAAGAAATATTTCAAGACAGATTTTTCTAAGGTTTTATGGACTGATGAAATGAGAGTGAGTCTTGATGGGCCAGATGGATGGGCCCGTGGCTGGATTGGTAAAGGGCAGAGAGCTCCAGTCCGACTCAGACGCCAGCAAGGTGGAGATGGAGTACTGGTTTGGGCTGGTATCATCAAAGATGAGCTTGTGGGGCCTTTTCGGGTTGAGGATGGAGTCAAGCTCAACTCCCAGTCCTACTGCCAGTTTCTGGAAGACACCTTCTTCAAGCAGTGGTACAGGAAGAAGTCTGCATCCTTCAAGAAAAACATGATTTTCATGCAGGACAATGCTCCATCACACGCGTCCAAGTACTCCACAGCGTGGCTGGCAAGAAAGGGTATAAAAGAAGAAAAACTAATGACATGGCCTCCTTGTTCACCTGATCTGAACCCCATTGAGAACCTGTGGTCCATCATCAAATGTGAGATTTACAAGGAGGGAAAACAGTACACCTCTCTGAACAGTGTCTGGAAGGCTGTGGTTGCTGCTGCACGCAATGTTGATGGTGAACAGATCAAAACACTGACAGAATCCATGGATGGCAGGCTTTTGAGTATCCTTGCAAAGAAAGGTGGCTATATTGGTCGCTGATTTGTTTTTGTTTTGTTTTCGAATGTCAGAAATGTATATTTGTGAATGTGAAGATGTTATATTGGTTTCACTGGTAAAAATAAATAATTGAAATGGGTATATATTTGTTTTTTGTTAAGTTGCCTAATAATTATGCACAGTAATAGTCACCTGCACACACAGATATCCCCTTAAAATTGCTCAAAATAAAAACAAACTAAAAACTACTTCCAAAAACATTCAGCTTTGATATTAATGAGTTTTTGGGTTCATTGAGAACATGGTTGTTGTTCAATAATAAAATTATTCCTCAAAAATACAACTTGCCTAATAATTCTGCATTCCCTGTAAGTAATGCATTTTGATGCTCATGTTGCATCCGAGGTTCCTGAAAGCAGTCAATATGTTCGTGACAAGTTCCGCGTAGTTAAGGGCCTTATTGTTGCCCAGAAAGTTTTTCACCACCATAACAAAAGCCTTCCACGCTTCCAGCTCCACTTCGTTCATTGACTTTTCGAACTGAGGATCTGTGATGAGCTGACGGATTTGAGGACCGTCAAAGATGCCAGGCTTTGTCCAATACTTTGGTGAACTGCTTAATCAAACCAAGTTTGATGTGCAGTGGTGGGAAGAGTATCTTATCTCTGTCCACCAGAGGGTTGTTGATGACGTTCTCTGCTCTGCAAGGCACCAATTCCTTCTGTTCAGGCCAGTCCTTCTGTATGTAATGATGAGTTCTGTCCCTACTGTCCCACATGCAAAGGAAGCAGGGGTACTTGGTAAACCCTGACTGTCCCAACAAAAAGTTCACCATCTTTAAGTCAACACAAATATACCAGTGATGCTGATCATAGCAAATGTACTTCACTGCTTCATACTTCTCCTTCAGTGTAGTCGAGTGTGCGAGGGGTACAGAGGCATAGAGGTTGCCATTGTGCAGCAAACACATTGTGCAGCAAACACATTTCAGTTGCCATTGTGCAGCAAACACATTGCTTGCTGCTGTCAATGAACAGTCTCCAATCTGTGGGTTCGTATTGTGGCACTCCAAGCTTCTATAGAAGTTGTGCAATATCTGAACAGTACACCAAATCCTTCTCTTGAGAGAAATAACATAGGTAGTCTTGATGTCTGTTGCTGTAGAATGTGATGCGAACGCTGTCTGAGAGTAAGTTTTTGTCCTTTAGTCTGGATGCTAATAGTTCGGCAGATGATTTTGACAAGCTGAGATCACGAACTAGATCATTAAGCTCCATTTGAGAGAAAAGCTTTGGCGCACCGCTTTCATCAACCAAATATTCTTCTTCATTTTCTTCAACACTGGAAGAGTCTTGGTCGCTAATTACAGGAAGTTCTGCAAAGACAGGTATTGGGATTTCATCACAATGAGCTACAGGACGACGTGCTGATTCAAGATCAGGATATGTCAGGTTGTTCCGTTTTTTTCTGTTTATCCCAGTCACATCAATAGCGTAAAAGTAGCAATCAGTGTCATGGTTTCTCGGCTCCCCCGAGACCATGGGTATTCCAAACTTCAGACAACTCTTATGACCCTTGGTCCACAGATACTCAGTGCAGTTTTTGCATACCATGTGTGGTGCCCAAGCTTTGTCTTGGTCACCTAGTGCCATACTGAAATAAGCAAGGTATGCACGCTTTACAAAACTTGTGATTGGTTTCCTGTTATGAACAAGATTGTATTCGCCGCAAATGTAACAGAAGACATCAGGCTTATTTCTGCAAGATCTTCTTAATGATGCCATCTCATTAACTTTGAAACTCTAAATAACAATATTTGTAATATGCAGCAACAAAATTTTAAGTATAGGCCTATAAATGAGAAACCCACACGCACGCACACAATGTAGTTTACGTAATGCTTTGCATGGCATCAGTTTATTTAATTTCAACAATAGATAAAAAAGTTGACATGGTAGTGCAAAACCAATGTGATTTTTGGATTTAGTGCATTAAAATTATCCTAGATCAGCTATAAAAAGTTAGACCTCTTTTTCACTGTTGACCAGTGTTATTATTGCCTATTGAGAATATAACCTAAAATTTTAAGATGGAAGTATGAAAGATCTTTAACTGTGTCCTTAGAACCATACAGTGAAATGTTCTCCACCACACTGTTATAACCTGGTTCTATAAACACTTCTTCCCACAATCCTGAGGTACAAGCAGGACCACACAGGAGTGAATCATCACCTCACAACATGGACCCTGGACCACCTCACCAACTGACAACAGTACGTGAGAACTCAGGGCTGTGTGTTGGACCATGTGGTCTGCAGTACGGGGGCCCCACAGGGAACGGTTCTGGCCACGTTCCTCTTCACTATCTACACTGCAGACTTCACTCTGTGACTTTGTGGTGGCCATCTTTTATGGTGTGGTCTGCTGGGAAGGCAGATTCGGGTCTTTTCTGCCAACCGCTGCCAGACTCTACAACAGCTGACCACACAAACCCACACATCCATTACACCATCTCAATTTCTCTTAAGTGCAATATGTGTATATTTATCCTCTCTGTACATATGTAAAATCTCACAAATATACATTTTATGTATATACTGACATATTTTTTATTTTTACAACTCGACATAGTGTCTGTGCTATTGTTTTTTGGAGCTCTTATCTTGTCCACTTCCTTCAGTGACAATGTAAATTACCCACTTGTGGGACAAATAAAGGATCATGTTATCTTAAATTATCTTATCTTATCTTACTTCTATCAAAAGGACTTTAAAGCAAGAAGAGTGATGTTTATATCTAGATGCTCCTGTAAAGATGATCCTGATCTTCATCTCAGACAGGGTCATTTGGATTGGGTCTCCACTCCATTCACTCCACCACACAGGGGAACTGGTTCTTCTTCCACACATCAGGGGTCACTTTGAGTTCAGCACAGGCTCCGTCATGGTTGGACAACATCTCACCAACATCTACATCTTCATGCAGGTCCTGTCCATCTTTCTGTCAGCTGATCTTCACCTAATCAGGGTAGAAACCTGTAGCGTGACAGATCACTGGAGAGGAGGAGTCTGTCTGCAGCAGAGACACCTGAGGAGGGACTAGAGACAGGAAGAGAGGAGGGGAACAGGGAGAGAAGTCCAGTGAGATAAAATTTGCTCCATCAAAACCAAACTGACTGTACCATCTGTAGATCCAGTCTCATCATTCAATTCACAGCCGTACATCCACTGAAAAGTGTGGATTTATGTAAAGAGAGAGAACATTTTATTATTGTTTGTATATCTAAAATATAAAATTAGAAAAATTCATAAAATGTTTTATATATTTCAACCATGTATTGATAAATAAATTAATGACAAAATAAATTATCTAATGAAGACTTCTATAAATCTTCATGCTACCACGTGAAAGAGAAATTATTTTAAAAAGCAACAGTTTCATGTTTTTCTGTAGTTTGCAACAGAAAAAATAAAAAGATCAGGTCAGACATCTCCAGTTCATTTCAGGACTGGAGGAGGAACCCCAGCAGTAAAACCTGCTGCAGTATCCTGTGATCGAACACAGTAACAAAACAGTGATGATCAGCTGCTTGAAGTTATAAAATGATTCTTTTATTTTGTAGGATAATATAATGTAACAGTGAGAAACACTGGAAATTTGTAGAAAATTGAAGTGAACAAAGTGCAGTGATTGTCATTGTGAAACACTGCAACACAGCACGTGGTGCACACAACGAAATGTGTCCTCTGCTTTAACCAATCACCTTAGTGAGCAGTGTGGTACTGGTCTCAGGGATTATTCTGCCCTGTGGCTGGGAGACCAGGATCTGCGTCTGGTCCTGCAGGAGGGTCTCCGTAGAATCTTTTGCAGTGGCTGGCGTGGATTCATGTCGCCCTTTCCGATCAAATTCAAATTCAAATTTTATTTGTCACATACACAGTCATACTGTCAGGATTGCCTGCAGCTGGGCTCCACACCTGACTCCAATCCTGACGCCCCATAAATGCCAGGCATGAACTTGACTTCCGTGAGTGAATGTTTTTATGTTTTGAATTGCCACACGCCTGCGGGTTTGTTTATGTTCTTTATTTAAGTTAAATTGTTTTCGGCCACCGAGCCGCGTTTATTTGTTTATTGTTTGTTTTATAATAAAAAAAAAAAAACGTTCCCAGCATGTCACACCTCTGCACTTCCTTCCCCCGTAAGTCTGTAGACGTGACATCTTTTTTGTTTTCTAATTGAATTGACATATTTTTAATGAGTAAAACAAAATCCCTTCTAGCAGGTTGCCCTCTGACTGCCATCTGGCCTCCACAACTAATACAGAATGTAGCAGCAGCTTCCCAAATTGTCCCACTCCACCCCACTGCTACACACCCTACACTAGGCTACCCCCCTCCCAGCATCAGATTCAAAATACTGATGCTGGCCTACAAAGCCAAACATGGAGTAGCCCCATCCTACCTCACAGCCCTTATTACACCTCGCACTGCACCTCGTATACTCCGAGCCTCCAGTACTGCTCGCCTGGTCCCTCCATCTCTGAAGGTACGAGGAAGACACTCATCTAGATTCTTCTCTGTCTTGGCCCCTCGGTGGTGGAAAGATCTTACCCTTTTGGGTAAGAACAGCACAGTCGCACAGTATTTTCAAATGGCATCTTAAGATCTTCCTCTTTAGAGAATACTTAAGCTAACTTGTAACTTTCTTATAGTCTGACATATGCAAGAAAAACGTATAACATGAAAGCATGAAGTGTGTCTGCCTGTACTAGCTGTAAACATAAATGTAAATATCATGTGTAATTCAATTAAATTAACTCAAAACCAAGCATCATTATATTTAATCGATAATTTTGCATGTAATGTGTTGCCTAAATTTTTCTGAGTAGATTCATTTATTTACTGTATTCTTTACGATAAAAATTCTAATGAGTTGATGTAAAAAAAAAAAAAAAGTTTAATACAGCAGCAAATTAATTAAATGTTGGTATATAATATTTAGAATTCATGAATACTTGTGTTTTCCCATCATACCACTATCTAAATCGTTCCATGTCTAAACCTTCTAATCACGTCCTGACGTTGTAAACAAATAAAAAAAAAACTACAATTTGACCACAACAAACAGGATGAATGCCTACAGTATATTTGTATTTTTTTAACCTTCTGATGCTGAAGGGCTTCACTGTTCGTATATTTACTATGTGTATGATTGACACACACACACACACACACACACACACACACACACACACACAAAAACAGACTTTTTCTTTTCCTTGCTAAAATAAAACTAATCGTCACGCTGTTTTATGAACAAGCCAGAGGTATTTCATTTATGGTTTTCAGATGATATGACACACAAAACGTTAATAAACTCACATGTTTATTTAGTTGAACCATACACAGACTTTTGTTTATCAAACTGATATATTTATGAACATGAACATTTTTTTTTTCAAGATTCTTTTCAGAAAATAAAATCCTACATTTATTAACAATGTTAATTTCCTCTGAAACTATCCCAGCTTGTGACCGCTCCTCATTGGCAGTAACAAGGTCTTCACCACCCAGCAGATAACCAACTACTATTTAGTGCTCGCTTGAAACTGATGTTTGCAAAAATGACCATTGTTGGTGGTTTACGACCCCTCATATCAATGACACAGACCCACAGTTCACACACCCTTAGACTATCTTTTAAAAATAGAAACCTTGTTTTTCACTCAAGGATTTACTCAACCTATTGTTTCAGTGTTAAACACATACTAAACACAATACTAATTTTAATACAATGCAAACACTATTCATATACTTACTGAATATGGTATCCCATCAGTCATTTTCCAAGAGATACATCACATAATGGTATGTAGGAAGCATCACACCATTGACACAGGACATAACCTGTTCACACACACACACACACACACACACACAAACAGACTTTTCCATGCTAAAATAAAACTAATCATAATGCTGATTTATGAACAAACCTTTCTCCAAAGGTGTCTCATCTATGGTTTTCAGATGATATGCCACACAAAAACTAATCATAACACTGTTTTATGAACAAACCGTTCTCCAAAGGTGTCTCATCTTTGGTTTTCAGAAGATATGCTGCACAAAAACGTTAACAAACTATAATTTCTATTTAATTGAACCACACACAGACTTCTGTTTATCAAACTGATATATTTATGAACATTGAAAAAACTTTTCAACATTCTTTTTAACCATGTTTTTCCACTATGGATTATGTAAGATAATATTGAAAAATATACCTACACACTTTCTAACCACTTTTTAATATAGTTCACATCAGACATATATATATTTTAGACATGATTTTTAATATTATTATCAAGTAACTTCAAATAAATTTCTCATGTTAACAATTTCATATTTTCTGAAATCGTATCAAGGGGTGTGATTTTTAGGGAAGTTTCATTTATTTGTATATTTTTTCTACAGTATATTTGTATTTTTTTTATCCTTCTGATGCTGAAGTGCTTCATTGTTTGTAGATTTTCTATCTGTATGATTGATTCTCGCTGGTCATATTATTAGGTAGACCTCGTTAGTACTCGGGTGGACCACCTTATGCCTTTAAAACCACATTATTCTTCATGGCATAGCCTCAAAAAGGTGTGGAAATATTCCTCAGATATATTGGTCCATACAGACATGATAGCATCATGTAGCTGCGGCAGATTTGTCTGCTGGTTGTCTATGATATCTGAAGCCAATATCCGAAGGTGTTCTGTTTAGTAGTTTCCCCACATGACACCATGTCTGGTGTAGAAGTTACTGATGTTGTTTGCTGTGTCTCTCACCTGATCTTCTCTTCACAACCATCACAACACCAACAACCACAGCGATGAGAACGAGAGCAGCAACCACCGACCCAGCAACGATGCCTGGAACATTATTACCTGCAGGAAAAGATAAGTGTAAATTACTTTTATACTGGACTGTGTGGAGTGTGTACTGTAATAATACAGTACAATAATACAGTATACTGGAATGTGTACTGGGTCAATATTAACATGTATTAATAATAATAATCTTCGTTGGGCCACCTGAATTTGACAAATTCTTGCCAAAATAGCAGTACTTTAAATTCAATAGTGAAGTCTGAGTCTAGGTGTAATATTATTGTAATATTCTTTTTTTGTCTTATTCTTACATGTGTCACTTTAAGAATTCATCTATGTTTTGTGTTTTAAAATTTTCTGTTTAGGGGGGTTGGTGGACATGTGTGTAATAAAAATAACATTTAAGTTAAATAAATGGTCAATAATGGAGGCATAGAAGGGGTGAGTTTAGATCGGGGGGGAAACTGTCCCGTTTATCTTTTTAATCCAGCTCACCAAAGATTTGTTAGGATTGCCGAAATAAAATCATAATTATGAATGTGTTTCTTAGAACTTGTCCTGTAATGCCCGGCGTTCCCGGTGGTGTGTTAGGTGCAGATGGAGCTGAAAATCTTTGCCTGAACCAGACAGGTTTTTACACTGACTTGCACAGTAAATGAGAGGTCAGGTGATTCGTTTCGACCAGCAAGAAAGATGGAAAAATGGTGAGAAGGTACAGAGTTGAAATGGACTGTCGATTAGATTTTTGATTAACTTTTTTTTTAAAAACTTTGACCGTGATGTTAATAGATGTATAAACGACACATTGTTGAGGTTCACATTTGAAGCACCCAGCTTCATTCTGGCTTGAATAAGAGCTATTTAATTGTGTCCTCAGCACCAAACAGTGAAATGTTCTCCACCACACTTTATTATAAACTGGTTCTATAAACACTTCTAACAAAGAGACTTTAAAGCAAGAAGACTGATGATTCTGTCCGGTACCTGCCCTGTTGGTCCTGATCTTCTCCTCAGTCAGGATTATGTGGATCGGGTCTCCACTGGTTCTTCTTCCACACATCAGGGGTCACTTTGAGTTCTGCACATTTCTGGAAGGTTCCATCATGGTTGGACAACGTCTCACCAACATCTACATCTTCATGCGGGTCCTGTCCATCTTTCTGCCAGCTGATCATCACCTTCTCAGGGTAGAAACCTGTAGCGTGACAGACCACTGGAGAGGAGGGGACTGTCTGCAGCAGAGACACCTGAGGAGGGACTAGAGGCAGGAAGAGAGGAGAGGAACAGGGAGAGAAACAGGACGTCTTCATATCAGAAGATCATGTTGTTACTGTGTTGTTGGTAAATGTTATTCTTTACATTATCACATCTACTGGATGTTTTTTTGCTTATTTACTGTGTTTGAGAACAATGTTTACAATGCAAATGTAAAAAATGTTAAGAATATTTTAATCTTAATAATAAAACAAACAGTTTCAGTGTTTGTGTTTCTTGTTGTTCTGTGTGCTGCTACAAGTCTGGGTCAGGTAGTTCTTCCAGTACTCAGCAGCAGCTCCATCCCATTCCTGTTTGGTGATTAAAGCCTGTTGAACTGAAGCAACTGTAACGAATTAGCTCAAGAGGAAATATCTATAATTAATTATAACTGGTTATAATTAATAATAAACATTTAGATTAGATTTTGGGATAAACTGTAGCAGAATTAATGTTACAATTACTTGATCTGTCCGTCCACGGAGCAGATAATATAATTATTTATCAATTCTGGGAACGATTATCCCCCCTTTTGCCAGGAAAGGTAGCTTTCCCACTCTGCGTGCTAGCAGTAATTTAGCATGTAGCTTAAAGGGTCAAACGTTCAGTGACTCCAGATGTGCGCAGCACACAGAAACAAACGATTGTGAATTTAGAGAATTTAATAAACACGACTATAGCTAACATAAAACAATTAGACAAACATATACATACAGGGTAAAGGAAAGTGATGAAAAGAGAATGGCAGTATTACACATCAATTAACCACAGCCTAATGAGAATCGTCAGAGAATTCTTAAGTTCACCTTAAAAAGGGGTTTAAACGTGCATCTAAATAGTAACTTGCATTGGTCCTTGTTCATGCAAAAGAGTCCTGATGTGGTAGGGTCACGATCCTCAACTTTTAGATCTTGAGCTGGAAGTCCTCCTTGAAGGTAAACTTGCCAAAGAGTAACAAAGTGTTGAAAAAGTGTCTCGGGAGGGAGAAGAGAAGTTCTGAGCAATGCTTGCCTGTGTGACGCTCTTTTTGATGCTTTCTGGCACGCCCATCATGTGGCCTGAAAGGCCAATCACAAGTGTGGCATTTTGGCGGGAGAAGTTCCCTTTGTCTGGGTTTACGACTGACCGGAATTTTTATGGCTGGCCCAGAGAGAAACTGTAGTTCGTTGCAGTTACAATTTCTACCTTATAGAAATTGTATGATGTATTTTGTGATCACATGGTATGCGTCACTGTTTCAGTAGTAAAGAGATGTTCCTTCTGATACCAAGAAAGGGACCATTAGGAAGTAGGAAAGTGGAAATACACTTATACACTTAATTATAGGTAATTAGAGTTTACCTAATGCACAATAGAAAGTTGTAACTAGTATAATTCATACAAGGGAACGTACACACAACGCGTGCATATACGGGATCCACTTATAATCACATATTCCTAGCACAAGATACAGACAATGCATTTAAGTGTGTGCGTGATTGTGTATTGCAAAGGTGGGGCCAGGCAGGAGGTCTTTATGGAATGCTTTGAAGCTTGGAACCCCCATGAGCAGTTTGCAGACCCAGTCTGTTTAGCATCATGTTTGTGACAGTGGGGGAAGACGGGACGATCAGGCTGAGGGTCCAGGTTTGTAATTTGTATGTAAATGTCAAAGGTTAAAAGGTTCTTTGAAGATCAACCATCTGTGATCCTACGCAGACGCTACACAACCCAAGATGTGCTCCTCAAATCCAGTGAAATAAAATCTGCTCCATCGTAACCAAACTTGACCAAGTATCCATCTGTAGCTCCAGTCTCATCATCCCACTGACAGCTGAAAAGTGTGGATTCCTGTAAAGAGAGTTTTAGAGAGTTTTATTATTATTATTGTTTTGCATTCATCTGCCTTGCATTAATCATACTGGAAAATGTTGTGTTTTTTAACTATGTATTGATAAAAAGATGGGACCAACCTCTGTCGATTATTGGAAGTAACATTACACCTGCAGGCTGAAACTGGCACTCAGCTGCTCTGCTTTTCTCCTGTTTGTGAAGTTTGGTGAAACTCAGGGGTCGTGGTTTGTGCTTTTGTTATTTTTATTTCTATATGCTTGTTTGTCTTTTGATTTATTGAAATGGGTTCTTCCTCTTCTTTTTGTGTCTTTACAAATTTAGACCCTTTTTCGCTGGAATCTGTTAGATTGTAGACCCCTTTAGTGAAAAATCTAGAAACTTTTAAATCAAGTCTTATCTGCTTAAAATGTGACATTGTTTTGCAGGTTGACCTGGAGAAAACGAGAGAAACACATTTCGTCACTTTAAAGTTCCTCTCTTAGTTATTATTCATAAAGCAAAAGGCTGAAGCTTAGATGTCATCACCAAACTATTTCCAGGGCAGCTCTCTTCTCCTTCTCTAGACACACAACATCTCACAGCAGTGAGACAAAACAGACAATTGGGCTGAATTTGGACATTTTCACTCCCTTGAATGTCTGTGTGTTTAGTTATTTTGAGGGGAAGCAAATTCACACAAATTCAAATTTACTTAGTTATGACAACTCTTTTTTTTTTTTTTTCCTTTTTTCTAATTGAATTTACAAATTTTTAATGAGTAACAAAACTCTCTTCTAGCAGGTCTGCCTCTGACTGCCATCTGGCCTCTACAACTAAGAAGAATGCAGCAGCATATTCCCAAATTGTCCCACAATTTGTCCCTCCGAGCCTCCAGTACTGCTCGCCTGGTCCCTACATCCGGTAAGAGGTACGAGGAAGACACTCATCTAGATTCTTCTCTGTCTTGGCCCCTCAGTGGTGGAATGAACTTACCCTCTTGGGTAAGAACAGCACAGTCGCTGAGTATTTTCAAATGGCAACTTAAGACCTTCCTCTTTAGAGAATACTTAGACTAACTTGTAACTTTCTTATAGTCTGATTTATGCAAGAAAAACATGTGTGTAATGTGTTGCATACATTTTTCTGAGTAGATTCATTTATTTACTGTATTTTTTCAGTTAAAATTCTAATGAGTTGCTGTAAAAAGTAAAAGAAGTTTAATACAGCAGCAAATTAATTAAAAGGTGATATATAATATTTATAATTCATGAATACTTTTTCCCATCATACCACTTTCAAAACCATTCCTCGTCTAAACCCTCTAATCACGTCCTAACGTCGTAAAACAAATGTAAAAAAAAAAAAATGACATTTACCACATTAACTGACCACAACAAACAGGATGAATGATGATTATTAAATTGTTCGTATCGGAATGAAGCTAAACCACAATTATAACCATTTTTACAAAAGCAGCATTCAGAAATATAGTCTATTACAGCTCATTAAAAGTCACATAGTGGTTGTCACTGGGTGGGGCCGT
The DNA here is from genome assembly GCF_900700375.1 of Denticeps clupeoides. Taxonomy (NCBI): domain Eukaryota; kingdom Metazoa; phylum Chordata; class Actinopteri; order Clupeiformes; family Denticipitidae; genus Denticeps; species Denticeps clupeoides. The sequence goes on along the minus strand of NW_021629784.1, from coordinate 22,642 downwards.
GGTGGTGTTAGATATGCAGAGGATGAAGGTAATTTAGTCAATTATATAGTTAGTTACCAGGGGGGTAAATGTGGGGGCACCAGAGGCATCATACCAGCCGTGAGGAACTTTGAGGCAAGTCACCTTCTGTCCAGGGAAGTGACCTTCTCTCCAGGGAAGTCACCGCTTTTAACCTGGACTTTGTTGGGATGAATGTGCATGAGTGTGTGAGAGAGTTAGGAATTTAAGATCTGGATTATTTGGGATCGGGGTTAGTTGGAAAACTGGGAATATTTATATTGGTGTGTGTGGTTTTTGCTGTTTAAAAAGCTTCTGCTTTACCTACATTTGCCACTATATATATCAGTGGCTGTGCAGTTTGAGTGTGTTTTTTACAGTGTCTTTTTTTTTGGTGAGACTGCCCCACCCAGCAGCATAGAACCGGTCTAACCTGAGCTGACTTACATGAACATTATTCCTGTCCTTTCTGTTTGCCTCCTCTGACATGGGTGAACCTGTCCTTTCTGAAACCAAGTTATAAAACGGGATTCACTCACTCAGACCTGTAATCTGATGTTCACTAGTTTGTAAATGGTTTTACAGGAATGACGTTTATATATTGTTATTATGATCAATATTTGATGCTTGATTCATGTTTACTGTTGTGCTTGTCTGAGTGATGATTGTAAATTAGAGTAGGACTTTTATCCATAAGGACTTATGGGTGATTTATGGGTTCAATAAAAGACGTGGCCTTCTGTATATGTCAAATATCAAAAATCTCAAAATGCATGTTCTAAGAGTGAAGAAACAAATAAACCGTTTTTAAATTTTCCATTGTCTTAAAAGTAAAAAGTTTGTGTTTTGTTGCTCAGTGTAAGGGACCAAACAGTCAGGCAAAAATACACTGGATTTTCAGTTCAAATGACAAACATAATACATCACACAGTGTCCAGCGCATGTCTGGGCCAACTAAAAATTGTCAACTAAACACAACTAACTCAAAAATCAAGTAATCAACTAAACACAACTAACCTTCTTCCACACAAAGACAATGGTTATATAATTCTATACCACTGTCAGGTTGGTATATAACGCACTAGTGGCTGGTGTGGGACGCTCCGTGTGTTGGGAGCATGTTGGACCGACCTCAGGATACTCAGGATAGCTGGCGTGGTTGGTGGTCTTCAATAACAGGAGAGACTCCTAATAAAGCACCACACATTCTATATACATGTTCACCAAGAAAGCCCATGGAGATCAGGAAGTAGATTAAGGGGTATATCTGTGTATCTGCTCTATATTTTACTTTGCACATTACTACAATGTTCACACTTCAGATTAGTTTTGAATTAAAATCTTAAAAGTGCTGATTTCTTAAATCTTCACCAGGAACAACTAAGGATCTGATCACCATCACAGCTCTACTCTGCACTGAAGGCTCTCTGGCATCACAGATTTGCCTGTTTTTCTTTGCTGGGCGGAGTCAGTGCATAGAACTGACCACGCCCCTGATGACTTCCTCCATTATGGATCTGGGGATAGAAGCCCCTCTGGTTCTCTATTCACTCCTTGTATTGATATACACATTGTTCTGAGAGACCACAGGTTTTAATTAATTTTGTTTTTATGAATATTTTTCTTTAATTCATCTATGTGTTGCTTTTCCCTCTTTGTTTCACTTTGTGTAACAAGAAGTGATGTTAAATACATGCTGCACAGAGCCGACTGGAGGACCCAGACTCAAAGCCCCAGCTTTCAACTTTGCACCCATCAGTTTCATGTACTGATGCAATCACAGTGATTTTAGTAAAAGTTTATTCACTTTCCACCCCAGCAGCGCACAATGGCCAAGTTATAGCTGTGAGATGCATCCTTTTTCACAGCTTTGGAGCAGGAGGAGTGCGGTGCTGCGCATGCATGTTGGACATGTCTTAAGGTAGAAGCCTGATAAAGTGCAATCCAGTTACATGACAAAACCAGTTATCCAGAGCATCCCACCTCCTCATTTCCCGCCTCTGTTGCCACCATGTGCCCCCTTCACATTTCTGTCTGTCCCCTCATATATGCCCGTCTAGAACCGTCCCTGCTGTGTGTTTCTCTGAGCTGTTCTTTGAGCTGCTGTACCTTTTCTCTCCAGACTGATCTTCTACTGATCTTCCCGTAGTAAACGTACTTCTTAAGTCCTTTTCCAGGTACTTCTTCCAGTAATTAGATTCATTGCATTTTGTTTCAGCCTGTGCGCTCATAATAATTCAATCAATGTTTTTCATATCCAGTCTCATCATCCCACAGACAGCCATACCACTGCTGTAAAGTGTAGAAAACTTAATAAAAAAAAATTAATAAAGAAGCTCTATGATCATCATTTGTTTAAATGTTTGTTTTCTGCTTTGCACTTATGTCACTTTGAGTTCACGTTTGTAATGTAAATAACTGTGTGTTTGTGAAGGTTTATGTTGGTTCATGTTATCTGTAATTAAATATACTACTCATAATAAGTATATTGTTATTTACATGGGTGCTTTTCCTATGTCCTCAGAATTTTAATGAAATAAGTTCCCTTTGTTATTATTAATGATGTATGAGAAGAAACACCATTTTCATTTCATTTAATATTTATTAGCCCAAAAATGTAGACAATAACAGGGATAGCCCCAAATAACAAAAATTGACAATGTCAGTAGCGGGTGTTTCCACCATTTGCCGCAATGACAGCTTGACAGCGACGTCTCATGCTCCTGGAATGAATTACTGACAATACCAGCTGAAAATTGTTGTAATTGATGCCACATAGAGAAAGGTCTCTTGGTATTGGCCCAATATACATGGAAACACTAAATTAGATGTGTCTATCTCCCCAATTCAATTGCCTTCCTATCTCAAGAATGTGTGAAGTGAAACAAACACCGTATATATGACATGCACTAAGTCTCTCACAATATCCCTAACTCTTCATCTTCAGCTGTCTGATCAGAACTTGTCCAGAAGACATTTTTTATGTTTATTGGCAGATCTTCTCCAGACAGGAGTAAAGTCTAAATAAACTTTTATTTTATTTTATTTATTATACTGGGATTATTTTTTTAGGGATTCAAGCAGTTAGATAAAGTCCGCAGCAAAGATTAAGTTGCTCATACAGGGAACTCTTTCTAAAATTGTGCATGTGTATGCGTGTGCCCCAGCTATGTGCAAATAGCCCCACTGCTTTGTGGGTAACCCTACTGAGGAAAGGCTAAGAGAGAACACCCCTACAGAAAAACAATGCGCTGGTGGTGTGCAATGGCAGGCCTAAACAGAGCAAGGGCCCTTCAGTCTCCTGCAGCATGAAGAGGGCTGGTCATCTTGGGTCTACCAATCAGGGTTACCTCATCATGGTGAAGATTGGAGGTAGCACAATTCCTATAGCACCATGGTGAATATTACCTGGACCTACATCTGGTTGAAGACTGGCAGCAATGGGTTTTCTGACAACGGAAGCCGGTACGAATGGACTGGAAGCTCTTAGTTGAAGTTGATTTTGAACTTGAGCTTTATTGTCATTTCAGCTACATACGTGTTAGCCAATACAAAGTCAAACGAAACAAGATAAAAAGACTTTAAAGGATTCTCAGGAGCTAAAAGATCATTGTACTTGGGGACTTTAACACCTGAGTAGGTGAGAACAGTAAGTTATGGAAACATGGGATTGGTCAGGCCAACTCAAATGGTATGAGGTTACTTGCCCTCTGCTCTGAGCACAATCTGACCATAACCAATACCATCTTCCAACCAAAGACCAAATATTAAACATCATGGATGCAAGACAATCATGGCAGAAAGCTCCACAGAATGTGTAGAGGAGTCTGCAGGCCATGTAAAATGTGTGGTAAACATCAAAGGCACAGGAAATCCAGTCTTTTGCAGATAGGAATGACAGGCACAACTTCTACAATGCAGGAAAATCCTCTTATGGACCAACAACCCAGAACATCACACCCCTGAAAACATTATACGATCATAAAAACCCTCAAAGACCACAACAAAAAACCTTCCAAGTTCACTGGATGAGAAATGAAAATCCCAGAGAACCTCACCTTTTATACTGTAATACCACAAGAAAGGAGGCGATGAACCCCACGCAGATACCCCATAAGGGGGGTAATTAAGGGTCCAAATAAACAAGCAAAACAAAGGAACACTCAGGTTAAGGCCTGATAACTATAATCTCTTGTGGGGTCTGTGGGTGTAGCAACATTCTGCTGTTCAATAGACAATCGGCTAAATTACATCACAAACCCTATTAAAGTGCAAAAAACAGAGGGTGGCGGCTGTGCTTAAAGGGTAATATAAATAGCTTTCAGAATGTATGGTCTCCCTTTATAGATCACTTATCTCCAGATGTGAGAGAAATGGTTTTGTGTGTCAATTAGGGTTTTGCGGTAGTTACACTTCTAAAAAAAAATCATAAAGAATAGTTTTAGTTCTGTTGGATTCTAGTGCTTTTTCGTGTGTATGTATGTGTTTGTTCAAAATGACATGTCTTTATTATAGTATTAAGGTATTATTTAAATGTTTGTTTGTTTATTTATGTATTTGTATCTTTTATGTATCTTTTATTTATTAAATTCATAACCTGAATGACTGAGAACCTTTACAGATATTAAGCACAAATATTTTTATATATTTTCTGCTGTCAAATGTGTTTGTTGCAGCCACCAAACCAGACTGTGATGGAGTGAACTGCAGTGTTGAACTGGATCAGTATTTCCTGTGAAAAACAGAAAACTTCTATAAGAACATCTGTGTTAAAGACTGAATCTGGACACCAGTAAATAAGTTAAAAGGATTTACTTTTTGACCAGAGGCGCATCAGATGCTGCAGAGCTATAAGACCCCGTAGAGCAAACAGCCTCTGAAGAAGATTCTAGATTAACAGAAAATATTTTGATTAAAGCACAAACATACAAATTTACACATAAGTCATATTTAAATACAAGTTAAAATAAAGTCTTAACATTAAGCAATTTCTGAGATGAGTGTAATACTCACGACTGCCCTTCTTGTAACCTGTATAAAAGAGAAGAGAAAGTATTTTATTATTTTACTGATTTACTGTTTGGTGTAGAAGTTACTGATGTTGTTTGCTGCGTCTCTCACCTGATCTTCTCTTCACAACCATCACAACACCAACAACCACAGCGATGAGAACGAGAGCAACAACCACCAACCCAGCAACGATGCCTGGAACATTATTACCCGCAGGAAAAGTAAAAATCACTTTTATACTGGACTGTGTGGAATGTGTACTGGGTCAATATTAAAATGTATTAATAATAATAATCTTCATTGGGCCACCTGAATTAGACAAATTGAGATTCAGAGTTGAAATGGACTGTCGATTAGATTCTTGATGAACTTTGACCGTGATGTTAATAAATGTATAAACGACACATTGTTCACGTGCACATTTGAAGCGCCCAGCTTCATTCTGGCTTGAATAAGAGCTTTATAAAAAGTTTTTTTTAGCTTTAATTTAATCCTCAGCACCAAACAGTGAAATGTTCTCCACCACACTTTATTATAAACTGATTCTATAAACACTTCTATCAAAGGGACTTTAAAGCAAGAAGACTGATGATTCTGTCTAGAAGCTCCTGTACCTGGTCTGTAGTTGGTCCTGATCTTCTCCTCAGTCAGGATCATGTGGATTGGGTCTCCACTCTTGTGCTCCACCACACAGGTGAACTGGTTCTTCTTCCTCACATCAGGGGTCACTTTGAGTTCTGCACGTTTCTGGAAGGTTCCATCATGGTTGGGAAACGTCTCACCAACATCTACATCTTCATGCAGGTCCTGTCCATCTTTCTGCCAGCTGATCATCACCTTATCAGGGTAGAAACCTGTAGCGTGACAGACCACTGGAGAGGAGGGGTCTGTCTGCAGCAGAGACACCTGAGGAGGGACTAGAGACAGGAAGAGAGGAGGGGGACAGGGAGAGAATTTGGAAGAGAAACAGGACCTCTTCATATCAGCAGAACATCCAACAAACACACATTTTATATTCAACACTTCACTACATCTACCTGCCAGTTTACACTCCAAATACAACTGCAGCACTCACACACACACATGATTCAGGAACAGTTTCTACCCCAGTGCCATCAGGCTATTCAACACATAGTATGCAGTTCTGTGACTTATTTATTGCTGCTGCACCACTTTGTCTTCTATGTCTTCTATGTATCATGTTCTATGTTCTGTCTACGTGGGAGAGGTTTTCAAGTAAGAATTTCATTGTGTTCTGTACGCTGTACTTTGTACACACAACAATAAACTTCAACCTCAAGATGTTCAGAGATGCACATCTCTAGCTGATCCCTGTTTTCCTTGTTTTGTTTGGAATAACGTTTACAATACAAATGTAAAAAAATTATAAAAATGTTTTTAGATTTTAATAATAACATATAAACTGTCTCAGCGTTTGTGTTTCTTGTTGTTCTGTGTGCTGCTGTACCTTTTCTCTCCAGACTGTACATTCCATAGTCAACATACTTCTTCAGCCATTCAATACATTCCTGGGTCAGGTAGTTCTTCTCCGACTCAGCAGTTCCATCCAATTTCTGTTTGGTGATTAAAGCCTCTTTAACTGGAGCTACATAAGATGTGCTCCTCAAATCCAGGTAGAGAAAATCTGCTCCATCGTAACCAAACTGACTGTATCCATCTGTAGCTCCAGTCTCAACATCCAACTCACAGCCAAACATTTGCAGAAAAGTGTGGATTCCTGTAAAAAGAAAGTTTTAGAAAGTTTTACTATTATTGTTGTTTTACTATTCATCTGCTGAATTTCAAACTGGAAAATATTTTTTTGAACCATGTATTGATAAAAAATGGGACCAAAACTATTTATATGAATCATCTTCATGCTAAAACTTAAGAGAGAAACTCTTTTAAAAAGCAGCTGTTTTTGTGTTTTTCTGTAGTTTTCAGCAGAAAAAAAAGCAAAAACATGGAGATCAGGTCAGAGGTAAATTTCAGTAAATTTTTACTCAGAGGGACTGCAGGATAATTCTAGGATGCCCAGTACTGATGGATCCCAGCAGTAAAACCCGGCACTGTGTTCTGTGATTAAACTTCAACATAAATAATTTTTTATTTGTACGACAAAATAATGTAATAGTGAGCAGCGCTGGTTATCTGTAGTCTGTGGTGGTGAGTATAAAGGGCAGGGTTACAGGGTTACAGGGTTACAGGGTAACTTTTATTCTGGTGGGATTGGTAGATGCACCAAGGTTATTGCTCTTCTATGTTTGTTGTGTTTCGTGTTAACCTGAAATGAATGTGGAATAAGCACAAGAAAATTTGAGAGCAGTGCAGTCATACTAAATGTATTTTAAATAAGAAATAATGCCTATATAATAATAGATATACAACCAGGATTAGATTTCTACTCACCACCTGACTGGTTAAAACGCTGCATCACTGTACCAATACTGTCTTTGAAGTCGGCTTCATTTCCCTGAATAATCTGGGTAGTTCTGGTCCAGTATTCTGGTCCTTCATTATTCTTGATCCAGTCCACCTTGGGAATCGCTTGCCTGATGTTACTGTCATAATACAGAAACTGTTCTCCATCCACCAGGCCGACAGCAGTGAATTCTGGGAAGTTAATTCCCCGCGTCACTCCAGTGTAGAAGTGCTGCAGGGAACGAGAACCTGTAAATAAATATTAAACACAACAAAAATAATCAATAAAAATATCTAAATTACCCTCTTCTTCAAGGGGGATAAATATAACTACTGAATAATATTTTAGATATTAAAAACGGCAAAAATAATTAATTATACTATTAAATGTAGTGTGTGAAGAAAACACATTAAAAAGATAAATAAAATACAAATAGTTACTGTATGTTCAATAAATATCAATATAGTGGAAGTCTATTTGATGGGTTTGGCTGACAGCTTCAAATCTCAGACTGTCAAGCAACAATTCATACTGATTCATAATTTAATAATTACTGATTATGGGTGGTAGTATCCTAATGGGTAACTCACTCGCCTATCAACCAGAAGACCCAGGTTCAAATCCCACTTACTACCATTGTGTCTTGTGCAAGACACTTAACCCTGAGTGTCTCCAGGGGGGACTGTCCCTGTAACTACTGATTGTAAGTCCCTCTGGATAAGGGCATCTGATAAATGCTGTAAATGTGAATTATTCTGATTGGCCACAGAGGCATCAAACGTGCCCACATATGTGAAGAAGGGTTGTAAAATCAGAAGTATTCAACACATATAATTCACTGAGCCCTGACAAAAATCCATCTGGCTCTCTGAAGTGACCACTTTTATTTACCAGAGGGTTACAATTTCACAAATAACTAATTTTCTGAATAATTTAAGCTCTTCTCTTGCAACCATATGGGTATTTGGGTCGTAGTTTTCTAGTTTTTCTCTGTACTTTGAAAGTTTTTTGTACCAAAGTACTGTGACCCACTTCCATTCATTTAGCCAACAATTTTAACAACAACTGACATTCAAGCTCAGGAAACATAAAACATAAAAGTACTGCTTAGTTTAAAGTGTGTGAAGTGTATTTGGAGGTTAAAATCCCAAACTGCCAAGATGCCATTGAAGTTCCCGGCTGCCTTTCGCTAGGGGTGATGGGTTAAAAGCAGAGGTCACCATGTGCTGTACTTGCTGTGTATCATTTATATAAACACAAACCCCCTGACTGCTTTTAAAGACCAGAAAAGAAAAGACGAGAATGAGCAGGATTTTGCCAGATGAGTCAATAGCTCTAAAATGACAAGTTCATCAGGGGTTCCACACGTTAGACCAGTAGAGAACCCTGTGGAAATTGGTTGTATCTTCCTGCATTCATTACAGTTTATAACCAATGATGATTAAAGAGAACATCAGCGTCACTTAAATATGGGCAGAAGTCAGAGCTTCAGGTTTCTCACTGCAGCTCCTCCCATATGGCCGAGGTTTCACATACTAGCGCGGTTCAAATGAAGTTCTTATAAATAATAATGTTTACATTTTTGTTATTGTTATATGATGATAAACTATGAGCTGCAGTCATACAGTGAGCAGCCAACAGGCCACATGAAACAGAGGAATTATATTTAACAAGACAGGACCAGAAAAATAAAGAGCCAAGCAGCTGAAAAGCTTCTGTTCCAACAGCACAGACTTGTTAGGACAAGCTGATATTTGAAAAGAATAAGCATTCAAATGCATTAATTCATGCATTAATTTTCATTTAGTATTGCAATGACATAAACAGATAAACTTAACCAATTTGGATAATACATAAATCAAGTTCATGACTATATAAAATTAGTTTGAATTGTTGTTTCATCACATCAGTCCTGCCCACAAGTTGCCCATTCCAAACCTAATTTTTTTACCCACTAATTGCATTAAACTCATCCGCTTAGTCTTATGAAACAAAAGTGTTTAAAACAATCTATTACTTTTGTCTTTAGTCAAGCAAACAAGGCTGTTATTGTTTAATGATGTAAAAGTTAACTGAACACTTACACACTGTTAAAACTACTACAAAACCCCCCAACCCCCCATAACAAGAACCCACACAGTCCCTCCCACCAACTCACATCTACATTTACTTTTCACATCTACATTTTATACTGTGTTGTCTCTTCAAATATCACAAGAACAACAAAATATTAAAACTCCACACACACATATATATGAATGTTGAACCATATATAAAAGCACAAACCTCCTGATGCAAGATCGATTTTAAGGACCAGAAGGGGACAGATGAGAGTGACCAAGATCTTCATTTTGCCAGATTAATCAATATTTGTCACATTGTCCCGGAAGGATCAGATCCTCACACGTTACAGACGCTGGGCCAGTAGAGAACTTTGCGGAAATTCCTCTTATTTACTGTGTTCGTTACACAAGTTTAGAACCAATGATGATTGTTTGAGAACAATCGCGTCACTAAAATCTGGGGAGAAGTCAGAGCTGCAGGTTTCTCATTGAAGCTCCTCCCACATCATTCCATAGCTTTGTACTCATTCCAAGCGGCCATATCCAGCCCCGCCCATCACGTTTTTCCTCCAATGGGAAGCTCTGGCTAGTTCAATAACGCCAGGATGCACTAACTAATATTTTTTTAACTACTGGGATGAGAAAAGGCACATTAATCTAACGACAGCTACGGTTTACTCGAAGCTCCCCACTGCTTCCCTGCGCTAAACAGGACAATATTAGAGAGATTTTTACTTCAAATTTAAGCAGGTTACAGACTTCTTTTTACAGATTTATTTGAATGATTATGTCTCCTATGGTCACTGAATATATTTTATATCGGTGTATGTATTTGGTAAAGGACTATTTACACTTGCCTAATTGGTTATAATTCAAAATTGAAGTAAATGGAGAAAACGGTCAAAGAATCAGGATCTGAATGACAGGGGGGTTCTGACCAATCAAGAACGAGTGGGCGGGACTGGCCTAAGGCGGGCTGGCCGTCTTTAAACCTGCAATGAGGCATAGCTGGGTGTTGTTTAAATAACGACAGATGATCCAAGTATTAAAATTATTATATTATATTTATTATATTCATATTAGTTGTATATTTAATGTTTTACATTGTAATTATGATACAAATATGAGTGGCAGTGCAGCAACCTTCACTGGATGCACACAACAGACATCAGAAGGCTGGTTATTGAGTGCAGGAGTGTGTGAAGGACCCCTGCGAGGTTAAATGCAGCCACAGAAGCAGCAGGAATCAAAGAAACTTTACTTTTTATTCAAGAGAGTGTCTTCAAACAAGACAAACCCAGTCAAATAATACCAAACGCATATAAGACAGGGTGGTAGTACACACTAATGGGTAACACACTATGAACCAGTAGACCCAGGTTCAAATCCCACTGACTACCATTGTGTCCCTGAGCAAGACACTTAATCCTAAATTGCTCCAGGGGGGACTGTCGCTCTTGATTAGGGCGTCTAATAAATGCTGTAAAAAGCTTCTGTTACAACAGCACAGACTTGTCTGGACAGACTGGCATTAAAAAAGAATGTAGATTAGAACAACAAGAAAAATTACTGGTTGCATTAAGATCATCCACATATGTCAATAATGAATGAAACAAAACATGAAACATAACAAAAGGCAATTAATTTAGACAATCCATAACGATTCATCAAGTAATCCTGTAAAAAGCTAAACTCACACCTTCAAGCACTTTAGCCCGGCACACTCGTTAATCTTAGACATGTTAGTCTTAGAAAAAAGTATCTGAGCAGTTCCTTCATTTGGCCTTGCTCATGAAAGCATGAGATAATTGTTTTTGTAAGGAAATGTTTAAACATTCTCAACAAGTGGTGAACATAGTTCTTATAAGCATCTCGAACCACAGCTCGAATTAGACTTGAAGGCAATGTGACAGGGCATGTTTAAAACTAATTACCATGAGTAATGATCATGTTACATTAAATCTTTTTTGGGATAACTTAATTTGTATTACATATATATATTTTTATATGTACCATTTCATTCATCACGTAATATATAATACACTGAAAACATTTGTCAGCTGGACAAGACAAAGGTTTCACTTCACACTGTGGCCATTTTTAGGTAAAGATGGTAACACATCTAATAATGAATTTCCAGAAAGCAAAAAAAAATTCTAAATTAGTTCACAAAGTAACACATTTAAATTTCTAATTCTTTTTTTGTTATTTTACATGACATTATTCACATTACATTATGACAAGTATACGTGGTGTCCTCAAAGCGAAATGGCGGCGTGCTGAGTTCTTCTTTTCCATTGCGAGTATTACACCATCATCACATCATCACAGTAAACAGGCGGTGACGGTTCCTAGAAACCACGTGATGTCACAGCGCCTCCCCCTGGCCATTTCCAGGGGGGCATTTAGAGTATCTATGCACAGAAATGCAAATACGTGTGGAAACTCGGATAGCTCATTGCCACAAGACGCATTGCTATTTTCTTCTAAAGGCACGAGTGTAAGGATCTGACCAGCTTTGACAAGAGTCAGATTGTGGTGCTGGATGACTGAGTCAGAGCAGCTCAGAAATTGAACTGATTCTGGGCACCATGTGGGTGTTACTGTATATCCCTTCATAGTGTCCACATGTACTCCAAATTCCCCTGATCAAACATCTGTGGGACGTGTTGGAGGCATCATCTTAGCATCTTCACAGGACACAACAACTTAGTTTTATATGTTGCTTATAAAAAAAAATAATAATAAATGGTGTTGTGGTAGAATGTAAAACACTTCTGATAGATTGTGCGATTTTAGGAGATTTTTGGAGCTGTCCAAGGACCAGTTACTTCAGCATGAATGTCTCCAGAGAGCAGGGGCAGCAGCACTGCATGCTCTGTCACCAAAAGACTGCAGTGTTATAAGGGGGATGCAAAGAGACTCTTTTCAGACCACAAAGTCACCAGTTCAAACCCCACTTATTACCATTATGTCCATGAGCAAGACTTTTAAAGTTTTAAAGTTGTGTACTGCAGTCCGTAAAATGGTGGCCGAAATAAAAATAAAACAAATTAAATTATTAAATGTACATAAAAGAAACAACGTCACCTTTAACAATTCTAATAAACATTTTTTTACCTGCTGATGTCCCTTTGTAGACGTTTAGAAATTCAAATGAGCAAGACCTCAACTCTTGTGTTGTTTGCTAATTCAAATGTAAGTAAACTATAACTGATTTTCATAGGTTGTATTTAATACCCTCCAGAGTAAATTAAGGTTAGTACACAATTAAACACTCAACATTCAATAATTCAGCTAACAATTATTGGGTAGCATCATTTTTACATAAAGCCTCAGTCTAAAATGACCTTAAGCCGGTTGTCACGACCGCTTGCTGACGGGGGAAGGAAGCGCAGAGGCAGGACATGCTGGGAAGGGGTTTTATTAATAAACAAACAATAAACAAAAATAAATGCGGCTCGGTGGCCAAAAACAGTTTAACTTAAGTAAAGAACTCAAACAAACCCGCAGGCGTGTGGCGATTGCCAGAACTCAGAATGCAAAGAGAAAACTCACGTTCACGCACAGTTCACGAAAATGCCGGAGCTTCCGAAGGGGCGGAAATCTCCGGCTTTTATGCGCCATCAGGATGGGTGGTAGTAGCCTAGTGGGTAACACACTCGCCTATGAACCAGAAGACCCAGGTTCAAATCCCACTTACTACCATTGTGTCCCTGAGCAAGACACTTAACTCTGAGTGTCTCCAGGGGGGGTCTGTCCCTGTAACTACTGATTGTAAGTCGTTCTGGATAAGGGCGTCTGATAAATGCTGTAAATGATTGGCCACAGGTGATGAGCCAAGCTGCAGTCAATCCTGACACCGGTAAACATTTTTTCCAGCCGCATGTCTTCTTCATCTGTGAGGTACAACACCTGCATCTTCTGTGTCATTTAAAATGTTTTTTTCAAAAGCCGGAGATGTTGTGTCAAAAAACGGAATCACTTAAAACCAGAAACAATTGAGAAACTTATTTCTGAATAAAAATGAATAACATCTCCCCTATCCCCTGTACATCATTTTCCAAGTAACATAAACATACACAACTTGAAATATCATGTGATACTACCATTTTGTGAAAAATATCAGACAGAACACATTCAAACAGTATTTTATTATACGCATATGTAATCATTTAGTGATACATTTTGTGTAATTAAACACCTGGCCGGTGTCGTGCGACAAGATATTCTTATAAGCATTTATGAAATAAGTATTGAACATGTCACCAATTGTCTTATTAGATTGGTTGTTACTGAGCACTCATACAATGCATAAGAAGAAATCACACCATAATTGTCCATAAGTTAACTTATGTGTACATCTAAATGACACAGGAAATTACCTACCTGTATCCACAATCACAAAGCAAGACTAAGAAAAAGGGTATTTGCTGAACAACATTTAGTCAAGACTGTGAAATACTGATAGAATATAGTCTGGTCACCTTTTCTAGGTCTTCTCTGGGCCTCATCCATAGACTCCTTCCTGATACCATCCATTCCCATGAAGGGACTGATTTCATGATTTTAATATTCTCTATTTTGGTATTTTTTGTAAAACTAGTCTGATTTACGATTGACAAAATTCTGGTTAAAATATCACACCTGAGTTTCAGACTGGGTACATGTTCAATTTCAGCTAATTTAGTGGTGTGTACTTGGTCAGTTATTAATGTTTACTGACTGTTTACTGATGACGTTGCCATAATTTTTTTGCTGTTACTGCTAGGCAGTGCTTATTAGAGTGTGGTAGTTCACCCTGAGCACTGTTGTGCTATGTTTATCGCTCATTAGGAGTGTTGATGTGGTCCCCCGCTTTATGGGGTTTTGGGGTTTTAAGTTTGTATTTCAGAATTCATTTTTTTTATCATTATTGTTTTATTTATTTATTTGTTTTCTCCCTCTCCCTCCCCCTTCTTTATCCCTTTCTCCTTCTCAGTGTGTGGGATTGTTTAGGCTACCACCCTATAAAACGTTGCAGGGTTTTTTCCCATCTGAGGAGACTCATCTTCGAGTTAATGGACACTCAAAATTAAAGAGTGGCTGGACAGATCACATTTTCCACACTGAATATGGGGACAGATCAAGGGGCACAGAGATATTGATAAGAAAGGGGGTTTCGGTTGTAACTGAGTCTGTAATATCAGGTAATATCAGCAAATGTCTACAGCCCAAATTGGGACGACCCACAGTTCTTTTGCACCGTTTTTGCAAAGCTGCCCAACCTAGACACATATCACTTTACATTTTACATATTTACATTTTTACATTATGTACATTTTACATTATTACTTAATTCTGGGGGGTGACTTCAACCTGGTCCTACAGCCAAATCTAGACAGATCGAATCCCACACTGTCCAAGATTGTGTCCAAGTCTGCATCAACTGTTTTGTCATTTATGGAATTCTACAAATTGTTTGACCCCTGTCAATCGCCTGTCAATCATTCATACTCATAAATAGACTTTTTTGATTGATAGTAGGTTTCTCTCTTTCGTTACAAATAGTCAATATCATCCTATCGTGAGCTCTGATCACTCCCCTGTGCAACACGATATGTGCTTTCCTATCAACATCACAACTCGTTCAATGTGGCGCCTCGACCCATTACTGCTTTCTCATAAATCATTTCGAAACCACATTTCGGAGCAAATTGAATTCTTTCTTGATGTCAATCTCACGCCTGGTATGTCCTTCATCACTATTTGGGAGGCTCATAAAGCATTTCTTAGGGGACAAATAATTTCATATACAGCCCATGTGAGGAAAATGCATAATCGGCAGCTTTTGGACATGCCCCGCTCTGAAAGCTTCCCTCTTTCAATGGTTGGATCAAGGAAATACTCTCCATGTTGCAGTTGGAAAAATTGCGATGCAGATTTACTTGAAGAAAATTTGAGAATTACAAGGTATGAAGGCTTGTTTTTTTCCAGCTGTGATCTTGACACTTTTGTGATTCCTATGAAGAAAAGTACAACCGTTAGAAACAACTTAAAACAAAAATGTCAGCAAATATTAAGGAGGAGCAAAATTTTGCTCTAGCAATAGATGTAATATAATGTATATGTAATGATATTAACATCCATAGCTATTTACATGCATTAAAATGGTACACAGGAATAGAAAGGTGTGGGGCTTGTGTATGTGAGTGTTATTGTGTCAGACACTTGACACTTATTGTGTGGTAGTAGCCTAGTTGGTAACGCACTCGCCTATGAACCAGAAGACCCAGGTTCAAACCTGAGCAACCCTGAGCAAGACACTTAACCCTGAGTGTCTCCAGGGGGGGGGACTGTCCCTGTAACTACTGATTGAAGGTGCTCTGGATAAGGGCATCTGGTAAATGATAAATGCTGTAAATGTATTGTTTACTTCACTATAACTATGTTTCATCAAGAAATTAGGTTTGGTTTTGGGTGCAGATTATGTACACAAAATCCACTCCCTGCTATGAAAATAATTCCACAACAGACCATTACACTGAGGAACAAGCTCAAAGTTACTATACAGCCATTACTATGGTGATTAAATATTAACACTGTATTGTTCCCAAAGGAATATCCTGACAGGAAATATTTTTATTTCATCATTATTCTCTGATCCAATTCCCATCCCCATACAGCTCTCTAACTCGACACCTCTGATCTATATGAACAATTGTGGAAATATCAGGGTTTACTGCGTCTGGGGACTGTTATAGGGCGCTGTGTTTCCACCCATTCTTTTGTGGACCCTACAACGTATGTGTAGCGTTGTTTTGAGCTACTTTCTGTTCTCCCCTTAGTTTCCCGTTTTTGGCCATCGAGCCTGGATTTGTTTCTGTTAAATAAATCCTAGTTTTCAGAATGTCCCGACTCTGCGTTTCCTTCCCCCGTCAGCTCGCGGACGTGACAGAATGTCGCAGCCCTGACCGAAAGCGCAGAGACAAAAAAGGCAGAGAAGGAGAACCAAGCAGGAGAAGAACTCAGCCAGTTGTGGTGAGTGCGGGCGCCAGTGGCAAGATCCGCTGTAAGATGCGCCGGGACTGGGATACGCCCCCCACGTTGAGCGATTTCTTCCTGGTGTTACAGGGGTCAAGCCGTGGCGACCAGTGCTGCGGTATGACTGCGATCCCTGGATAGTCCGCAATACCCGGAAGTGGCAGCGTCAGCAGGTGAGGAAGTGACATGGGCAGCGATCGCAGAGGATGCGATCCCCACAATCTTCGCCATGTCGGGCCAGGAATTCTGCGCTCTGCTGGCAAGGCTCCCCGTGGACTGTGAAGACACGGACGACGACGAGAGTGACGACAACGATGTGAGTGACGACGACGTGAGTGACGACGACGTGAGATGATTTGCTCCGCCTGTCTGCTATCGTGACCCACGTCACTTCCTGTGGTGCGAGAACCGCGCGAGAGAGACGGACAGCGAGGAGGAAGACCGCGACTCAGGGGTAAGCTGGTGGGCGATGGGAAGAGCCAGCCAGCAACCGCGCTGCCAGGAATCCGCCTATCCAGCACCGGTCGCGGACACTCTGCCTGGACGTTCCCCAGCAGAACGGCAGCGCAGCACCAGCACCCCCACCTGCTGTAGAGAAATAAGACCAAGTTACTTACCAGGATGTGAATCTCTTCAAAAAGTTCTAGTTTATGCTTGGCCTGCTGGTTGCCTGTATAAAAGAGAAGAGAAAGTATTTTAGTATTTTACTGATTAGTAGTTTCCCCACATGACACCATGTTTGGTGTAGAAGTTACTGATGTTGTTTGCTGCGTCTCTCACCTGATCTTCTCTTCACAACCATCACAACACCAACAACCACAGCGATGAGAACGAGAGCAGCAACAACCAACCCAGCAACGATGCCTGGAACATTATTACCTGCAGGAAAAGTAAAAATGTGGGATGTGTACTGGGTGGATTTATGGGGGTCACAATGACATTCGTAGAGAGTTCAGTCATATTTACTACTATGGGAACAACTCCCTACAAACCTACAAAAGAATGTAAATCATATCAGCAGATCTGACACTACAGCTCATAGTGAAAATGTCATCATGGAACAAACTTAAATATACGTACATCCCAGCAAATCACGTTATTCCACATGAGATCAAATAACCTTTCTTTATCAGTAAAATAAAATAAACAGGACTGTTTAAGTGGGATTTAATGTAAAATATGTTGATGAGCTGCTAGAAGCTCCAGTACCTGCCCTGTTGGTCCTGATCTTCTCCTCAGTCAGGATCATGTGGATTGGGTCTCCACTCTTGTGCTCCATCACACAGGTGAACTGGTTCTTCTTCCACACATCAGGGGTCACTTTGAGTTCTGCACGTTTCTGGAAGGTTCCATCATGGTTGGACAACGTCTCACCAACATCTACATCTTCATGCAGGTCCTGTCCATCTTTCTGCCAGCTGATGTTCACCTTATCAGGGTAGAAACCTGTAACGTGACAGACCACTGGAGAGGAGGAGTCTGTCTGCAGCAGAGACACCTGAGGGACTAGAGACAGGAAGAGAGGAGGGGGACAGGGAGAGAATTTGGAACAAAAACAAGACATGTTCATATCAGCAGATCATCCAACACTCAGTTTATATCCAACACTTCACTACATCTACCTGCCAGTTTACACTTCAAATACAACTGCAGTATAGTTACACTTTTTATTGCTATATCATTTAGTGATTATTTGTCATTGGGCAATAGCAGACTTTTCTTTATTGTTCTTTTCTTTGTTTTGTCCCTGTCTGGCTGTTGTGTGTTAGTGTTATATTTTTCATATTTTTCTAAGAGACCACATTTCAATTATTTTTGATGAATATTCTTCTTTAATTAATCAATAAATGTTATGTTACAGTGTTTAATCCCTACTGATGGTACATAGCAGTTGTTGAGCCACATCGAAAAGTGGAAAAAACACAAGCACAATATGTTGAAAATAAAGCGGTTTTAATAATGAGAACAGAAAGATGGTCTGAAAAAGCATTAAAACAAAAAGAGACGTCATGCAGCATCACACACATGTAAAGCTTGACAGTGGTGTGTGGTCACGTCCCTGCTGTTAAAGGCCCCAATTACCCCGACACTAATAATGAAGCATCTGAGAGTGATTCAGCTCCAAAACCACCACAAATAACCAAACCAGGAGCACCTCAGCGTTATATCAGTCCTGCTGTGTGTTTCTCTGTGTTGTTCTGTGTGCTGCTGTACCTTTTCTCTCCAGACTGATCTTCCCAGACCGAGCATACTTCTTTATCCACTTAACACAATCATGTTCCAGGTATTTCTTCCAGTATTTAGATTGATCTCCATTCCATTTCTGCTTGATGATTTCTGCCTGTGGTCTTGCAGCAACCCAATCAGTGTTTTTCAAATCCAGTCTTATAAAATCTGCTCCATCGTAACCAAACTGACTGTATCCTTCTGTAGCTCCATCTTCATCTTCCCACTGACAGCCGTACATCTGCTGTAACGTGTGACCTCCTGAGGAAGAGAGAGAACACATTTTGTTGTGTGCACTGTGTGCTGTGCTTCACAATGACAAAGTAAAGGAAATTTTCTCCACACAAGGAAGGAAGGTGCGGACCGTGGGAGAAGTTTCCAGATAAGTTTATTGAGAAGATCTCTGTGCGCAATGCAGGATGCTCTTAAAAAAATCTCTCTCTGTTCTCTTTTTATTGTGAGCAAAAGGAGCCCTGGAGAACAACTCCAAATAAGACCAGCAGCTTCACCAAAAGACAACCTGTTTCATCGCAGATAAGAGATGAGAGGGGGGTGTCCCGGGTGGACTCAACAGAACTAGTTGTGGTTTGCACAGCTGTGTCCCTGCTCACGACTGAACTTGAGATCATATGCAAATGCAGCACAACATGATTGTCACTTGTGATACACAGCAGCACAGCACACGGTGCACACAGTGAAATTTGTCCTCTGCATTTAACCCATCACCCTGAGTGAGCAGTGGGCAGCCATGACAGACGAGCAGTGTGTGGGGACTGTGCTTTGCTCAGTGGCACCTCAGTGGCACCTTGGCAGATCAGGATTCAAACCAGCAACCTTCTGATTACAGGGCGCTTCCTAAACCGCTACCACCACCACTAGGGCTGTATACCTTGGAGAACCTGGCGATACGATACATACCTCGATACAGAGCTGTCTCGATATGATTTGATACAATGTGACACGATTCGATACGATTCAATAAAAATATATGGGCCAGAGCCAATTAGTTAATGCTGAACACATTTACTCAACAAACAGAACTCAATTTATTGAAGACAAAAGTGCATTATAACGAAGTGCATTTTGCTTAAATATTTGCAACTTTAAGTGCTCTGATTAATTGTACACAAATTGTATTAATCTGGAAATTACCACAAGTCAACATTTAACTTTCCAAGGGTACAGTCTGAGCTCACACAAGCAAAAAATCTTCTTCTTGTTATTCGTAATTTCTTATTAAATCTTCTTATAATTCTTTTTTGTGACACCATGTACTGCCATAACATATTTCACTATGAAATCACTTAAATGCTATATCTTGCTTTAACATTTGGCACAACCTAAGCTCGTTGGACAGAAGAGCAGCGGAGACAGCGGGTTGCTGCTCAAGAAAGCGCTCGAGCATATCATGCGCGTTACGACATCGGTGATCAGTTTATGTCAGTTTATATCAGTTTATTCTGCTTCTGTCGAAGTACGTGGCTGGCTGTGGTACTGCGCTTAAAAAAGGTGGATATCCGTCTAACACGTCCCAAAAAAACAGCAGGAAGCTTCAGTGCACGCTGCGAGGCCAGGTTTAAAGTGTGAGCGAAGCACCTGAAATGCAACATACCGGCAAGCTCCGCTGCGACGATTGTAACAAAGGCTTCCGTGGCTCGCGATGTACACCTGTCACAAATCAGTGCCACTCGTGGGGCAGAACTCAGGGCTGACTTAACATTGTCTTTGACTTTGTCATATATTCTCGGTACTGCTTTGTCGGTCATGTAGCTGCGGGTAGGGATCACGTAACGGGGATCTAACGTGTTGATCATAAAGCGAAAGCCTGTGTTCTCGACAACACTGTAGGGACATAAACCTTTGCAAATATAATGCACCACAGACTTATAATATAATGCACCACAATCTTCTGTGCACGGACTGAGTTAGATGGAAGCTTGGATGTTGCATTGTCCAAAGTAGTTTGCGTGGGGTCCCGTGTTTTTTTGGGCTGCGGCGAAGCTAGTTTGTCTGCATGGTGACTTTGCAGGTGGGCACGCAGGTTAGTTGTATTACCGGTGTAGCGTATAGAAGCCTGGCAATGCTTGCAGATTGCATTTGTTTTATCGATCGCTTGGTTTTTTTCCTTTGCTTTAAAACCAAAATGTGTCCAAACATCTGCCTTTAGGGACAACGGCGCTTCTAAAATCTTCGACATTTTCCATGAGTTTTTTGAAACTCGCGGGCGCCGCTGCGCCCCCTAATGGCTGGGCGGAGTATCGATACTAGGGCTAGAATATCGATACTGTATCTTTTTTTATTATATCGGTATGTATCTAAGAATCGATATTTTGAGCACACCCCTAACCACCACTGCCTCTCCTATATAATATCAAATAAAATATATTGCACAAATATACTATAATATAATAACTGAACACATAGTATATTTAAATAATCTAAGAGAGTTTAGTGTTTCACTGATATTACAGATGAAATGTGCCAAATGTTAAACAACTTTTCTAGAATTGCTGAAACTAACAAGTTCACAGTTTCTACTTAATTCTGTAGAGTTATAATAGAAGCTTCATCCTTGGGCAACAAATAAAACTTCAGAGGTGTTTGGATTTGAAGAGGATGAAGGTGCTTGTTGATCTTACCTTGATCTCCAGTCTGATTAAATTCAGTCATGATCAATTTCAGATTCTCCTTGAATTTCCATGTAAAATCTCTGAAGCTCTTTATCTGATCCTCCACATACTTCTCTCCCAGCTCCTTCACCCAGTCCTGCCGGATCTCAAACTGGTTGTTCTTACTGTCGAAGTATCCAGTCACTTCATCATCGAACAAATTTACACCAACAAATTCAGGAAGATCCTTTATTCCTGTAGTTGCTGTGTACAATCCTGTCCAGGAATGAATCACTGTTGGAGAAGAAACAAGAAATTTAGATTATTAAACTTTAGTAAAAAAAACAATATTTTAAGAGCCAATATATGGTTAGTGGCATCATTCACTTGGGCTTTTACTCAGTAGAAGTAACATATATAAGGTGGGAACTAACAGGCAGGTTCCAGGTGTTGTTAGACGGACCAATTATACTGTTTTATACTGTTTTTATACTGCCTTAATCCTCTGCCACCAAACTCAGCATTTGTAAGTTAGTGTTTATGAACTGTCATATTAATTATAGATCATTGCAAATATTGTACATTTTTTGTTTGTGCAACAATAAATAACGTACATTAAGAAATAGATCAGAGTCTGGACAGTGGAGCGCGTCATCACACACCTACAGCGGCGGTACCAGCCCATTTGGTGCCCTGGGCAAACACCCCTAAAACAGTTCTGTCATGACCAGGTCCGGAAGGGGTTACACATGACCAGTTTCACGTTTGTCATGTGTAATGTTCCCTAATCATTTTCACCTGAGTCTAATGTATAAAGCTGCCCTTCTTCACTCATTAAACCCCGATTTAGTGACATTGTGTGAATGCATCCTTCTTCCTCGTCATCGTCTCCGTTCACTTGCTGCGTCATGCCACCATGGTTGTGACAAGTTCCATTCATCAAGCCAATACACAGTTCCCATGTGAAATGATCAGTGAAAACAGTGTTGGGCCAGACAGGTAACACTTGTGGTAGCAGCCTAGTGGGTAACGCACTTGTCTATGAACCAGAACTTACTACCATTGAACCCTGTGTGTCTCCAGGGGGGGACTGTCCCGGTAACTACTGATTGTAAGCCCCTCTGGATAACGCCGTCTGGAAAATTCTGTAAATGTAAATGGTTATTAAATGCTGCTTCAGCCAGTCAGAGAATCTTATAATCTCGTAATCTCATAAATTCATTAAGTAATTTCTGTTTAACAAATATACAACAAACCCATTCCATGTATTTTGCATGTTAATGAATTTGGAT